>NC_034412.1:11140285-11502311 GCF_002078875.1 Numida meleagris
TCCTTGGTGGGAGCCTTTTCCTGCGAGCCCCAAATCTTCCGATCCGGGTGAGCGCTGTATTTTCCTTCCACCTTTTGTAACGCTGTTTCCATTGCGTTAGTCCTGCTTATCGCTACAGTGTGTGTGTGTATATATACCTATATATAATTGTGATATATGTTCATAAAAAGATGGCAAATAAATGCCTTTATTTGCGCTTCCTCTACAAAAGAAGAACTAGAAAACCAATATCTCTGGTTTTGGAAACAGTGGCACTATACCTGTTGGCTTCAGCTTTTGGATTAATCATCAATTAAATTTCGGGGTGAATTTGATCTCACAGTCTGTCCTGATAGAAGCTGTGTAATAACAATGGACATGGTATAAGTTTATAGTCAAAGCACATTCTAAAGCAACTGAGGTCTGCTTTGGAGGCCTTCTGTAGTTTGCTTTTTATTGTATTTGAACTGTTTAATCCTGGAGAGCAGATAAATTTCTGAGCTCTAGGAGTTAGTTGCATACCATTGTAACTAATGCCAATCCTGGCATCATATTGCAAAAAATGATCAGATTTTTTTTCTTAATAGACTTTTTCCTGGATTTGAGATAGAAACTAAGGCTACAGCAGACAGACAACAGCTTTGTGGCTTATCTGCAAACGTGATTTATACATGTTTATGTACAACCTGGCTTGCAGGAATGAAGCTCGATATGAACCACAATGATGAAAACAGTCAGGTTTTTCACTGCCAAATCTTTATTGTAGATAAAGCTACTCAGTTTCTTAGGGACTAAGTTAATGTTTCTTCCTGTGCTATCCTTCTATCAAACTTTTCTTTTTTCCTTATTATAAACTTCTATTGTGTATTGTTAGTAATTATAAAGAGTTCTTGAGGGTTACTGGAGGGAAAAATAAAGTATTAAACTAAATGAGCCTTTCTAATTTTATAACATTTTATATATTGACTGTTTTAGGCTTCAATGGCTTTATATTCACTTAATACTTAGGATTAAAAATATGCTAACTAAAAATTCTGCGTTGAGGGAGCTTCACAACTGGATTGTTATGTGCTCAAACATCAGGAAAAGATAGCATTGGGGTTTTGTCTAACTTTGTGTCCTGACTTTGTATTGTCATGATAACATAGTCTTTAGATTGCAATAACAGACACTGTTTAATACCACTATTATGTGTTGTTGTTATGGGCTCATTTCTGACAGCATATGACATATCTAAAACATTTTCTTTTTTTCTAGTCTACCATTTTCTTATTCCATCTTGAATAGTCTGAAAATTTTCAAAATTCTGGGAAACATCTGAAGGTGACAGAGGTGCCCACCCCTGGCTTAGTCTGTTGTCTGGCAGTAAGGGCATACCCTCTCTCCCTGACTTTCAGTTCTTGCTGATACTTGCATCATGGACCTAAGAAGTCTCAGACAAAATATTGTTGTAATCACCTGTGTGTTTCAGGATAAAGGCTGGTTGCCTTAAAAAAATGTATGTATATTCAAGAAATATCAGAATTGCCAGAACTGTGTATGACACCAGCCATTAGAACTGCAGCAGTTGCTGAAGTTAGCCACAGAATGTCCAACATAATCCCAATGTCTGCCTGCATTTGGGAGGGAAGATACCTGAGAATGATTGGTAACAACAGGTTGCAGTAAGTGTTGTTTAATATGGTGTCTTTGTGAATAGTCTGAAAACACAGTGCTGGTTTTCTCTAATCATTTAAGAAGAAATAACTGAACTTAGTCTTCCAGTATGGTTTGTTATTACTTTAGGGATGGGAGCTCAACAACAGTTTTTCATGATTGTTTTAAAGAAAAGCTTTTGTTGTGGCTATTCTCTTTTTTTCATCTTTTCCCATGACAAAACAATGGGTACCACAGCAGCAAATGAGATGGATGCTAAGTTTTTGGGACAGAGCGTGACAGTTCAACGCATTCAGTGACTTTTAAAATTTCATTGCTGGGAACGGAGAAATTGCTATTCATAAGAAAGAGCTGGGTCTTGACTCATGGGTGGCATATGCAGTGAAAACCTGGCAAATCTACAGTGGGGTACTTGCTACACCTTCAGTGTTCAAAGCTGGTATATTTATAGTGCGTGATGGCAAGAGCAATAACAGGGTCTACTTGGTTTGCAAACCAGCATGAGATGCCCATGTGGCATTGGCAAGTGGAAGACAATGGAAAGTGACCTTGTTCTTGTAAGCTTGATTGGCAGACTTGTATTTCTCCGTTTCATTGCATTCTCTCCATCAACCTCATTTAATCATGCTTTTCCCAGTCCTGGCTCTCTTGCACCCCCTTTTTTTCTTCCCATCCAACTAATTAGTCAAGTACATACTCTGTTGTAGAGAGATGATAATCTCTCAATAAGTGCCTGCAAGTGGGGAAGTGAGATGAGATGTTCAGGAAGCAAACATTTTTCCGTAATGCTCTCTGGCCAACGTGTGGAAAAGGCTAACTGCTGAAATATGCTTTGCTACATTTGCTCTTGCTGCATTTAGATACTTTCCTCATATGCGCTTTCTTGGCTAGTACCTTACTTCCAAAAAACTTCCTGTTGAGTGGCAAGCTGTGGATTTGCAGTCTCCTTCTATGGGAGGGATAAGTAGAAGCCAGAGCATGTCCAATTGCTCTCCAAACACTGTGGTGGAAGGGGGCTTTCTGAAGGCTAAGTTGACTGTAGCAGGGTGTAGTGACTCAGCCATAGTTTTAACCACTAAGGATCATGTAGCAACATATTTTTCAGACAAGAAAAATGCTGGAGAGTAAATCAGATGAGTTCTCAAACCACACAGCAGAATGAAAGTAGTGGTTACGATACAAGCTGTTTTATCACCCTAGCAATTTTTGCAGTGGTCTTAACTATAATTTTAGTAAATCCAGCTCTAGTGTTTAGTTTAAAAGAAAAAAGTTTGGAGTTGACTTGAGGTTTTTGACTTGGCTTTTTTAGTTTTGGTTTTCTTTAATTGACTGAGTTTCCATGTACTGTAAAAGGTCGGGAATGAATGGGAAGGGTTGAGTCCCACCTCTCTGAGCTCTATCTGCCTCTTTAAAAATATATTTTGTTGCTTCTTTGGCCTGAAGTTGGCAATTTATCTGTAACAATCTGTATCTTGTGGTCTAAGGCTTAATCCGTCAGTGAGAGGCTTGGCACCTTTGAACTGGAGACGTAAAAAGTAGCAAAGTTGTTCTCCTATAATCCCACAGCATACTTTTTACAAGTCTTCTCTCTAATTGTGGTGAGCGTGATGACTACCCTCCCTTCAAGGTACTTTTGCAGGGAGCACATCTTTTTATTTCTGGCTGGCAAATGAGAGGGATGGTCTGGCAGGAGCAAAGATGCTGGAACTCTGCCATCCCCACCAGCGGTGGCTCCTGGATGCTTGTAAGATCATTTCTGAAACCATGATAGTCTAAGTACATGAGGGAGGCAAGATCCGTGGGAAGAAGTAATAGTTTTTATTAGACTGATATTCCTGGAAAAACACGGTCTTTCAGGCACTAAGCCTGTCTTCAGGTCTGGAATTTGCTTCCTTTCTGCATAGCTTGACCTGGGCTGAGAGATGACAGTGCCTGTAAACTACTTCCTCTGCTTTTTTCCAATTTTTATTTTTTCTTCCTTCTAATCAAGGCTATTACCTCTCCCTACAATTGCTCATTTGACTGTTCAGATACTGTCAAGACTTCAGTAGGTGGAGAGAAGCAAAACTGGTCTGGATTACTTGATCACAAACATGAAGTGGGTCAGAGGTGACTCACGCTGAAATGAATGTGAGTGCTTGTGGTCACCTGAGTAAGTTCGGAGCTTATTTTGCCCTGCATGCTTTGCCTGTTGTAATGACCCTGCAGGGAGATAAGAAATGGAAGTTAAAGATCAAAAGCAATACCAGGAAGTTCACTAACAAGGTGCTTTCCTTAGCTGCGTATGAATTTCCACACAGATATTTTCTTCCTCTTGACACTAGTTGTTTTGCAGTAGGTCCCCTTGTTGACTCCTTGCCCAGTTCTACTGTAGGTGAAAAATGATGAAACTTATTACAGGAGTGATGATTTGAGTGTCTTTCTCTTAAAGCTCTATATAGTTTAATCAATAGCTATTAGAAACCAGTACATACATATTGCTATGACTTTTTAAATTCTGCATGTGCATATCTGAACAAAAATATATTCAGCAAGTGTAGATGGTATCATTATTACTGCCTGTTTATCCTCATGGTTTTTTTCTGAATGACTAAATATGATTAAATGAACTTCTCTTGCTGGTGTTTCTAATCTGGCTCTGCAGAACCTTGCAGTGGCACCCTGGTCAGCCACTCCCTGCTCTGATATGTGACCCTTAGGAGATGAGAAGGAAGTTTCCTGGAAGGTATTAATTTTCTGGGCTCTCGTTTGTGCCTGTTAAAAGGCTTCTCACTAATTATGGAGTGAGTCATGCAATCCTATTGAATTACAGTATATGCACCTGTAAAATGTTCTGCCAAATAAAACATTCTCTCAAGGATATCTGAATGTATCAATATCAAAGCTTGCTTTGTTTGTGATAGAGTGAAAAGTTTTACTTTGTGTGCTTTATTTAAGTGCACCTACAGGTTGTTGCCCAATCAACCACACTCAGGTGTGATGAATATAAGTGCCAGTCCTACCACCTGGGCCTCCCTCACAACCTGGTGTTGTTATGGGCAATGAGGTTCAGCTGTCCTGGGTGTTCTGCCTCTTCTTGGCCATGCTGTGTGAAATAAAAACTGTGGAAGCACAAGAAAGTGCTGTGGCTTGGGGTGAGTGCAGCCTCTGGAGGTGCCTAGGAGGCGATGAAGCCTGGGGAAGGGTTGCACTGTAGCTTAGTTGTACTGCTGAGGTGTTTCTCTCCAGTGCCAAGTTAAAAAATCTCCTGGGAGCACTTACTTGGTGTGTGCTGTGTTCTTAGAAAGATGTTCTCTGTTGACTTGAAAGCCTGAGGGCCAACTGAGAAAACTATTCAAGGTTGGCACTAATACTAAAGGATTATGGTGAAATCTAAACTCTTAGGTGAGCCAGCTGCAATACAGAACAGGTGGCTGATATCTGAAAGGGTGTGAGTATGGTTGTTTAATCAGTTGCTTACCCAAGGAGCTGAGGTTTAGGTGGAAATCCCAAGTTTCTTCTCTCCTGTAGAGAGTCCCCCGATGAGGGATACTGGGTTGTGTGGTACAAAACTTACCACAGTGCAGGAAAACAGCTCGTTTACAGCTTCTGGAAGTCATGGCTGTGTTGCTAACACAGCACTTCCCCTTTTAGGGAAGACAGTAGATAGAGAAAGAGAAGGAAGTCGTTTTTCTCCAGAGCTACAGAAGCTTGCCATTGAGTTCCTGCAAAGGTGAGCGAAGGTAAGTCACAAATGTGTTGAAGTGACTTGCTTTAGGCACTTTTTTTTTAATGGCTATCTTGAGTGTTATATAAATGTGTTTCGGATTTAGTGTTAACTGGGGGCCATTTGTGATCATCCTTTTTGTGGATTTTTCTCGGAATATCAGTGATACAATAAAATCTCTTAGGGAAACAGTTTTCATCATTCTTGCCTATGCTTCCTAGAAGGAAGAAGCTTATTTTTACTTGTCTTGCAACTTTCTCAGACAAATTATACTTGCTTCTGTTTTATGTTGGTTTAGACCCTCTTAAGTTTGGTTCAGGATGTAAAGGACTCTGAAACCATCTGTTTTTTAGTTAAGGTGCATTCATCTAACATCACTGATCACAAATAGAAAATTCAAGAAGTTCCCATGCTTGAATGTGGGTGGAGGAGAAGGTAGTGGTGGGGAAAACTGGAAAAAAAAAAAACACAACCACCTTTATTCTGTGGAGTATACAGATGGTTTTTCAAAAATAAGATCAGCTATGAAGCCTTGCATGCAATTAAAAGGAATAAGCTCTGAAAAGCAAGGTCTCTAATTGAACCTTCATTGTCTAACCGCATGGATATAATGTGTTATTTCAGAAAACTGGTATTCTTATTTGGTGTAGTTCAAGTGAATTACTAATGTTACAGCTGTTTATATTATTGAGTGATCTCACAACTGTCAGATTTTTGTGGTTTCTATATCGTGTCTCAAGGAAGTGTTACTTTGTGAGCTCAAAGCCATAGTTACTTACACCATAACCAATTCCTAGAGATGGCTTGATTGTTTTTATCCAGTCTAGCATATGGCTGGGCATACCTATCTTCTTCCATTAGGTTTCTCACAGTACACGTTAATGAGAAAAAAACTTCCTTGTTCAAAAGAAATTTTACAGAATTCTGATTATTTTTCTATTTTGTCAAGTGTTATATTACTTCGTTGCTAGCTCAAGGTTTATACAATAATTTTCTTTTGTAAATTTCTGCAGGTTCTTATGGTTTGCCTACTAGTCATTTGAATTTTATGAAACTTAAGTATTTTTCTTCAGTATCACCACTTAATGTAATTTTTGAATCTTAGTTTTTAAACTTTGCATTAAGCTAATTAAGCACAGTTCCCGTTTTTGTGCTGACCTGCACAGTAACTTTATGGCTATGCTTCTTCACCCGAAGTAGAGAGAGCTAGGACAGAGGAGAACTGGGTTTCTTTTGTACTGATCCCTTTCACTTTCCCCTAGATGTCACTGCTGAAACTATTTCAGAGGAACAGAGATGCCCACAGCAGCAGCTAGAGCAGGCCTTTTTCCTGTCTGTTTCCCAGTCCTCTCTGAGTTGCTATTTAGCTGAAAGCCAAAATCTTCCATGATAATTGTGCATTGTGTTAAATACGAAGAAAGCCTTGTCATCTCCAATGCCCGAGGCATGGGTTTCATTAAACATATCTTCACAGTGTGCCTAGCTTCTAATTCTTAATACTGGTAATTAAGTCATCCAGATTTTTAATGAGAGCCTTGAACTTAACTGCCCTGGATCTTGATCCTGAAGTGTGTTTTTTTTTTTTTAAAGAACAGAAATCCTCTACCTCCTTTTTATGTGGTATTCCCCTTATCGGTAAAGCAAGCAACTAACTTGAGAGGCCGTAAGTATAAAATGTGATTACATTATGTTGAAGCTATAAAAAAAGTCAGTAAGGTAATATGCCTAAAATGCATGTTAGGAATTTGGATAGCAAAGCATGCAGAAAAGATGTCTTATCTCTGATAAATAATTTTTCTTCATTTTTGGTGATCATCTAGTACTGTTTTCATCCTAAATGATATAGTGGCCTTGGATCCCAAAGTCTAAATTACAAAATATAAAATGTAAGGAAGAAGTTGGTGTCAAACAGTTGTTCATCAAAGTATGAGTATTCTGTAAATCTTGGGCTGAATACTTTTTTCTGCTTGTATCATGTGAGCATCACCTGTGTCCATGAGGTGCAGAGTCGTCTGCCTAGAACTAATTTTTCAGGAGCAGCTCCTGAGCAGGTAGCCAGATATAGTAATTGATTTGACCTAGGCAGAGAACCTGTACACAGGCCAAAAGAAGGCTTTCTGCATACTCATTCCCTTTAAGAAAAAAGGGAGAAAGCCAGCTCAGTTGCAATAGCTACGTATGTATGCGTACACGTGTGTGTGTGTGTGTATACACACAATTCAAGAGAAAAGAATAAATACCCTATGGAACCAGAAAAGTAAAAGCATAGTGCTCAAATCTGTGGGGAGCTGGGAAGAGATTGCTTTCTGCAATATCCTGGGAGGCACCTTAACAGAAACTGGCTCAAGCGAAGGAACGGGTTAATAAGTGCTGTTTATATTGCTTGCTCTCATGCATAAGCTTTCAGAAGTTTAGGGGATTAGTTAACTGTTTGCCATTTCTAAATAGCACCAAGTAGAACTAAATACTTCTTTATATTTATTTTCCAACAATGCAGACCTTACTGGAAAACATCTTTCCTGTCAAAACTGACTTTTTAACATGGGTGAAAAATGTCAAAAGTTTGTGGTTTTCTTTTTAGGGTTCTGGGAACTGAAATTCAGCCTAAAGCTAAAAATGACACACCCAAATATGAACTTCAGATAAAATCAGGCATTCTAAAAATACTTGAAGTTTTTCTAGCTTCTTTTAAGTGAAGCATAATTAGTTATAAGAAATTCTCGTTTGGTAAAGTGAATCCTAACTTTAGTCATGTCCGTTACTAGAATTGGTCAAAGCATCATCAAATTCTGATGAAGAAAATTGCGATAAACTTTTCCATACTGTGTTTTGAAAGAACTATCTGTGAATTATATTGATCTGGAGGGGGGAATCAAACTTCACAGTAGATGAAGGCTGTAGTTATTAAAGTTGCATGCTTTAAAATCCAAGACTAGCTATTTTTCATCCTGTCAGTGGGAATTAATACCAAGATATCTATATGTTTCTTTTATTGCTTTTATGTTTTTAATTTGTTATAAAGCTACCATATTCAAGTAATACTTCAAGTTTCATGAGACACAAGCTCATGGATTCTTGTGCTTACTGAACAAATTCCCAAAAAGCAGGAAACATCTAGGATCAACAAAGCCAATTCTTGCTTAAAAATTCAGAAAGGATGCATCAAAATAAGAACATGCTCAGATAAATACATAATGAGAGTACAAGGAAGTGCTGCACATTGAAAGATTTCCACTTTATTTATTGAGATGAAGATTAAGAAGTGTTGTTGGGTGGGAAAAAGCTGCTCTTGTATTCAGTAGGAAAAGCCACACAGAAATCCAATGACAAAAAGTGAAGTTATGTAAATTCAGACTAGAAATAAGGCAGTTTCTTATCATCAAGCATAATTATCACTGGAACAACTTACCTAGACATGTGCTTGTTTCTTCACCACTTTGAATACTCTATGAATGAATATAGTGCTAAAAGATATTATAGATCATACACAAAGTATGGTCTTCAAGCACAGATTGTTGGCTATTTATTTTAGGAGAATATTCCTATATAACTTGATGAACTTTGTGTATATGCTTTATGGATCAGTCAAATAAAACACTGCATATGTGAAGGTATCTCCAATATTGTTTCCTGGCTTCCACTGAGCTACTTAGTGAAATTCTAGCAAGGCTGCTGCAGTATTCAAGGCTATCTGCTAAAATACTGCAGGATAATGAAATCTGAAGGACAGCTTATGATATCAGTAATACCAGATGGTATATGAAGGCAAATGTAATGAATTAACTGACATAAGTTAAAATTGATTGTTAGCTTAATAGCCTCAAATTGCAGATACTTTAATAATGGATAATGCATAAAAATCCTTACTGAAATCAATTGGGCTATTCACACTGCACAGTAACTTGAGACTTGTTTCTTTCTAAATAATTAAAAGACCAGACCTTTAATAAGCCTCTCATTGATATGTTTAACAGCCTACCTCATCAGACTCTCAGCACTCATACAGAAAAGAATTTCAGCACTGGAATTACTGGTGATGATGCTTCTGAAATCAGAGCTCAGTTGTATTCCTGTTCTGTTGTAAACTAGGAGTACAAGAAATGCTATCTATTTGTCCATGATAGAGCAACAGATTTCACTGGCTAGGGATAGAGGTCTCTTTGGTAAAAGAGTTGGCTTTGAGCATGACTTTTTTTCTTCTTTAAAATAAGAATCTCAGAGGACATCATGTTCTCTTTAAGGTCAAACTGACATGAGCAAAAAAAAGTCTAGATGAGTTACAGAAAAATCTATTGTGCTCTCTGTACAGACTCCTTAAAGGAGCATGCCAGGTTTGACATCATGGAATTCAAAACAAAATCTGACTCTTGTTATCTGTAATTAAAATATGTTATTTGTGTCAGCTAAGTACATAATGCCCCTTAAAGATTTTTATCGTGAGATCTGTTGAGGTTGAGCTGTCTCTATAGCAAAATCTGAGAACATGCTTCAATATTCATTAGATCCCACTGAAAACCTGTTAAATCCTACTAATCCAACATATTTTGATTGTCAAAGTCCACTTAAAATAGGTGTATATTTCTATAAAATTATTGTAATGTGAACAGCAGAACTAATTTTAATTCATGACTAGCTTCATTCTCTATTTGGTAGCTAAACATATTGTGGCCACACAGGTCATGGAACAGTCTTGGTCTAGATTTTTCCTCTAAGGGGAACTTCCCAAAAAAGCTGTTGGGGCCAGCTGTCTCTCCTCACAGGGTGAACACTGTGGACTCCAGCAGAGTTTAGCTTCTCTTGTCTTTGGTGCCTGAGAGATGGGATCTGTTGGTGGGGAATGCAGGAGGGAATTACCAGCATGCCTGTGAGCTCCTGCACTGCATCATGCATATAGCAGGGACAGTCCTGTGGGCACGGCTGGGCAGAAACATTGTTCAGAGGTAGGCAGAGGTTGCTGTGTGACTCTAGGACTGTCTTGGCTCCTGGACATGTGCGCAGCCTTGGTGAATCCCCATTCCTGCATTGTGCTCAGATAACATTTCTGGGCAAGGAGGAGAAGTCTGGGGAAACTCAGAAAGGGTAGTGCTAGGAACGCCACAGCTGGGATGAGCAGCATTTGTGTGAGTGCTCATTGGCATGTCTGAACTGTCCTTGCCTGGAGGGCTGTAGGTGTGAGTAGCCCCTTGGTTCCCATTGTCCAGGCTCCTTGTTATGGCCTTGTAAGTAAGGGAATGTTTATTTAGTACTGAGTAATTCCTGGTTCTGCAAGCTGATCTGTAACATGGAGCTCATCTCAGTTATAGCTGAGCCCAATTGGTATCTGTGTAGGGCTTATTCTGAATGCATTTTTAGCACACTTCAACTTCCTTCAAGAGCAATTGTGGAATTTCCTGTAACTAGTTTAAAAGCAGTAACTCCACTGCTAGAGGTGTTTGAATGTTCTTGAAGAGCTTAGGGAGAGTGACCAGTTCCTGGAGCAGTGTCAGAATTTTGGCCAGGGATTTTCATTGGAAAACAGTCTATTCCTTGATGGGATTGTGGGGTGCTTTTTTATTTCATGGTGGAATGCAGCATTTGAGAAAGGAGATGTTGCTGTAGAAAGACTGATTTCCTCATCACCTCTCATCTCTGAAGCATACAGTGGGAACCCGGTCATGTTTGTGTCAGTGCTTAAATGCATAGCTTTGTCGTGCTGAAGTTGTTTATTGGAACAGTCGAAGTAGTTTTATTGTGGATGAGCTTTTTGCTATGGTATGGAAATTATCAGCAAGTCTCAAGACAGTAAGAAGGGTTTGGCTGTATTTCTTAAAGTACACTCATGGCACTCTAAAAGTTTTCACTGAAAACTTCCTTAATAAAGCACTGTCTGTTTATTATTTAAAATCCTGGTCAAGCATTGTAAGAGTTATGAAAACCTGAAGGATTTAAATAGTATTTGAAAAAAATGGCTAATGTGGATCTGATATATTTTTGTGTAACTGAAATAGTTACCTGCAGACATAAGCGCATGTTCAGAAATGCAAACCAGATTGAGGCAAACAAAGCATCATCGTGGCATTTGAGGTAAGTGGAATGACATTTGACATAAATGAGCTATTTCAGGAAGATGCAATTATTCAGCCTCATTCTGAATTAACTGTTACTAAACTCGTTCTTACAGATAAAGAGAAACTTTGCGTGGTATATAATCATTCTCAGAAGAGATGGTATCAGAAGTTTATTTAATAATATTCCTATTGTATTATGTATTTGGAGGACGCATGGTCCTTTACAATGAATTTCCCCAACATGTAGTGCAGAAAGACAGGGCAAGTTTGCAATGTTAGGGTGAATGATGGTGAGAGAAGTGATTTAAAGAAAAAATTACTTGACTGGTGAGTATACGATCTATACTAGGTACCACATTTAATCACATCTTTTCCTGTTTTATAGACAGCTCAGGGTGTGGGGAGGAGGAACAGCCATTTCCTCTTCAAAAATGGCTGTGGAGCAAGTAATCCTTCTACATCTCATCCCTGTCAAACTTGTGCAGTAATGCAGCTCTGTGCCTGCTTCACAGAAACAAACTAAATGCATGGATTAGTTTTGCATCTTGAAATATAAAGTCCGACAAGCTAAGGATCAAATTAAAAGGGAATGCAATCTAATCTAAGAACAATCTGTAGAAACTCAGAATTTTGGTCACTGGAGTCAAGGGGAGCATATCAGCTTTATATCTGTAGAAAATCAGGCAGCTAGTCTTTAGATGTAGAAAGTTAATTTTGCATAACTGTGGCCATGTAGAAATTCAGTGAGAATAAGATGAAGGTTTAAGCTGCCAATTAACAGAGAGCAGAAATCCAAAAGTTGTCATTTTTACTCTAAGTTATTTACTACTTTTTTAAAAACAGTTCAACACCATTTGCTTGATGACTGAGAAGGAATGTTCCCACTTAACATCCATACCCATGTGTACAATTTATCTCTGGATTAATGTTTGGAGGAATAAATCTTATTTGAAACCTTTAGTGTAAATTAAGCTAGAAGTCATGATTTAAAAAGTGTTTCCTATTTAGCAAATGTTTTGATGCTGAATCAGTGTTGCATAACTAAAATGAGGAGGAAAAAAGTGTCACCCATATCTACTTATATTCCATTTCAGACTTTTTTTCATCAAGAATGAGTCTTGTGGCATTGATCTAAATCCTGAGTAACCAGGCTGTGTTGTGCAATCGGAACTTTTTATGGGTGAAACTGTGGCAGAAGGTAATTGCTTGTGCAGCTTTTAAGGAAAGGGGATAGGGAAAATCTTTATTTAGAAAAGTTCACCAGGGTACAGGTTGACATTTTCAGAATGGAATGGCAAGAGTGAGGGATGTTATTTTTTTTAAAAATTAAAAAATATAAATGAAATAAACCCATTAAAACAAATGAAAATCACCACAGCGGAGAAGTTTGTTTCTTTTCTAAACGCAATTATCTGTAATTGGATTAAGCACTTCTGAAACATGTTTCATCCAGGCATGTATGTCTTTATACTTCAAAATGCCATTTTAAGTGTTGTATAGACAATTTGGATCCTTATTTTTGTCTTTTGAATAATAAATGGCTTGGTTTTGTAGAGCCCTTAAAGATCATCTTGTTCCAGATTCCTCTGCTGTGTTCAGGGTTATCAACTACCAGCTCAGGCTGCCCAGGGCCCTATCCAACCTGGCCCTGAATGCCTCCAGGGATGGGGCATCCACAATTTCTCTGGGCAGCCTGTGCTGACACCACACCACCCTCTCAGTGAAAAATTTCTTCCTGATATCTGCTCTAAATCTCCTCTCCTTTAGTTTAAAATCATTCTGTTTTGTCCTATGGCTGTCTGCCCGTGTAAAAAGTTAATTTCCCTCCTATTTATAAGCTCCCTTTAAGTTTTGGATGGCCGCAGTGAGGTTTCTCCTGAGCCTTCTCTTTTGCAGGTTTTCCAAGCCCAGTTTCCTCAGGCTATCTTCAAACCAGAGGCGTTCCAGCCCTCTGAGCATCTTCGTGGCACTCCTCCTCCTCCTATGTCATTCATAAAAATGTTAATGAGTGCTAGTCCCAAGGCAGACCCCTGGAGGACACCACTTATGACCTGCCTACACCTGGGCATAGAGTCATTGACCACAACCCTCTGGATGTGACCATCTAACCAGTTCCTTGTCCACAGAACAGTCCACACTGCAAACTCATATTTGTCCAATTTAGAGATAATGATGTTTCCCTTTTTCCAATCAACAGAGGCTTTGTCTGTCAGCCATGAATTTTCAAATGGAGAGAAGCTTGGCAGCCACATCAGCCAGTCCCTTCAGGATCATGAGATGCGTGTCATCCTGCCCCATAGACCTGTACATGTTCAGCCTCTGAGACAATCTCAGACTTGCTCTACTCCTGTAGTTGGGCGAGATTTTGCAGAACATCACCTGGCAGTCTGTCTCCGAATTCATATGTAGGTATATATTCATGCAAACCTCAAATGTATTATACATAAGAAAAAGCCATGCAAAACTCTGAGGAAAAGATGCAATGAGGGTAATGAAAGTAATTTTCATTGAAAACTTTTGACTGTATAGAAGTGGTGATGGTGTGAATCTTCTTGGAAAACCAGAAATTAATCATGTGTGTATGGGGGGTTCAGATGAGCTTTTAAGTTCAGTTCCTGGATTTACCATGACTTGCAATTTCCCTGCAAAATGGAGGCAGGTGGCATCCATGCCATAAATGAAATGGTAATATGATATTTAAAATAATTGTAAAAAGTTTGTCTGAAACTGAGATACCATCAATGTATTAAAAATACTTTAGAGTACATGTTTGTTTCTGGGAAAAAAAAGGGAAAGCCAAAAACCTAATTTTACCATCAAGATCTTTTTCAAAATTTATCTTATTCTTTTACAAACTCTACATGTTTTAACATGTTTAAGTAGCAGCATTTGTCTTTCACTGTATGCTTATTTATTGTAGGTAAAATTTAAACGTATTTCACTGAAATGGCCTAATATGCTAGTATCTACTATGAAATAAACTGTTCTGATGGTACCATTAAAACAATACATGTCATGTAGTTTCCCACTACATTTTAACCTCTTAATCTGAATCACAGAGCTTGTATTCTTAACCTTCTGAAGTAGCTTATAAGGCAACAGCTGAAACACTCTGTATAATCCCAAATGGAAGTTAGCCCAAATGGGCAACAGAATCTCTTGTGACTTGTTTGTAATACTGCAGATCAGTACCCCGTAGCTGAACACATCGTGGTTTCCAGGCCAGTAATGAGCAGTTGCAGTGTTTTTTGAAAGGTGAAGTAGAAAACATGAGGAACTGGGGTTCAAGCAGTAGCACAATGAAAGTTTTTTAAATATTTGAAAGGGAAGTATTACTACTGTAGGTATAATTTTCAGAAAAGCAACATAAATGCAAGAGGACTAGTATTAAAAACCCACCTGCCCTATGTTTGCTCTTTGTGAGATTGACTCATTTTCCCAAGCTGAGATCAACTTTGCTTTCACTGCTCTGCTTGATTCTTTGCTGCAAAGTCTTATGAAGAAGGTTACTTTTGTCCCTTGCCATCCATTCTCACCACTCCCACACTTTTTGAACTCTACTTGTGGATGACTTTTGTGTCCTTTGGTCTCATTTCATTAGCTGAAGCCTGTTAACCCCTAAGCCTATCTACTATGGGAATAGAAAGATTTTCTTTCTCATCATGGTTGTCTCTTTAGCAGCTTTAAGATTAAACAACACCAGTTCACTCATTCTTTCCTATTATGTCATTCTTTCTAGGCTTTGAGATTTTTCTGCTTTCCCCTGCTCTTTCTAATTGTCCTAAATTGTTATATTCTGTTGTCCACAGAGATAGTCCTTCTACCTGTAGCACCATTGTGATCAATAGAGCAAAGGACTACTTCATGTAATTCATGCTTACAAGCATCTATACCTCCTTGGTTTTTTCTATAAATCAGCTACTTATATGATACTATTTGGTGCTGCTCATTCCACTTGCCTAAGAGGAACACTCACTCTCTTTACTTACTGTCTTATGTGTGTGCTTGCTTTTTATTTGTTTGAAATGCAAATAAAATTTTCACTTTCTAACATAACAAGTGGTACCAGAGCCAGTGCAGCCCCTTGCAGAACTCTCCTTTGACATACCTTTCTTGCCTGACAATAAACATCTGATAGATGCTCTCCAGATATGATCTTCCAACCACTTTCAAAATCCTTACAGAAATCAGGGCATGACATCTACTGCTTCCCCACTGCCCGTCTGCTATCTAAAGCAAATCATGTCAAAGCAGTCCAGTTCCTTTCTGTTACAGGATAATGTCCATTGTGGAAGTGTCAATTGCCATGTTTCTTTTAGGTATTTCTAAAGGCTGCAAGTATTTTGCTAGATGGTGAGGTTAGGCAGGCTGGTATATGTTCTTTCAGTGTTCTGTCTCTATTAAAACATCTATTGATATAACAGTACGCTTGCAATAGTATAAATTTCATGTTAGCATCTAGAAGTTTTACAGCTGATTATATGAATCTTTAAACAAAAATGACATGTTTGTGGCAGTGTACAGTTTTGTGCAAGGGCCTGAGCTTACAGACACTGAGAGAAGAGTTCAGTTTTCCTCAGAAGCAGCAGACAATAGCTACAACTGGGACCTTAGAAGTAGAGCTTACATGAGATCTAAACGTGAGTCAGTAGAAACCATTTTACAGCCCAGTAAGCATTGCCAGTGCTTACTCTAAACTTTTACTCACACAAATAAATCATCTGATTCAAGACTGTTCAGGGCTTTCTTCTCCCCTAACTCTTAATTTAGTTAAAGTAGTCCAGTATGGTAAGACACAAATTAACAGGTGATCCATTTTCTGAATGAATACCTGTCAGTTCTGAAATAAAGGAAAAAATGATGGCAAGAACTTAAGGCAGAGCTTTAATATGGTCTTCTATGTTAAAATATTTCATTGTTAGATACAAGATATGGAATTCAGAAATAACAGCTGGATCTTATGCGGGCTATAGAGAGGCTGACGCTGGTATTTCCATGGAAATGGATTTCCATGTATTTATATGTAGGTTGCTCTGAATGTAATGCCTCCTGTTTATTTCCACTGAAACTACAACAGATACAAAGAGCACAATAACCATATTTGATAGAGCAAATTCTCAGCTACAAAACACTCGTTAGCTGATTGATGCAGATGAGCTGATCATGACGTTCTTCTTTTTGTGGTGTGACAGCTATGCATGGCAGTCTGGAATATGAGAAGAACTGGTTTCTGTTAAGATACAAAAAATATTTTATCAGAAAGCCTGCTTAGCATTAAGTTTAAGAACATATGTTTTTAATTATGATGACATGTCATCATAATCACTTGTTGCAATTATTTATAAATGTTCTGTCAAACATTTAAAGCTGTTGTCCATCTAAGAATTCATTTTTTTATGCTTGTTTTCTGGAAAGCACCTACCTGTTGCACTCAGGGCTCATTTTGACCTTAAGAATAAAGGAAGTAACTAAATAGCCGGTATCACTTATTTGTTTGGAAATAGTTTTGCATGTTACTTTAAAGGAGGAAATTGATTCACTTGAATTTGACCATCAGGACAAATGTAAGCAACAATGTGGTCAGCTTTGGTCGTTAATAATAAAAAGAAGTGTGATAGCTCCAAGATGTAAGGTATCAACTGAAACCTACCTTGTAAGGTTGATATGTTGATACTTGGGAACTAAATTATTTTCAATAAAAAGTTTAGGCCCAATTTTGTTTCAGTTCAGGTCTATGTTTGAGCATTCAGCTCTAGAGAATGCACACAAAGCTCTTCTCTTCCCCCTTTGTCTTCAACACCTAAAGAATTAAAGTAATTTCTCCTATGGTAGTGTAGAGAACATGAAGCCATTGGTATCTTTCTTATTCCTCCTTCCTGTGGTCCAAGGGGAAAGCATGCTTTTTACAGAAATCAGGCACTTCAATTCTGGCAGTTCCCTTTCTGCCTCCCTCCTGAAGACTTAAGCTGCTATGAGCCATACTTGGTCTCATAATGAATTCAAAGGTAAAGTCAAAGCTTATCGGGTATAATGCTTCCTTTAATGTATTTGGAAACACCTGTCTCCATGTAGTGTGGCTAGCATTCTTACCCTTGCTCTACACTTCTGAAACTGAAAAAATTATGTATTTATTAATTTAATTTTACATAAACTGTAGAAGTGTAAGTGCACGTAAAGTAAGAATGTCTGCCTGGGATGCTGGTAAAACCAAAGTGTGCTCTTCAGTATGTGCACTGCTGAGTAACTGCATCACAAAGTGCCTTTCCTTTATTGTTTTAAACTGGACGCATCTTACAAATAACTGCTGAATAGCATTTCAGGACAAAAATCGTAGCTAAACAGCAGCAATGCTTTCAGTTGCACAGCTCCAGTTTGGCTTTGGCTGTATTACTGCCATTTGGCTATCAAAAAATCTGTCTAAAAACAATATTCAGCCCATATTTACATATACAGTTATCAGTACCCAACTGTAACTTACGAATGTCCAAAATGAGTGTAGGTACTTAAATGGAAACACTGCCTGTAAATAGAAAAATTAACCTCTGTCATCTAGGTCATTATTTTTTTGGATCTGTTTTATTTTTAAAAAAAGATCTTTTGGAGCACAGTCATTCATCTTACAAATCAGTGGTTGGTTATAGTGCTTAATATATACTTTACGTAATAATTAGGCTAAATGCTTTTTGTCTTATTGCTCTAAACATAAGATGCCACTTGGACCTCCTAGAATCTATACTCTTTTGTTTTGAATTAATTGGATGCAGCTGAAGGTACAACTTGATCCAGCAGGTTTTTGCTGGGGTTCTGTGAGTTCTAATTATTTCAACTTGCATCTTTGGAAATAAATCTTCAGAACATGCGTGAACTACCTACGCCACTGAATGACAGAATCATAGAATTATTTGAGTTGGAAGGGACCTTTCAAGGTCATCTCGTCCAACTCCCCTGCAATGAACAGGGACATCCACAGCTTTTGATTTTTACATGATTGATTCTTACCTGATCTGTTTCATTTTGCTTAAGACAAAGTTCTAATATCTGTTAGAACTAAGTAATAAGAAAATGTGCAATAAGCGGCAAGATTTGTGATGTCATTCAAATGGAAATTTCTTATGTATACACACGTAAGATACTTACACACTGTTCATACAAATACAAAGTTATCCCCCTGTTCTTCTGAACTCAGATCTTTGTAGATGTGACCTACAAGTACTACAGCTTTGAAGCAGCGCTTTGTGTATGAAAACCGTGTTAGGTCTGCTTATGGATGTTACAAACTCTCAGAGCAGCACTCACAGGAAATGAGGCTACCCTAGAGAATCTGGACAGAAACTATACTGGCAAAATATTAACCAGTTTTATGGAGTCTGTATTTAGCTTTATCTAGTTTTCTCCCCTTCTGATAACAGATGAAGGATTTCACTTCAGCCTGAATCATGATCCTATATACAATATCCTGTGCTAGGTTGGTATTTCTCAGTTACAAATGTTTGCATGATTGAGGGCTTATTTTATTCTCAATCCCATGTGTTTGGTCCCTCTCACTCCCTTCAATATTATAGCCAGAAATATGATTTTTTAAGTATGATAATTGATATTCTAATCTAAAATTCAGATTCATTTTACATACAGTACTGTGTGCCAGGAAAACATTCAATGAAAACAAAACAAATTTTGAATGCAAAAGATCTTGTCCCTATTTTCGCAATTCAGTCAGAAGACTTCCAGTTCAACAGTGTATGTGTGCTTAACAATCCCATATGTTTTGACAGGGAAAGCAGAACTTGGTTTTGTGTTCTTTAGTAAAGGAGTCTAAACGTATTGCCAGTGAAGTTCAAAGTAAGAGGTTTTTTTCTAAATCTGAATAGAGCAAATTCAAAACCCCCAAAGTAAGGCCTTGTGTTTCTCTGTAAAATGCTTTCACTGTGCAATAAAGGCAAAGGTCTGAAAAGTAATCAAAACATAAGAGAATAAAGTTTGTGTTTTTTTTTTTTTAAAGGAGGGGGAATAAAAGATCCTTTTCAGTTTAGGCATGTGATTTGAGAATGATGTGTGGATCAATTGAGGGGAAATTAGAGACTCGTGTGTTTGTAAGCAGTTTATTCAGTACAGTTCTGAGGCAAACTTTATCTTTGAATTTTTAACATATGGACATTCGTCATAGCATTTGTGCGAGACCATTGTTCTTTATGATACCAGGTAGTTAAAAAATACTGAAAAAAGTGGTGGAAAATAGAGATCTTCAGTTGTTCTAAGCAAGGAGCTGAGTTTATAGCAGCTAAATTTCACAGCCAATGTGAGAAGCAGGGCAGTGCAGAAGGCCCATTGGGTGCCTAGAGTCTGAGGAGTGAGAGTGTGAACTGGGAGGCAGCTGGTGTTATTTCAGTCACCTCCTCCCTGTAAAGGGTTGGGGAGATCATTCTCAACCAAGGAAGATTCCACTGTTCAAAAACTCACCTTGGGTCAATTTCTGTTGCACTTTTTTCCACAAGAACATCTCTAGCATCACCGTTCCACAGCCCAGGGTTGTGCAGCCAGCAGGAGGGATCAAAGGGGATGGTTCCGCAGCTCCTCTCTGCTTGTCCAGTTCCTCAAGGAGGGGCCCATGGTGAGATTAAACTGGATAAAGGAATGAGAAGTGGAGAGAGAGCTATTGATAGGAGAGACCTTCTCCCCTGTCTGCAGCCCTCGGATGCTGAATGTTCTGGTCCCCTTGTGCAAAGTATGATCATACTGGGATACTTCTAACTAGCCCTGTGAACTCAAGTCACATTCCCAATCACTGGCTGTTTGCAGTAAAGCAAACAACCATGATTAAGAAGCTCTTCAGCCAACAAAAATCTGATTTTTAAAATAATAATGCAAAAAATCTGGATTTGGCAGAGTATTTAGGTACGTGCATAAATCCAAAAGATCTGACTTTGCAGAGGTTTTGTTTTCTTCAAGTGATAATGTTTTTGGCATGCAAAGCCTGATTGTTTCGTAAAGCCACAGGGGCCAGTGCTCGTTACTGGGGCCAACCTCTTACATAATGCACACGCATCACCACAGCTCCTCTGGCTGCGGCTGGAGATGTGGGTATGGTATAGAGTAACAGCCAGGGTGCAGCCCTGACCCTGCTGGAGTTCTTTAGAAGTGATGTTACAGCCTTGGCCTTCAGAAAGGCAGATCTTTTCCAGAGGGACTTAGGAACTCAGTAAATGTTAGATATTGAAGGCTCTTTGAAATTTTAGCCTTCCAGGCTCACACTTGGGACACATGACTATGTTATTTATGTAGTTATTCCTTTGATAATTTTCCTGTAGAATGTTAACCTTATTTTCCAACCAGGAAAAATAAAGATTCATGCTGCCTCTTGAATATTTGTAAGCTCACACTGGAGTCCTCAACTGTATGATTCTGTCACTGACTAAGGACTTGGAAGCACTGACCAAACCACCTTTCTGTGCATGGCTCATACTCTCACAAATGAGTGTGTCAAGGCATTGCACAGAACAGCTGCTATTTTTGTTATACTTTCTTAGGGAAATCTCTCGTAATTTCTTATCTATGTGATACAAAGCCCTGAATACAAACCAGACCATCAAACTCAAAATCAGCTGTAGTAATTCCATGGTTTATTAAACAAGTGGGAATGAGGAGTGTGAGTTTCAGCCATCAGGCTGTAAGGTGAAAGTGAAATTAAGTGATGCAAGAAATTTGATTGTATCTAATAATTTAATGTTCCAGATTTCACTTAAACTAAAGTAAATTGGCTATAGTGTACTCGTGGGTCCCCATTAGTATTTTATGGACAATATAGGGGCCCTGAATGTCCTCTCTCTGTACGCATGAGTACTACACATGTCTTCGATCAACTATTGTACTTCCATTAAAATACTTAAATTCCACTGTTGGGGAATCTTGATAACATCGTGACTTGCTACAGCTGTGAAATCACCTAGATCTTTTAATTTTCAAGGTTATCATTCCTTGCAGCAAGTATGGAAGTTCTTTAGTGACTGATAATTGCAAATGGTATAAATAGACTCTGGAAAACTGAGAAATAGTGATGCTCTGTTGGTTAAATTCCAACTTCTACAGAGTTCTCCCTAACAAGCCTGGCTGATTGTGCCACAGTATCAGCAACATCTCACTCTGAGACAGGCAGTAGCATTATTACAATAACAAAGTTTTCTGTTACTGTATAATTGCGGTAATCACAATTGTTCTTCCTAGAGAAGGATAAATTCTAATTTTAAATCCTTTTGTGATAAATTGTTTATAAATCTTTTTCAGGTGCATTTCTCTTGCCTTTACTGGCATCTGCCAGGAAATTGCTATTCTGCTTTGTAAAACAACATTACTTCAAAGTAACAGATTACCTTATATAATCTGCTAGGGAAACCAATTGTTTCACAATAACTTTTAGACAACCTTTTATAATGTACGAAAAATGCCTTTTTAGCTATTAAGGTTATAACTCTTGTCGAGACTGGCAGCTGCTTTATATTTGTCAGAAGCAAAACACTGAGTCCTAGAAAAAATAAATATGGATAAAGTGTCTTTAGGTTTAAAAGCAAATCTTTATGTAAGAGGTGTGACAGCTTGGTGCAACTGGAGATAATGCCAAAATGTCTTCACACTGCAATGCAGTAAAGAATTTAAGGCATTGTGTGTGTGCATGCAGGAACATGAAAGTGTGTATGGACATGCATGTTCGTGTAGGCATGAATTCATCTGTACTCAGTGGAAGCTGTCAGCACTAGATAATGTCCAAAGGAAACTGTGTAGTGGGCAAATACAAAAATCTGGAAAATTATTTAGTTAATATTAATAAAGATTTCCACTCCTCAGTTGCCTTTCTCCCATATTTTTTGAATTGTGTTCAGTAAGAAGGGATGGTTCAGTGGAAGCTGGTGATAGTAAGTTCTCAAAAAAAAAAAAAAAAATAGACACAGGAGAAAGCACTATCATGGTTACAATCCAGAATGAATCATTAATTCTTCTGTAAAGCCTCATCTCTTATCCAGAAAGATGTGTTCAGTGTAATTTTCCAGTGTAAAATATGTTTTTAGTGACATGTTAGTATCTCTGAATTTTAATCGACATATTTGCAGTTATAATTTTCCTAATAAAATTATAAACATAGGTAGAAAAATGCTATTTGCCTGAACGCATGTCATTGGCTCTTCATGTGTGAGGGATGCACAGCAGAAAGGAAAATAAGTGTGATAGCTTTTTCTGCTGTAGTTGTAATTCATGCAGGTCTTGAAGAGTTCAACCCTCTCAAAAAATTATCAGACAAATTTTCCTGGGCACTGAATTCATAAATGAGGTGGGATTTCTAGCCGAGAGAATTTGTCCCATGAAGACAAATCACATAATTAGTTTAGTGTTAGCCCAGTACAAAAGCTACTGAAAATGTAAAATCGTAATTGCAAATCTTCATGTAGGAATACATCTGTCCCTATTCCTGGATTATAACTGAACCTGGCTACGATTTTTTTTCAAAGTCACTCAAAAATAATATTTAGGGACTAAACTATTTTAAGGAAACTCACTGAGATACAAATGTGAGAGTAACTTAATGCAGTGCATTGGTGACTGCCCAAGAATTAGGGATGAGAAAGAGAGAGGATAATTTGGTTTTTGTGAAACCTTACTGGTCAGGGTGTTCCTCCAAATCACTTCCCAGTTTTTCTGCAGGTAGAATAATTGAGAGCCTGATGCTGCCACAGGAGGACTAGAGTTTAAACACTGCTAAACCAGAGCTTGCGTTTAAACTGAAAAGGAGGAGATTTAGATTTAATAAAAGGAAGAATTTTTTTATTATGTTGGTTCACCTGAACAGATTGTACGGAGAAGTTGTGCACGTCCTTTCATTTGAAATGTTCAGAGTTGTGGTGGACAGCACTTAGAGCAACCTGATCTAATGAAAGATGTCCCTGTCCCTGCCAGGAGGGTCGGGGCTGGGGGGAGGGGGGCAGTTGTACAGATGATCTTTGAGTCCATTCCAACTCAAACCATTACATGATTCTATGATTCTTAGATTAGGAGTTAATGCAACTCTGGCCCCTGTGCAGCCATTGTCTTCTGTTTAAACAAACAAAACAACCTAAATGATTTTAGTTGTGAATCTTAAGTATAGAATGATGAAAAGGAACAAAACTGAGCTGCTTCATGAGCTGCAGACTGGCGGATATCTGGTGTCCTACAGCTGTCTCCTGTGTGGATTCTCTAATGTGCAACAGAGAGCGAGCTGTTTGCCACATAGCCTTCACTGGGCCCTGATAGGGTCTCTCTCCTCCACCCATTTACTGAATTCATGGAAACTCAATGTCTTTGGGCTCTCTTTTGAAATGATCTAGTGGGTACAAATGTTACTGGGGTAGACTGACATACTTATGCACACAACGTGATTGCAGAAAGTTCATTCCCTTAGGAAATGAGACTAAAACAAATCTGACAAAAACCCTGCATTCCTAACAATCAGTATGGAGCAAGGATCAGTGGTGTCTGGTGCGAGTGTCTTGCCATTTTGTTTCAGGATCTGTTTGGTTGCAGAACTTTATGCTTAGAGTGCTTTTGAGCTTTGGTGTTTGATGGATGTGTAAGATATTGAATACCGTGACACTAGCTAGCTCAAATTAATTCATTTCTTATGTGAAATCAGTGCTTTTCCTTAGAACCAAAAAGGCAGTATTAGAGATGACTAGTCAGAGCCTGAGTTGTTCAGTGTTATCTCACAACAAGGTGCAACATGTACAGCAGAAGGTGGAGTGTCTGGATGTGAGAGAGACCTGTATTTACGTGTACTTGGTGGCTCAATTCAGGACAAGTTTGTCATTGTGCAACACAAAATGAAACTGTTCCTGTATACTGCTATATAATGTGGCTTAGAAACTAAAGGTTGTGGGAGCAGCAGCTAGATTGATCTAGGTACCTTGAACAAAGAAAAACACCAAGGCCAGTTTTTAGACAGTCATTTATTGAGAATGGGGAAGGAGAGGAGGTGCAATGATGGACACTGGGCAGACCCACAGCTTTCTGGAGCAGTGGTGTGGCAGCTAGGCAGGCTGCTCTGCGTACCTAGCTGGCAGTAGATGCTTGTCATCAGTAATCACTAACATTCATACCTTTGCGCATAGAGATCAGATGATTACATTTGCAGCACTCTTTTCTCCCTTCCCTCACAGCTAGTTCAAGACTAAAGGAAAGAACTTGTGGTATAAAAGAGAAACACAAAGGCAGCACTATGACACATTCATTTAATTTCCTCGGGAATTATAACCCTCCTTTATTCATACAAAAGGTTGGAACAAGTGAAATTTACTATCTTCTGTTCTATTTGGAAAGGAAGAGAGTTTTCTGGCTTGAAACAGAATTGAAGTGAGAATCAGGAATCTGATCCTCTGAAGTGTGAACATTGAGACAGTTTAAATTCAGGAGTTTTAATGAAGGGCTATGGATAGCTCAGAAGGCTTTGCAGGCTGTTTCCTTGTCTGAAATGCTAAACATTCAGTCTTTCTCTGCCAGAGAAATGCGAAGAGTTCTGGCCTTCTGATTACTGGAGTTAGTGTCTTCCCTAAAGACCTCAGTGTGGCAAGTTTTGTGGGGTCACTAAATGACGTAATGAACACCCTTTGCACCTCTGGTTTTATGTAGGGACTTGGAGAAGTAATCCTACAGGTGATGTTTCCTATTCCTCTTAATACTGCACAGACAGTCTCCTCTTAGAGACATTGTAATGTGTTGCATGAGGAAGATGAAGCCCTAAATACAAATACCTACTTATATACCAGAAATTAAAAATATCAATATCTTTACTGTGGTGATAGGATTTGTGAGGAGGAGATTCACAGTTTTTGGAGCATGGGAGAGACAACAGTGTGAAGGCGGCTGTGAAAACATGTTCAAATGAGCAAAGGAGGTGTGTGTGGGGAGGTTTAGGGGGATGTCAAAAGGCAGGTGCAACATAGCTTGTAATAAAAACCAAAGCCTTTGAAATTAGCCTAACTGCCTGTGTAATAACATAGGCATCACACTTGTTGTCAGTGGATTTTAAGTGGCCGCTGTGTTTGTGTTTCAGTGGGGCTGTTCTGGGTTTCTGAAGCACAGGAAGTTCCACACAAATGTGCGTAGGAACTTCTTCACAGTGAGGGTGATGGAGCACTGGAACAGGCTGCCCAGAGTGGTTGTGGAGTCTCCTCTGGAGACATTCAAGACACGCCTGGGTGCCAGCCTGTGCAACCTGCTCTAGGGAGCCTGCGTTGGCAGGCGGTTGGACTCAATCTCTAGAGATCCCTTCCAGCCCCTACAATTCTGTGATTCTGTGCATCTCCAAAGCATCTGCTGAGTCCCAGGTACACTGCGGTTCTTCTTCAGGTCGGACCTAATGTATGCATGGGGTACTGTGTGCTCTCAGTGGTTTCCCAGAGTTCAGTCACGGGCACTTATCACAGTGTTGTGTAAGCACTGCATCAGTTTTGGCTGCATTTTTGTCTTGGGTACAAAATTATAGTCATCTTCATGTATCTGGGACTCCTGCTTGTGTTTCTATTATGACCCTTTTCTATTAAAGCGCGTTTGCCAGGGTCCTTGTCTTTGACAGCCTTGAGTCAAACTGTGCTCAGCCTATTTTTCTGTAGCAATTCCATGGAAGTATCTATGTTGTGGGATATCTTACTGTGTTAAGGCCAAGTTTTGTGTCTCTGACAGGAGCAGTCAGGTTTGAGAACTATGCACAGAACTATGGAGAAACTCAGAGAGATGCCATATAAATGGGATGTGTTAATGTCTGCTGGGTGACTGCTACTTAAACAGAGAAGTGTGTTGGGCCAAGGCAACCTCAACACACTAGGGACATGGAAGTATCAAGGCAGCTTAGGACAAAAGGCATTATTAAGCAAAGGGCTTGTGGCAGCAGAACTGCTAGGTTCCACAGGGAACAAGCTCCCTGAAAAATGGATTACTGCATGCACTAGCTACTTTAATGCAAGCTAACCACAGTTAAAGTGGTTCAACAACCCAATGTAGACATGGCCTAAAGCAATGCAATAACATTCCCTTCTTTTCCAGGCCATTTGTGGTTGTGTTGGCAGGTAATATAATCCTGGAGGTGGAAAAATTACTGCATTACCAACAGAAATTGTGAAAGGAAGTCAAAGTTAACAATATTGTTAGCGTTTTCACTGCAGTATCATCATTTACAATATAATACTCTGGGTCCAGAAAAATCAAAGTATAGACACACGACCTCAGTCCCAGGAATACATAATCCCTGAGGGCAGAGTTTCTTTTGTTAGTATGTGAAACATTTTTACATAATTCGTTTTGCAGTGTTGTAAGTGATTCAGACCTAAAGAATGAAACCTGTGTCTCTTGTTTCCCACTATATACCATTTATTTTTCAACATATCTCAGCACTAGCTATTTACATTTTGGAAAAGAAACTTCTTATATTTCAGCACTCTATATTTATAGGTTCATAAGACTTCTAAGTGGCACTTTAATAACTTATTTCATTTTATGTTATCAGTTTTGTGATGCTTTCTGCAGGATTGTATTTTTAATTGCTTGTACAGTTCCCTGATGGGTTCAATGTCAGGGTTGCTTGCCATTACAATAAATTAATTAAATGGTTGCTATTAGTGATTATATAATGCAGTGGAAAAAGGCATTTTTTCAGCCTGGAGCATGGAGGATTAAGAATGCAGATGATTCTGGTGTGGTAGCAGAGGACTCCGTTATCAAGCTAGAACCAACATATTCTCTTCTACTCTGTCAGTAGTAAGTTGGGTCATTAGGTTTTGGTAACCTTGAGGGCTGTACTGGACATTTTCTCTCCTCACAGAGAATCTCCAAATCTACTTGTAAACACCATAAAAAAAAAAAAAGAATTTGGCCTTGGAAATATCCATGTCCTACAAACTTGTGATTTATCACCATGAGGCAAGCATCAAGTGGTTTTTTTGCCTTTTATTTTCATCATTCAAAGTCAAAATGTGAATATCACAGTTCATAGCTTCACATGGGTGTAACAGCCACATCCTGCCAGTATAATCTTCCATGTTACCTGTCAAGTGTATTTCTATCAGATTTCAAAGTTTATTTGTAATTTTTCATTTCATCTGTTTCAGTTATCTTTGAAAGCCTACACACGAGAGAGGCTAGTAGAGTCCCTGCTCTGAAGTGGCCCCTGAAGCACTGATCCACCTCATTTTGTTGATTTATCTGTGCCAAAAAGGCTTGATGTCCAAAGCACCCTCTGTGAAAATGGATAATCCCCAGCCAGAAAGCAGTCTCTTAAAGCTAGAGACAAGCAAAACATCAGCATTGTGTTTGTAGCATCTAAATCTGATTAGTTTCCTTTAAAGACTGAAAGCCCAGTGCAGCAGAATGGTTCACTGACCGTTCAACAGAGTAATGGCAATTTAGGTAATAGCACTGGTCATTTAAACCATTTTTTTATTAACTTTGTTTCATTGAAAGTGGCATTTGAGGAGGATTAAGGAAAATGAGGAAGGCACAGGAGAGAACTAGAGTCACAGAAACTAAGTGTTATGTACGAGCTGCCTACAAAGTTAGTCTATGCTGGAGTGAGAAATGAGGGTGTGTTTTGTCTCATCTGTGCAGTGGGAACATGAAACTTCTTGTATTTTTGACCAAAACCAACTGTTGCTTCAGACAAGAAATACTGCATTGAGTAAACTTAAAGCATACAACTGTTTTTCTATTTAATTTCATGTGAGAATGAAATCTATAACTTTGCCAGATTTGGCCAGAAATAGCTCTAAAACCAAAACAATAACAACAAAGAACTGAGCTGGTGGCTGCTTGCAAGTTACTGCACTTTCATTGATCCATTGCTAGGAGACCTGTGATTACATAAGATCATTTCCTATTAACATTTCTAACCTGAGGTGTTTCATATTAAGTGGTATCTGTAATAACAAAACAGACATTGAAGTGATTTCTTAAGAGTCTAGAGAAAAAAAAAAGACACTGATAATTACAGTATTTGAGCTTAATTACTTGAGGCTTGCTTCCTTTCAATTAGTATGTGTTTTGTACTTAAGTATGCGCTTATATGATGCAACTTGACAAAGCTGAACTTGTTCCATAAATTTATACTTTCATTTCACTCTTACTTATACTTAAAAAGCCTACTAGGCCAGAAGGGAGCTAGAAGAGAATGTCTGAAACAAATCAACAATCAATCGAAAGGAAAAAGACAAAAATGCTGCTGGGTTCACGGAGCTGGTGGGGGAAAGGATGATTCTTCATACCTTATGTGATGCCCTTTAGACTGCGCTGAGCCGAGTGTACTGAACACATCCTGATGTACAAAACACAGCAGTATCTATTATGTGGGAAAGATGACCTTTCCCAGTGGTCTGTACTAGTTAAAAGGAATTGGTTGTTCAAACTGTCCTATGCTCTTTCTATAAGCCCTTGTCATGAGTGATGTACTCATTTGAGTTAATGTCCAAAACCAAAGAAGGAGAGCCCCCGGTATGAACCCTGAGACAGGAGCAGCCTGGTAGAGATAGGAGAGAGAGACAAAGCTGTGCTTCAGTGTAGCATTATTTACAGTTGTGGGAGAAATAAGATTGAATGGAAGTTATAAGCCAAGTCATGGATATATTTCATTTTATAATCTTAAAGTTGTATGCAGCTTGTATTACAGAATTAGATGTGTGTGTGTGCTGATTCTGTTCTAAACTTAGCTATAGTACCGTTTTCTGCTATCTTTGGATGTACTTCACAATGAATTGGATGAACCAGGCCATCAGGCAATATGAACAGATGCTTCTCCTGGAGTTTGTTGTGAGAATGGCAGTAAGCCTGACCCCTCCGGGTTCTCTTGTCTGTTTTTAAGTTCACTTCCACATTTTCACTTTCAGGCCATCTCATATAGTCATACATTGGTTTAGTAATTCTGCAGACTTCTTTTGAATCGTGTTTGGGAAGGAACAATACTACCTAGTAAGAAGAGGCATAGAGAAAAACGCATTTGGAAGCAACTTCCTGGGTGAGGCAGTCGGCAGATCAATGGCTCTCCTGCATCTGTTTTTCACATTAGGTGATAATGAACATTGATAGAGGGGACAAAGTACTCAGGAGAGAGACATCCCTAACTTTTTAATTTCAAATAAGCACTCTTGCACCTGAAATGGCCAGTGCCAGAGGTGCCAGCCGGCCATGTCCTGGTGCTTGCCGGCTCTGCTGCTGGAGAAAGCCATGTGCTTCTGAGCTGCGTGCCCAGCTTGGCATCAAGTGCTTCCCTGCTACCCAGAGGAAAGCTGAACTGGCTGGATGGCAAAATCCTGGAGCTGCCATGTTTATTAAAGAGCTTCACGCCGGGAGAAGTCTGTTGTTTCTAGCCAGATGAAATATGAATCACATCAAGATTTTACTGCCTGCTGTATTCACAGGACCTTAAGTTAGTGTACAGCTTCAAAGAAAGGCTATGACTTGCAGCCAGTGATGATGGTTCTAGCCTTTTTTATGTAGGTGATCATACTTCAAGCTAGATGTATTCAGGCAAGAGACTACAGCAACTACGAGATTTATTCATCAAAAAAAATTATGTGGAATTGAAATTAGATCTCTCATTTTTGGTGACAAAGTGTGTTTGCTGTTTGGTTTTGTTTTAGTTGTTGTTTCTGACCAGCAAACCCATGTGAGAAGTAAGGCTTTTTCTTGTCATCAGAGGATGTTCTGATTGAAGTTCAGATGAAGATGTTTTCCTTGATGCATTTATAACTGTACAGTAACTATTGCAAGTTCCACTTGCTGATGAACATCAAAAAGGCAGAATAAGCAATTTTCAGAGAGCTGCTGAGCTGAAACAGGGAGCAGATGAGATGGGAATTTGTTTCCCTGCAGACTGAGAATTTGCATACAGAAGTCAAACAGACCAGAAGCATTGAACCCATATTATCATAAGTTGACTCTGTTCCATATCTGCAGTGCCGGATATAGCTGTGGGTGATCTGATTCTGGCTACATTTACATAGGTATATGCTCATGGTTCATCCACTGAAATCAATAGACTTTAATATAAATGAAACTCAAATCACTGCCAACGAGATCAGACTCAGGCCCTAAGGTTTCTTCTTACCTCTGGAGAGTCTGGCTGAGCCCATTTTTGCATAGACTTTCACCTCATGTAACCCCATTATATTCACTGGGACCACACAAACGTAATTCAGCGAAAAGCTGGCACCGCATTTCCTGAAATCCAGTCTGTGGACTCCAGTTTCTGGGTGGATAAGCACATATTCTAATTCCTCTTCTAAAAATTGCATGCAATTCATCGTGAGAACAGAAGGCCTCTTTTTCCTCAATGTATTTAGAACCTCTGACCCTTTTACACAGGAATATGAATTTGCCTTGGTGTCACTACTGAAAAAATTCCCTTCCTCACAGTGGCAGGCATGTTTCGTGTCTTTTAAAACAAAAAAGATAGCTAGATGTACTAGCACAAATGAAGAAGGCAGTCTTTTAAAGTGAAGTTCCTCATCTTATTGATTCTCCTGAGTGTTTGGTTGCCATTCACTTAGGAGATGAGAACTAGATCAGACCAATTCTTAAGATGACCAAATATATCTGTCCTTCCAGGACCCCATAGCTAACAGAAAAGCGTTTAGTTAAATATTTATTTATTAGGCTGTTTTTCATTGGAGGAGCACATTTATAGTAATTCTAATCCACTAAAAGGTGCTATTTCATTGGGCAGAAATACTGTTCCATAGCTCAGCAAAACAAAACAAACGCATTTATTTCAATGAGCGCAGTATACATTTGAAAGCAATTGCTACGTCACAAATGAACCTCACTTATCAGCTGATGACTTGCATGTTACTCTTCCCATAGATTAAATGAGAGTATATCCAGTGTAATCTATTTTCTTTAATTTGTCTAGGTGAATGAAAAGCCCTCACAGAAAGTATTTCAGATGTCAGCACTGTGGGAAGCCAAATAATTTTACCTTTGTATGCCTACATAGATTTTTCACAACAGCTTTCCTTTTGTGTTGAAGATGTGAAGTTGCACCTGCTTATTTCCCTGCCTAAGACTATGGGGATTTATTTGTGTCCCATAGTTCCCAGCGTGACAGCAGAGCCCTTCACACAGGCTGTTGTCTCTTCCTGGTGGGCGCAGGAGGGGAGTGCTTGGCCCAGTGCTCTACCCCCTACCCTGGCTCCCCAACACAGCAACCCGGGGATGATGCCAGTGAGCTAATGTGCCCTGGCAGCTCTGGGCAGCAGAAGGTAGCAAGCCACAAGAGAATCAGACATTACCAAGTGTAATTAATCCAGTAGAGGTGCAAGGAGTTAAAAAGGGAGTTATGTCCCACAGAAATAAGACTGTCAAGTTTACTGAAAGCATGGATAGTCACATACACTGGTAGGAAACACATGATTAGAAATAATAAAGAAGCCAACATGGCAGTCCACATTGTGCACAAAATAACGCAGAGTAGGGTTTCAAAGGATCTGATTGCATTATCCTACAATGCGTGTCAGCATTGTAGGTGCAAGCACTTCTGCTGAGGAAAAGATTTATTTGCACCTTGCTGATGCAAAGTGGAACGATCTGCTGGCACCTTCCAGGTTAGTTGACACGGAATTCTTGCATTTCTTGAGAAGACCAGAACACCGGCCAGCCTCCTGCAAAGGACTGGTTTCCTCTGAGCATACTCACTAAAGCCTATTGTGGTACATATGGACATGGTTTAAGGGGCAGTTGATCTGGGTGATCTTGGAGGTCTTTTCCAACCTTAATGATTCTATGATTTGCCTAAGGTGGTTATATTTCATGTTTGAGAAATGCTTGCCAAGCACATGGATTTTGGTGCCGGCTCTCTGAAGCTTTGCAGAGGTTTGGGCACTGGAGGACATCCAAGCACAGGCAAGGTAGCTCCAAGTGGATTATAGAAGTGATATATCACAGGGCTCTAGAGATCACATGTTTGGCTATGTGAGAATGGGTACAGATTGCTCGGTGGCATATTTCATTCTTGAATTGTTTTTATTTCTATCATATTTGAAGACCCACATAATCAAAAGTTTGGAGATAGGAAGAAATGCTGCGGCTCATTGTTCAGATTCCTTAAGCTGTGCATAGTCTGTTGCTGTGGTCCTGGTTCAGTTACCTAGGAAACAGCTGTAGGATGGAATTTATTTATTCTGACTGAATATGTGTCTGTGATACATACACAAGACTTATCCTGCTCGTGTCTGTTGGAAATTAGTGAATGCTTTTATGTACTACTAGGCTGATACCAGATATCCCCACCTACATAAGGGCAATTATCAGCATGGTTTAAATGATTAATTAAAATTATCTGTAATTCCTACATGAAAAGGGTGAAGGAGGAACTGTTTAAACACGTTATCATGCACATAAGATGATGGGATAGAGACAGAAGCCCCAGGAAACCAGAGCCGCTGGAAGTAAGTGGGGCCTGGAGTCCAGCTGGCCTCCCCACAGAAGATGGGGCGTGCTGTGAGCCAGGCAGGAGCTGCCCTTGGCTCTGTGAAATCAGAGGTGGCATGGGGGAAGAGCTCCCCATCCAGTGAGTTTCTGAATGGAGGCGGTCCTGTGCAACACCAGCTCCTGTGGGAGGGGAGTGGGCAGAAGTGTATGTGCTTTGTATCCTGGCTGTTAGTTGTTACTGTATGGCAACTGTGATTCACTTACATGCTGAGGTACAATTTTCACCCTTGTCTGTGGATCTCAGCCATCCCCATCCATGCACAACATCATGTCACATGAGAAACCTACGTTTCTAGGCTAGAAGCCATTTTCTATTTTGTTCCAGCTCCCAGTGGGAACCATCACTCCAGTAGCTCCTTGTCCTTACCCATTTCACTTCTTTTTTTTTTCTGTTAAGAACACAAAATTTTCCCAGAACAGCTATCCCAACACGCCCTATGAATTTAGGGAAGGGAGAGATCACTGTCACCCCATTGTTCCTTGCTTTCCCAAGGCTCCTCCTCATGCTGACCACCATGTGGACAACCTCTACCCTTGGTGAGCCAGCATCACACGCCAGTTCTCACACACAGTATGTGATCTGCCTGACATATGCTCATGCAGGTTTCACATTTTATACTACAGGGAAAAGTTAAATGGCAGACTGATTACAGCCTAGGCTTCATACAGAGTTGTTTAAATGGTCATTCAGGCCCTGACAGTAGTCCAGGAAGAGCCCTGCCAGCTCCAGAGCAGGATAGCATGTGTGTAGAAGAGACACCCGTGTGTAGGCTTGGAACAGTGCCCCTGAGTGAGGTTCTTCACTTCTGTTTCCCTTTGCAGTTGTTGTAACTGGTATGAAGGCAGAGCAACCGTGTCTACGTTTAGCAGTTGGTGTAGCTGTGGCTTCACTGGGCACCAGCAGTTTCTAAATCAGGGTACTTGGGACTCAGAGTCCCTGGGGCTGAAGCTCAACCTCCCACTGTACAGCTCAGGAGCCCTGCCAGCACTGCACCATGTCATCAGCTGCAAGCGCTATGCCTGCAGGAGCGGTCAGGCTTCTGGCTGCGTTGTTTTAGCCAGTACGTTGAGAAGAAAATCTTGTATTTCATTGGTTTCAGTTAGATGGTACAGGGAAATTTTGTGTGAATAGCAACATTTTCAAAGGAATTTAGCGGTTTTAATAGTAAATAAGCCTTTAATGACTCCCTACTCTAAACTCTCCTACAGAGTGCACCAGGTGCACCCCTCATCTAAGACCTCCCCAGCTGTGTTTTAGGTTGGTGACTTTCATCCTCCTTTCATAGCCGCGTTGTGGTGCTGCTACTGCTAAGTACAAAGGCAGCTGTTTGCTGTGCTCTGGTTTATGCACCATGTAGTTCTGATTTTAAAAGGACTGAGCAAGAGGGAAGAAAAAGCAAACATGGCCAACCCCTGTATTTACTGTGTCTGTATCTTTATTGCAGTGTTTTGGTACGTCTTCCAAAGACTATAAAGTACTTTACAAAGACAGTAAAATTATGAGTCTTACTTTATGGGTGGTAAAACTGACTCCAAGTAAAAGAATAGCCTTGTGTCACACAGTGAGTCAAGAGCAGGAAGAGATTCCAAGTTTTTCTTTAACTTTGCACTCCCCCCTTTAATTAGCATATTATTTGTTATAATTAACATAGGCTTTTCTTGATACTACATTAGCATAAAGCAATCCAAACCACTCTCAGAAATCATTTTTAAAAGCAGAGGAAACTGTTAAACTCAGAGCTCAAGCATACAGGAAATTAAAGCATTTAAGAGGTTTATGAATTTAACAGATGGCAGTCTCTCTCAGCTCTTAGTACATATGATGCTATGAGGTTTTTTAGGATGTTTATTTGAGAGGAATTCATTATGCTATTAGCATAGAGTATTCTTAAGACAGTCTGGCTTTTGCCTCTAGATGGCTCACCTGGAACTGCCAATTGCAGAATTGTTAACCAAAAAGGAATTCCTACAATATATTCTCATGTAAGAATAGTTTGCTTTTCCAGCAGCAGTGTAGAGTCAATCATGTAAATGTATTATATCTGTGTGAAAACATTCCTCCAAAATTGTTTTGCCTTTTGTAAGAACAAAAATAACAGATGGATTAAGGACAGAGCAGATTTATGAGTAGAGTAACTTTCTATTAGTCATTATCATGAGTCACATCCTAAAATATCTTAGGGGAGACTGTCTTTCTGGCTATAATAAACACTTAGCCAGGTGCAACCCTTGCTTTGGGTAGGTGATATGCTGGACAGTGATCACCTTGTCATCTGTCTGTTTTATTTCTGCCCTGTAAATAAGAAGTGGCATTTTTCACAGTACTGTATGTACTATGAAGACTTCAAGTAATAGAAAAAATAATCACAAAAATCGGTGCTGAACATAACAGAAATTAAAAACCACAGTAGCACTTAGGGAAAGAGCTAACAAGTTTTATTTCTCTTACTAATATGCTTCATATGATTTTGTGAAGATCTGTATGAAGGTGAAGGTACATATTTCTCATTACGTCCACGAAGGAATGAAAAAGGACAGCTGGAAGCTGGTGGCAGAGTACAGTGAAACCCACCTTGAATTCAGAAAGGGCTGTGCAGATCAAAACTCCCAGCTTTGTGTTGTGAGGACTGCAGGGTGGAGGGGAGCGGTGTACAGATGCTGGGAATTTGATTCAGAGTGCTCAGGGGACAAAAAGCTCTACCAACAACACAGAAGCAAACGCCCTGTTTTTGGGGCTCCCATATGCATCACAGGGGTGGGTAATTGCTTCCCCAGTATTTTTATCTGATAAACTGTGGGGTGGTTTAGGATTTTTCAGTGCTTTCTTGACAGTGAGATAAAAATCATCAGGAAAGCCATTTACGTCATACCATTCTTCTGACTGCAGCCGAGACGGTATTTATCCTCTGCCCAACAGCAGCCCCCTCTCTTCGGTGGCAGCCCGTGCCACTCCTGTATGCATTCCACCTTTGTTCTTGGGAGGAACTCCCTTTGATGCAGATATGTATTCCACACACCAGGCGAGTGCGGAGCAGCCGATTGCAGCCCTCTGCGCTGCAGCCTGGGGAGCAGAACAGCTCTCCACATCGTCCCTTGCATTTTAATAGTCAAGAGAAAGTGGAAATCTCCATTTTCTGAAATTGAGAGAATAAATAAAGGAATGAAAGGAAGGTTAGGCAATGCAGTAGGGATTTAACTCATCTGATCCTATTGTAATATGTGTATTATTTTTATAATTCTGCTGTTCAGTGATACCAACATCTGAGTGATAACCGAAATGTAAAGAATGTAGCCTCAGACTGCATTTATGTGACAGGGAGATTCATCAGACTCTGTGAGGGAAGAACTGGGACATACAAAGGTCATGGTGTGTGCCCAGATTTGCAAGCCTTTATAGTGAATAGGGCTCAAATATCTTGAAAATTCTCACTGGTGCATGATTTTGGGGGAGAATTCTGTTAATATATAGACAAAACTGAAGGGGGGAAAGAAAGAAAAGAAAAAAAAAATCCCATGACATTCCTCACTGAAACCCAATCCCTTCATTTGAAGTACTTATTTGTTGTACACTAGTAAGTTCACCTCCAAAATTAAGCGTTAAAAGGAGGTTGAGTGTAAATAACTATTATGAACTGTTAGAAATGTGTCTTAGAAATAACATGCATTTCTCAGGGTGGTCCCATCACGTACACCTGTCTGCTTGTGTTCTACCTCTCAGCCACAGGTCTTTCGCTGCATACACAGAGGTCTCACCTTCCTTCCTCAGATTCTGGACCTCAAGCTCCTCTACTCATTGTCATTTACCTCCAAAAAATTAACAGCCACCTCTACCTCAACAAGGAGTTTTAAGATATTTTTCCCCACGCATCCATTTCAGTCTTCAGTCCATGATATAAAAGATGTTAGGTTTTGTGCCTCTGAAATGCGAAATGCTGAGAAACAACACCCAGAAGTGGCTCTGCTGTTCTGTTGTTTTCTATTGGGAAGAGAGCTGCAGAGCCTACTCAGTCCTTGTGATCTTCCCTACCTGCTCTGGTGTGTAAGTCATGGGAAGGCTCAGATAGGCTCTAACTGAAAGAGCAACATGTTGAGGAGAAAAAATTTGACCTCTTCCCACACTCCTCCAGCATTACTTCAAATCCGAAATCAGCCCAGCCCTCTGCTATTCAAAGAATTTGTCACAGCTCAGTACAACTGGCAAACCCAGCTCAAGAAAAGCCCAGAGCTACATTAGCACAGAAACCAAATGTGTGCTGTCGGGTTGCTGTGTGGAAGGGAGGGTCCCTTTAGGTCAAGGGCAACAGCTGAACAGGGATGTGGCTGCCTGTGCTGTCGCTACTGTGCCTTTTGTATGTACATAAAACTTTGGTTTCTAGGGGTTTGCAGGCACAGGCATCCCCCTGACACCCAAACAAATAATCAGAAATAAATAATGCATGAAGTTGTTGATAATAAAGCCAGAGAATGGCCATTCATAGAAATATGCACTACATCACTCTCCTGACTATGTGGTGATTCATCACCACTTCCTTTCTCTCGCCTTTTATTCTTTTGATTATCTCTGCTCAGGGATCCCTTAAACGCTTTCCACCTAATTTTAGATATGATTTTGTTTGAAATGCTAGATCTTGGAAAAAGCCTTTCTCAATAGGCGTGTTTCCTATAAGTAGGTCACTGCAGCAAAGGGGTTAGATGTGCAGCCTTTGCTGACAAGGGACTTTGTTTTGCAAAGCACTTAATGCTGCCTTAAAAAAAATAAAAATAAAAAAATAAAAAAGAGGGAAGAAGAAAAAAAAAGATACCCATTTGTTGGCTTTTGGTGCTGGGCACTGTCTTTCTGACCAGCTCAAGAGAGAGACATTAACCAGTGATGTACAGAACTATATTTATACCCCGAATAAATAGACTAAAAATATCCCTTCAAACAGGGTAAGATGTAATTTTAAATTGTAGCACTTCTAGAGGGCTTTCTCTGATATCAGACAGGCTGAGGCTCCAAGGCGCAGGGCACTGTATTTTAATCAAATAACAGAAACCATTGCCACAAAATTGCAACCAAAATGTTTGTGTAATGTTATGTAGCTACGGAAACAAACTCAGACTTCTAGAATTACCTTATTAACTTGTTCATAGCAATGGGCTCGTCGCAGGATTTTGGCAGTGTTATCTGTTGGACTGTGCAATTTCTCCTCTTGCCCCAGAGATGAGTGAACGTCACGCAGAGTCAGGAACGGGCAGACACAAAGTGATACAGGAGTCCTGATAACTTCAAGCTGCTTAAAGATGAATTTCCTCTTAATGTTAAAGAACTGAGACTGGTAGATTGGAAGTTCTTGAATGTGTACAAGGACCACATTATGTTTATAAGGATGTTTCTCAGTTACTTCATTACATAACCTTTAATTGCAGACTACTTTATTGAAGTTCATTCTATTTAGGGTGCAATTAAAGATACAGTTTTTACCTATTTCTTTTAGAAAGCCTGACATCAAAGTTACTAGGTCTTTTAGAGGGGTCGTTACATTCAAAATAATTTCTTTCTTAAGGCTTACTTGTGTTCTTCACTACTAAGCTCCATTGAGACCTTCTAGAACTACTGATATCTAGAAGTGCTTGGGGATCAGAAGGTGTCTCCATCCTCTTTCACCCCCCTCAATATTTTTGTGAAGAAAATACCAAAAATATTTGTATGGACTGTACTGTCCTGCATTATAGGTCCCTGAAGCAGGACAGTTTAATACAGAGTGTTCATTCGCTCTGTGGGAAAAAAAAAAAAAGGCAAATATTAAATGAGATATTCATTTTTTGCTGGAAATAACACAGGACTATATTTTAGATGAAAGTCACTCTTCATGAACCAATAAGTGGTCATCAAAAAATAAATATTCTATGCCTCAGACATGTTGGAGAGTTTCAGTATTATTCTCACTGACATTTCTTTTTCTCTTTTTTAACATGACATAGAATGTCATCAGTATCTATTGAAATCTGTATGTATAGAGGTGGAGATCAGAACAGAATTGCATGTTGGTGAAGTAATACTTTTTCAGGGCATATATTTAATAGCTGTGTTTGGGATGAAGAACACCCAGGCTGCAGAGTGGTGGCCCTGCTGGTGCTCATGACCATGCAGGGATAACAGCTTGGTGCCAGCCCCAGTGTGCTGGCAGCTTTCAATGGGCAGTAGCCACCTCCTTACTGGGCTTCCAAGGGAAGCATGCAGCATTGGAAAGCTGGCCACAGGGGAAGCTATGAAACACAAAGCAGCCTTCAGGCTTACTTTTGGTCATCTGTCTTTATCATCCTTTGGAGGTTGTCTTTCTGTCACTTGCAAAAGGCGTGAATGTAGGCAGTCAAACCCTCTTTATGACCAAACCCTCTCGTGACTGACCTGTGCTAAGTTATCTGCTTTCAGCAGAGGAAGGTAATGACATGCAGAGTCTTCACTAGAGACAATTCTTCAGGCAAACGGGATACCTGAAGCTCACCAGGCTCCACTCTCTACTGCACTACTCAGAGGACTGTTTTCATGTTATCTCTTCTTGTGCAACTTTCAGCAAATGTTAAAGAAAAAATGCTTACTTATTTCCTATCTCAAGAGAGTAGGGAGCAGTACCTAAACTCTCCCTCTGTCTCCCAGCAAAATTAATACCCAACATCACAGAAAACCTCTGGAAAGCTAGGCATGCCAGGGAGCTCAGGGAAAGCAACTTTCTGCAGAAGCTTTGCAGATGAGGAGGCAGGAAAAACCCTTGGCACAGCATCATGGGGGAATCCAACAACCTATCTATTAAATGCATTCCTAAAAATTGCACTCTGATCTCTGCTACTGTGGTACTTACTGTCTCTCTACATCTACTAACCCTGCCAGGGAAGGCAGATGTAGGGAGTGCCATGAGTGAATCTAAAACAGGATCAGAGGATCCTAGCTTAAGAAAGGTGTTTATGATGTATCCAGCTCTGCCTGCCCTCTCCGACCTGTCAGGAAGAGGGCTACGATGCAAAGACATTGCCAGTTGCCCCCAAGCAGCTTATAAAGCAGTTACATTGCAAGAACTGAAGGGAAAAGTCAAGGTAGTTGCAATGAGACCTAAGATGACCATTTCTCAGCAAGGTTTAAATCTCTGTACCCTTCTTCCTAGACATGTTTTCCTTAGTTCTTCAGCAGCAAGAATCAAACACATTTTGTTTAAGACTGCAATAAACTGTTTGCCCTGGGGTCAGAAAAGTTGAATATGCATGTTGTTTTGTACCCAATGTAAGAGCTCTCAACGCAGAGTAGACATCAAAATCCAGCAGTGCTGATAAAGTCTCATCAACCTCAGCATTCTTTGAATATAAATGTGCTCTAAATATAAATATTTTTCTTTTTCATTTTAGACATGGAAACTTAAGTGGGTCATGATCCAGAAATAATGTGAGAAAAAGGGATTGTTCAATACAGTTAGAAATGACTTGTGTTTATGGTTTTCACAAACTTGTATTGACCATTCATAAAACTATAGCTACTAAAAAACCGTGTAACCCTGCCAATTTCATATGGAAAACACAAAGATTTAGACATTTAGACATTTAGCTGAAGACTCTCTTGCAAAGCTAAAACTAAGCATTAATGCCAAATTAAAGCATTCCAATTCTGTAGCTCCCTAAAACTAAGAAATTGACTTACAGTCTTTTCTTTCTTTTTTCCCTTTTTTTTTTTTAAATATCATCAATTTTATGATAAGATCACAAGAGCTGGCAGTGCTGCTTAAGTTGGAGTCTTCTCTGCTTACTTTATGAGTACAAGTTGCAGGATGATCCTGAGGTGTTCCTGGAAAGGAGAACTGTGCCAGGAGAATGCTGTGCAATTCACAATGGTAATATTCAGACTAGATGTTAATTTCAAAATTGGTTGTTAGTCACAACAAATAAAACAAGTAAGTTTGATATTTTAGAAAGATTTGGACACCTACAGTTGCCATCATCTTCAGGCAGGCTTTTAGTTGTTGTGTCTAAAAGACATACTCAGTCTAACTTTATTTTTAATAAGAACATCAGAATTACAGTACTGAACCAGACCAAAGCCTCTTAAGCTCATTTCCTGTTCTGGCAGTGGCCAACAGCCTCACTGAGAGTAGAGAACAAGGCAGGTGCGCTTCAGTGGTGCACTCTTCCAGCCTCCAGGAATGAGCAGGTCAGGAACCCTGTGATCCACATGTCACCATGCCATTTTACAGCTCCAGTGTATTGCTCTTAAATCATAATCCTCATAAACATTAAGTATCTTATATTATATATTTGTGACCCAAATATGCAAAAAGATGGCCTGTCTCTATCAGAGAAGGCACGTCAAGATTCTCTGTTAACTGCCTTAGAGCTATGTGGTAAAGATCATTTAAGCAGGTACTAATTTGTCATGTGTGTGTTGGATTCTCTTTGGACCAGAAGATGTTTAGAGTTGTGACATCTTCCACGTGGTTTTTAAAATCACATCTGTATCTTCAGCAGCCACACTTGGCTTCCTTTCCACATGCCTGTTGTCTATTATACTGGCATTTAGAAATGCTTACCAGATGCAAACACAGCATGTACTAAGAAAGAAAAGAATTACCTGGCAAATTCTATAAGAAAGAATCAAATGTAATTCTTTCTTGGACTTCTCCACTCCAGAAATTCTGGAGACAAATGTAAAAGTAGGGCACTTCTGACTTACAGAAGAGTAGACTGTTTGTGCTGTCATCTGTTTCACAAATTAGAAACTCAAAGACATCAGAGGTTATCAGCAGCTACCACTCTTAAGAGATTTTTTTAATACTGTTTGCCAACGTTACTGTCTCTGATGAGACTGTGTGGGAGATTTGTGACACTTTGCCTGAAGCACTGCTCATCCTTGGAGGTCCTCTATGCAGGAGAGAAGAGAAAGCTCCGAAGAATGCCTCAGAGCAGGAGCCTGGGGTTAGGGACACCATCCCTGTAGCCATGGCTCCTCTGTGTCTGAGGCCCACATATGACTTATTCTCGGTAGAAGAAGAACACAGCAAATCCTATTGACAAAGAAGTAAGAAGCCATCGTGTAGTGGAAATATCATTAATGGGATGTGAGCAAGGTGCTGCTGTAACCTCCTACAATCCCATGCCTGCATGAGTTACAACCAGTTGAGGAGAGTTCATGTTAAAAACATGTACAGTCTGTAGGATAGATGCTGAGGAGCCAGGGCTGTATTATCCCCAGATGACAATTGATGTAGGTTTTCAAAAAAGTCTTTTGAAAAGGCTAAAGAGACTAATTTCTGTGAGTTTCTTCAACTTGCCATTTTCTTTGCTGACTACGAAAATAAGGGAGGATAGCATTTTATTCGTGACCGAAAGTAAAGGTTTGTAATGTAGACAGATTGCCCCTTCAAACATAGTAACTCTGGGATGTTTGATCATATTATTCTGTGTTCTTTTTTCATTTTGTTCTAGAGGCTGGATTTATTTTATGTGGAAGTGAGGGGAATGGTTGTTTGTAATGAAATCTTGATTGCTTCTGAACAGAACTCAGGAAGGTCATGGATTTGCATGATAAAGATGCATGTTTGCAGTTTCTCTTGGGATTCGTTTACCATAGAATTGTTGCTGCTTTTCCTTAGAAATTACCTGAGTCATTACACTGCCTTTACACCTGCCACACCTTGAATATCTATTCTGAAAGTCGAATGAAGACAATCTTGCAGACTACATTAGATGTAACTACTTTTTCTAGGGGCTTTTGGAAACACCCTGTGGCTTCTCTATGAGGCAGATTTATTTTTAGTATCAAGTGCTGTTTTCAGCAGCCCCTATCCCCACTCTTACACCTTATACCTAGCAAACTGTAATTACCTAGTTTGTGAATCCTGCACGGGGGAGCAGGCAGAAGCTGTGAAGCTACTGGCATTTCTTGTGCTGTGCATTATCCAGATTTTACATATGCACAGAATGTGTCATCAGAGGAACTGGGTGTCTACTGTCTCAGCTGTCTACTTAGGCTAGATTAGATTATTTCTGACGCTTTCTTGAATTTCCATAGCCATGCTACCTCCCCTGGAGTGAAGTGTGATTCTTGCTGAAGATCCTTAGTTTCAAATTATAGCTCTTATATTCTTAAAATCTGGAAAACACGCTGAATGCATGGTGACAGAAGACAAGTTGCTGGTTGTTGATTCCATACTAAACCTATATGTGATAGATATCCTATGGGTCAGGATTAGTAGTGATGATAGTTTGTACCCGCAAACCCTGGATTACACTGCTGAACAGCTGCAAGTGGAAAGTTGCTTACTTAAACTGTCCTTCTTTTATCTGTGCCCAGTGGAATGGGGAAGTCTTCCTAGTCTGTCGTGGGTGAGCTGCAATACTACATAGTATTGTACACGAGCAATGAGGACTTACAGAAATCCTAAAGTTCATGGTTTATTAAGGATTGCCAAAGAAAATGCCTAAAGTGCTGTTTATTTGCTATAAATTATTTCAAGTACTTTTTCTAGTGGCGCAGTATTAATGTTCCATGCAATATTTTTATATAAATATTATATTTATTGCTAGTAGCTTTGAATAGAAGCAGTTCCGCAAGCCTTATGATGGTATCTTTTATTTTAGGAATATATTAATTCATTTAAAGTATCTACTTTAGATATATTTAAATATGGCTTAGATGCCTGTAAATAGATAACAAAGAGGCAAAGTCTGAGACCAAATCTAAATTTTCAAATGCAGTGGCCAGTAACAATTATTTCACAGCGTTTATACCTCAAAGGGGCTCCGTGCAAAATGACACAAAATGCGCTGGTAGAAATTCCCAGTTCTGGTGATTTCACAGAGCAAGTATAAAACATCAGCAGTGTAATGAATTATTTATTAAAAACAAAATTGATTTTTCAGTTCTTGCAATTTGCAGAAAAATACAAGACAGGCAATGATATTACTAAAAAAGAAACGCTCTGTATTAACCAGCTTTTCTCTTTCAATATTGACGCCTGCCTTAGGCACAGATCCTCTAAACACTTACTGTGATTTTAACTTCAACTACAAAACCAGTCAGAAAATCTCTCTAATGGGATTATTCACATGCTTACAGTTAGGAACACAAATATGTTTCCAGGCCCATGCATCTTCTGAAAAAGAGAATTCCAGGCCTTTAACCGAGACTCTGCTTCCTCTCGTACAGCCAAGGCAATTAGTGCTAGTTTACTGTTCTGGGGAAACCATCTCTGCAGTTATTTCCAACATTATTCAAATTGTAAGACTTATTTCACTTGTTTTGTGGTTCTTCATGAATATTACCGTATGATAAGAGCATTACAAATGTACACCAATAAGAAAATGGCACGGCCACAAAAATTAGCTTTGCTTCTCTACAGCTGTGTGCTACACAAAAAGCACATCCATCTCACCAGGGCATAAGAAATCAGGAACTTAGACATTGTCTAAAAGCAGTTCTAAATACCTTTTTTTGTTGTTGTTGTTTGTGCCAGTCAGATAATTAGCAGTGTGAGAGCTGTAAGTCAGCACAAAATATTTCCACTGACAAATGCCTACAGAGCCCCTCTGTTACGACTGCTTGGAGGCTACTCACCAATGAGTGTGAACAGTGGTGAATTACAGAGAGACTGAATGAACACAAAGGTTTTACTTCTTGGCTGAGAGTCAGTGCTCAGTCTGGGAGCCCTCTGTGCTGGGGTTCGCATCAAGGCCCCAAGGCTTAGCTTCGCTAAGGCCCGCACAGTGCCACCATGCAAGGTAAAGTTCCTGGTAGAACACTTCTCCAGCTCCTGGACTTCTAAGCAGGGTGCGTACAGTCCTTCAACATCATTTCTCCTGTTGAGGGACAAAAAAATAAAGATACCTAGAACAGAATGCTGACAAGTAAATGTAGCAATATTCCCTCTTGAGTGAGAGGAACTCAAGATATTGCCTGCTGGCTTACATTCTATGCAGAGTAGCAAAAGCTGGAAAGGTGCAGTGTGACTGCCATAGTAGAGGAGGACACTGGTGTGATCTAAGGAATAGCCATATCTGTCAGTCACAGCTTGCTCCATAGAATTACAATCAAAGGATGAGAAGCTGAAACTGCCACTGCTTTTCAGTGGAGAGCACCAGCCTGTAGAGTTGTACATCAGAGGCAGTACCATCAGACTCTTCCCCGGTCTCTGCCGCTTCCCCCTGGCTGTGCATGGCGGCTCCCTGCCTGGCATCCCATACCCTGCTGGGGCTGCACGCAGTGCCTAGGCTTGGTGTGAGGAGCCCAGCAGCCAGGCACAGCCTGGCCCCTGTGGCAGGAGGGAACCGAAAGGCCCCTGGGTGATGCAGTCCATGTATTTTCCTGGGACTCCTCACGTTTCTTTCATTACCTTTTTCTTACACAACTGCCCCATGCACATTAGCAAACTTGTTTTCTGGGAAAAAAATTGTACAGGACTGAAAGAGTCTTCTTTGTGTTGGAGCTGGAAGGGAAGAATTTTGCTTTATTCTTATCTATTCAAAGCGTTTAGAAGTCTTTCGGAATACTGCTTGCACTGAGATTATGGCATCACTGTCATAGCTAAATGGAGATAGACTATGTGGTGTTCCCAGCCACAGAACAGCTTTCTTTCAGTGTCAGCAATGCAGATGATGGGTCCTATTTCTCAGATCATCAATTAAATACATTAGCATAATAGTTTGACTGTTTATCATATAACATTTGGTTATTAGTCACTTTTAACTTGCCTTCTCTGGAAAAAAAAAAATTCAGTAGAGTTTGTTAACGGCCAAACCTGTGACAAAAACATTATTTGGAATTTAGATAGGTATTGTGTGTGTTAGATATATTCACTGGGACTTGATGCAGTGCATACAAAGCAGTATCTCATGTTCTGTGATGGGAATTTCAGATGGGTCAGTTAGCTTAGGAGAGGGCAGAGTGCAGCTAACTGAGTGGGTATCTCCCTGTCCTCTCTATAAAGGTTTCTATGTAAGCACTATATTTCTTTCTTTTTTGTATTGCTTCTAAATGATTCTCTGAATCAAAAGTTTCATTACTTTGATAAATGTGTTTTTCCACCTGAGGAAGATTTTTTCCTCTTCCAGTCTGTGTTTTATGTGGCTGTTTGTTACTGAGATCTACACAATGACTAAATCAATACAAACTACCCTCTAGGCAATGAGACACCACAAGAAAGCGCAGCATCATTAAACTGAATTACAGACAAGCACTTAAGTAGACAAATAAGTATTTTGTTACGATAAAGCTTCACTTTTTTATAGCTACGATGATTGAAAATGTTTACAAAGCATGCATGGTACAGTGGTGGCAGAGGAAGAAGGCTGCAGAACATGTTCTGATTGGTAGCAAACTTCTGCGTGTGGGGAACTGGACTGGGAGCTGAGAGCCAGGGCTGTGCAGGGAGAGCCGCCCAGGGCCAGCTGTATCGCACAGCCCTCCCAAAATCAGCCCCAGCCTGGGGCCAAGGAGGAAGCAGCCTCTCAGCCACTGAGTGAGAAATGCAGCTCTTCTTTTGTGAGGGTAACTCACAGATGAGGAATGAAATCAAGGCCTCCCCTAAGCTTCTGATGACAGCTGACTACCAAGCTCAGATAACCCCAATTTAAACTGTAGTTTTTGTCACCAAGGAGAAGTGTGCAGGTCCCCAGGGACACCCTTCAGACTGATAAGTGATTTCCACTTCGGATATGCAACTGCTTCTTTCTGTTTTCTCAATTTATTTCTAAAGAGTCTCTTACCTATTGAATATTAATAGCTGTGATGATTTCTATTGAAGTAATTTGGAAAAGTCATCATCCTTTCTGTGAAAAGTTGCTGGTTTGATTTCCAGCATCCTCCTAATCAAGTTTTCCTTTCCTGTTGCTTAAAAAAAAAAAAAAAAAAAAAAAGATAAATCATGCAGTTCATCTGAAATTCCCATGGCAGAACTTACATGTTTTCTCCTTCCTCATCTGTCTGTCTTTCTGCCAGGACTGTATACGGACACCTTTCTTATAAAACGCAGGAGCAATACTGAAATCCCTGCTTGAGTTGATGTAGTCTTTGGCTCATCTCCCTCTGTGGGAGATTAGCCTTCTGCTAGGATCAGATATTTAATCTTTATGGTTTGCAGCTGGAATAATTATTTAGAGCAACAAAACACTGAGCAAGTTTCAAGATAATCTTAAACAAGGCCCAAAGCTTTTCTTTGAAGTAAAGCCTTCTTTCTTCTTTAAGGCTGCATAGCCGAAGAAAAAAAAAATTCTTCTTTAACTGAAAACTCACCTAAAACCAAAACATTCTAGCCCTCTGTAAACATACCTAGGCAATAACTCATATATGTGCTGAGCACACGCTTGAATTTCTCAAGCAAGAAATCAAATGTCTATAGATGTCACAGATGTGTCCTGTTCGGTAACCATGTATAAACCACTCTGTCCTGGTTGTACAGTGAGAGACACGGCATGTTGGAACTGTGCATCTGCATTGCTTGCAACTTTTTAAGGGTAAATTCTTAATGGGAATTGAATGGCTGGAAGCAATTTTTGGGTGACTTTTTCAAAACTGTTTAGCATTGGATTAACTTTGCTTCAGTTGACAGAAATCCAAGAATTCATTATTGATTTACAAGAGACCAAATTAAGCCTGTGATGAATGCTCCGGAAAACACTTTCTTGGTCATAATGCATATTCAAACTGTGATCCAAAAATGACTAGTAGCCTAAAATGTGTGGAACGATGCAGCTATGTACATGGATCTGGACTCTATTCTTCACTTCTGCCAGTTGAATTGCGTTATGATTTGCTACATTTTTCTTCTCATCATTCAATGTCCTCACATCACACTCCCAATTCTTTTCAAGTCCCCTTCCTGGTGAAGGAGAAATCACTGGCATGGTCTGAGCAAGCCCACAAAAGAATGGATTCATTAAGGAAGGAGTGGAGCTAAATGGGTTTTATCCTCTCATTAGCACCAGCGTAATGCCTACTCCTGAAAAATCCGTCTCCACACTTATTTACCCCCAGCCTATAGCAGTAGCAGGTCAGGTACTATGCAGGGGATTTTCCAGTTGCAGGGATCTAGCATGCAGTGTTTAAAGAGCTGCAGAAAGTAAATCCTTCTGCTGCTTGGATAGCTGCCAGTGCCTTGAATCTTGCAGGCCCCACTCTAAATGAGTATATAGGTCTGGCCAAAACAGAACACTTGCTTACACACCTGTATACACTGTATGCAGCCATATAGTTTAGCAGGTATTGTGTTTGAAGAAGTTGTACATATACATTCCTATAGCTTTGTGTAAAAGTTAACCATGGGAGATGTGAGTTAAATGTAAGCCCTTTTGAAAACTGCACTTATGTACTTTTTTGCTTATAAGGAACTTTATATAAACAACTGTAGTTCCTGTACTACTGTTAGTTGGCCAAGAGGATGGAGAAATGATGTCTGTTACTCTCCCATGACGAAAGAAGTGCCCCATAGGGCAAACAGTTATGATACGATTCTTGCTGTGAAAATGTTTGGGTGCTCTCTGATGAGAGAATGTTGCACAAGAGGGAATGAAATGTTCTTTGTGTTTAAATGAAAGCACAAGTGCCATTGCCTATCAGCCTCACGAGTTATGGCATCTTACTTTTTTTCAGCTTAACTTGTAAAAGTGAGTTGGCTTAACAATATGATCTGAAGGATCTACAATGCATTAAAACTGTCAACATTGCTAAATATCAGAATTAGAATGAAATAACTTACTTTCCTTAAATCGGGTTGGGAGGGAGGCCACAGAGGGTTTTGTTATAAAAAAAGCTCCTCCTTTCTGTCTGAACTTTGGTTTTCTATTCTGTTTCTGCCACTTTGAAATGGGCGAGGCATGGTGAGAAAGAAGACAGGACAGGTCCCATCCAAACAGGCGCTCTGCTGGTCGATGCTAGCTGGAATTTGTGTCAAGGTCATGGGAAAGGTCAATGACCTAATTTGTTTTTCTGTTCTCAGAGAGCTTCATGTGCTCCAGAAAGAGGAGAGAAAAAGGCACAGCTTTTTGGGCAGTGTCCTAGCGCTATGAATAAAGTGCTCGGTGTCACCCTCTGAGCACTTGTGCAGAAAGTCCTTCCATTTCTATAGCTATGAATATGAAAGGCCTTCGCTGTAGCCACTGCCACTGATCCTGTAGAGCCAATAATGTGCACAGAAAGACTGTGTTTCTGTAAAGAGGTGTGTACAATAAAATGCCTGTTTAGAAACTGATATTCTCAATATGTTATTCATGTCTGGATATGACCTGATCCACGTAAAAGGGAATGGTTAGGCAGGGCAACACAGTGAAAACACCTCTCAATTCTAGAGGAATTTGCTAGTGTTTGGACAGGAAGCATATCTAGGATCTTTTAAAATCCTCTAGAATTTGTACGTGTGCCTCTGGTAAAGCTGGTGTCTGAGGTGGCTCAGCCTGTAACTTAGTGCATCTTCAGATTTAGGAATCAGTTGCACAGATTAGCTAAAAAGAAGGCTTAGCACTGTCAGCTAAGTCTACTGTTGGAGCAGACATCAGGATTAACCCAGCATGCCTTCCCACCTCACACTGCACTGGTGTATTACACTCTTATGCCTGAATTGCATTAGAGTGAGGTAAAAAGTAAGAAAAAACTCAAATTCATTTTTTAGGTGGCTGGCAATGTTTCTGCCTGTCTCTGAGGTGGGTTATTGTACATCCTCCCCTAAGAAGGAGTCTGAATTTAGCACCACCCTGCATCAAGTGCACAAGGTCAGGAGAATGGTAGAGCACAAAAAATATAACCCCCACCTTTCTGTGCATTCGAGGTGATTCTCATAGCTTTTCAAGTGCTGCTTGGAATTAATTGACATAGTTCATCTCAAGCCCAACAGAGAGTAGATCTCATTCAGTATTTTTTAATGTACATGATATTTGCTCCGTTTATTTTGATTGATTAACTGGATTTATCAAATAAATTTAGTAAGAACTCGACTTAGAGCTCAAGGAAATCCCTAGCACACTGGGACACCAAGTCTGGTTTTTTCCTTATGCTCAAGGTTTTTCAGGATCTTTCTTTTTCCCCTGTTGCTGGCATTTCTTCCCGCAGTTAGATATATCTCACAGGTATATTGTCTTGTGTCCTGCCCTTATAGCACTGTATTGAAGTTTGTTTTTAAACATCTTTGTAAAGAAGCATTGTTTTTAAAGTCAGTCATTTCTATACAGATCAGAAAGCGGTCTGAGGAATCATCAGCATCAGGCACTTAAAATAACCTTTAATGCATTCATTAAGCCTTCATTTCCTTTAACTGTATGTATGATATTTGCATGTGAATGTGAGGTTGTGCCCTTCATTTCTTTGTGAACTTCTTGGTAACTCTAAATGTATTTTGTTTCCCTGGACAACTCAGAAGGAAAATAGTAAGCTGCAAAGAAATGGCGTGAAGCAGAATAAAATGTTCCCTTCCATCAAGTGAGTGCATCAAATCCTACATGCAGTTTACCTTCAGTTTTCCAAAGGTGTAGAAGTGAGTCGATCCCTTAGGATTTGGTAACATTGATCTGGATTGAGCTAAAACAATCCAAGGTGGCAAGCATCTGCTCTTGAAACATTTGGCTGAAGGTAGTAGAGGCTGAGGCCCAGTTCTGCTTGCAGCCCTAGAAGACCTGGCAGTCAGTATGACCCAGATGTGCCAGGCCTGCGAGGAGGAGGGATGGGTTCCTCCAGGAGCCTCCTACATTGGGCAAGCTTCACCTGCTTACCGTGCTGGAGATTCTTGGCAGGGACTGCTTAGAAGCCCATAGTCACTGGGTGCTCAGAGGGAGAGAACGGCACATCTGATCCCAGAGTGGGTCACAGACCTGGGAAAAACAACTAGCAGCTCAGGCCACATCTCTGGCAACTCAGGTTAAATAGAATCTCAGTGTATTGATGTATTGATGTTGCTGTTAGACACCCCAGCTTCTGCCATTTTAGGGATATGCTTTTCTCTAGTATCAGTATTGCTCACAGTCTGTTTCTCAAATGTGGGCTTGTTTGCCATCTGTGAGATTAAGTACTGATGTAGATAGATTAAATAGCTCACTGACACTCTGCTTCCATTTCTAATGTGCTAGTGTATAAATTTACATGGCCACAGCATTCCCTAATTCAGTGTTAAGAATAACATCTTTGGATGTAGACATTAGTAACATTAACTCCTGCCTTCCCCAGTATGGCAAACCACTATTAGTGGCATTAGTATTGTACGGCAAGCAACTACCAGTAGCATTAGTATTCTATTAGCAGATATTTCACAGGGAATGAAATTCACTTAAATTAGAGAAGACTGAAAAAGGTAATACAAGAATTAAATATTAATATAGTTTTCTCATGAAAATATTCGGAGGACACATCAGAATCATCAATTAACTTTCCTCTCTGTTTGTGGAGTATCTGTGATCATAATTTTCTCCCATTCATTCCTTATTTAGTGAATTGATTATGAATATTTGAAAGTCAAGCTGGGCTGCTGGGTTGTCATTCATCAGAGAAGTCACACGGTACTTTCTACATATTCAAGTGTTTATAAAGCAGATCCTCACGTGGCAATTTCAACAAATTCTTCATTTTGCAGCTTTGAAACTTTTTTTTAAAAAATATTTTAAATAGTTATTCTCTAATTAATTTTAAAAACAGTGAAATTTGTGTATTTGGGAAGGAATTCATTCTCTTGTTTGCAACAGTGCCGATTCTACCAGATGAAATCACTCACACTCAGGAATGACCTAAAATAGAAGAAAGTAATGGTAATGCACACCTTCCAAGGTGATTGCTTGTGTCTGAATTTGAATTATACTCAGCTTTTCATCAAATTTAGGGAGAGAATTACCTCAAATAACTTTAGTACCTCCAAAGGTACATCCATTTTACCCTCTCTGGACATATCAGTCAATTTGGAATCAGTAGCAAGGCTGCATAGGCTTAGTCGTGTTGGTTTCAGATGGCCAACAGTGGGTGAAGTGGATGGAGCTGAACAGTGCAAGGCTCAGATGTCACACTGGCTGCTTGTTGCATCCATTGCAATCTGAAAGTGAAGCCAGTGACAAAAAAAGTACTGCTTAACAGCAATGAGCAGCACCTGCTTCTCTAGTTTTGCGTTAAATTTGAGCTCTCTGGGAGTTGGTTTTTTTCTTTTGTTTTTTTAACTGAGTTTTTCAAGTTCAAATGAAGCCATTTCCACGAATCACTAATTTAATTCTGCTTGGAACAAAACACAGCTTGTTCAGACAATTGCAGGCTCCTTTTTGGTTCGGATCATGTAGCATTATCCAAAAATACTGGGATCACTTACAAAATTCACACACATGGGAAAAATAGAGTGCTTTTTGCCTTTGAAAAAAATCTGATCTTGGTATACATTCAGACTTCTCAACGGAGCAACAGGGTGTGTGACTCAGATCAGCAACTCCAGATTCATGATATTTTAAAGTCTCGTAGAGACTCTCATGAATTCTGAAAGAAGTAGCAGATACTATTTTATCAACTCTAGAAGAGAGATAAAATGGGAAATAAGCTCTGCATCTCAGAATACTATTTTCAAGCACTATTATCTTCAGAAGCATTTGAAATACTCGTGTCTTTAGGGAGTTTATAATTCTAGAGTGTCTCCCAAAATAATATTGGATTTTTTATTTAAGGCTTTTCAAAGCAGCGCAGAGCACTCACTCTCAGAACATCCAGCATCTGTAAGGCAATTTAGGCTTACAATCCAAAAATGGCGGTATTGCTAGCCAATATTCAAAGTGTAGATCTTTGCAACAGTGCAAGGAACCTGATGAACTGTTGCAAAGTGCACACCAAAATGCCAAGCCCTGATCCTTTTTTTTTTAGAACAGATGTAGCCTCATGCTGTTGAATCTTCATATTCAAATGGACACATGAGAAATGCACGGGATTTAGCACATTCCTTTGGAGCAGTAAGTCCAAGGGCAAGTTGAAATAATTAGCACTATTTCTTAGACTGTTATCAAAAATAAATTCATACTGCATGTTTTTGTCTCTCAGTTTACTACAACACAGTTATAGAGCCTCACTGTTTGTCTCCTTCAAAGTATATGCAGTAAAATGCTTTTTGTAGCAATTGCAAAGACTGTTCAGCTGCAGATCAGGGGTGCTCTGTGCCGTACAAAAAAGGAACAAGGACATACCCTCTAAATGGAACAAAGCAGAGAGGCACTGTGTTTGAGCTGCACAGTCCTGTTAATTTTAATAACCATTTAATTTTCTGTACAGCACTGGAATCTGCAACTTGGCTTTAATAGTAATGCAGAACTGCAAACGTGACAAGGACTCCACAGACATTATCAGGATACATCCTGGGTCCCAACGGGCTTTCAGCCTCACTGGCCGGTGGAACAGCTTAGGACAAGCATAGAAAGACAGGCAGCAAGCTTGCCATCTATCCTGATTATCATTCTGTTTTAGTTTACTCTGTATTCTGATTTATTCATTGTATTTAAAGTAGGAAAGTGTACTAGCAATCATTGCTGCTTTCTTCACTGATTTTGATGCCATCCTTTAAAGACAACCCAACAGTGAAGGGCTGGCCCGCCTGCCAGCTGGTAAGCTAGGTGATGATAACTACTCCAGAAATAATGATTTCATGAGCTGAGAAACAGCGTGAAAGTTCTCTTCAGAAATATGAAAATGTTTAAAAGGTGCTATCTTACGTTTTTTGCCATTATAAAAAGTCTCTGGCTTTTAGCTTTAGACTGCAACACTGCAACTATTAATCTGATAAATTCCAGTCTCTATTTATTGCAGAGCTAGTAGAGACATTGGCTTTTGCAGAATTTATCAACTATTCACAAGTGTTAATGTTTGCAGAGTTGCTTGGCTGGGGTATGCATCTGCACAGCTATTTGGAGAGAGATAAAGGCAACTTAAAAAAAAAAAGGCTCTTTCTTTCTGCTATGATATTATTAGTTTCTCTATGGATGGATTCTCACTTGTCTGGGGTTATTTCATGCCAAAGATCTAATGTGTTGTACTTAAGATATTACTGTCTTTGGAATCAGGGAGATGACAACAGACCATTTTTTTCCTGAATTAAGCATACAGTAATGTTTCTCAGCTGCCTATACCTCTCTTTTTCTTTACGTTTCTCATTTCAAGTCTGCTTAATATAGATTGCCAGAGAACAACAACAATATCTGTTCTATGATAACCTCAAAGATTTCAAATTAATTTTTTCCACCCTGGAACACAAAGTATGGTCTTTGGAAAATATCACAAAATAGAACTGTTACATTTCTCAATTTTAAATTGGAAAAAGGTCACATTTTTTGATTCACTGTTTTTCCTTTTCTCTCTCTGATTGGAAGTGGTTTGCACCACAGGAATACTCACATTTAGAACTCGTTGTATCTGTACTTCTTTGGAAATTATTGTTTTGACAATGCAGAGTAACCCATGGAAATACATTTAGTCAAAAGTTTCTGGTTGTCTCTCTCTTTTCAACACTGGGGCAAGTCTGGTGATAGGGAAGGTCTTTTCATATTTCCTGACGCATCTGTCAAGTGTGATCTCTCTCTCATTTATTAATCAAATTTTACTGCAAAGTCATTGTGCCATGGATGAATATCATCCTGCAAATTAAGGCAGTCCAGGACTCTCCAGCAAGAGCCTTTCCCTAGAAATTAATAAGGGAATTGTTAGCTTATTCATTCAACCTGGTGTATACTAGGAAGACAAACTCCAGATTAGAAACAAGGTTAGAACTTTCTCAGAATTTGCAAAATGCAGGAATTTCTCTCTTGTTTGCTGCCTGAGGTTGAGCTCTCCAGGCCCTGCGCTTGGTTGCCTTGGTTGTGTACACTTCTGGTTCTGCTCAGGGTCTGTGTGGACTTCCGTTCTCTGTTGGTTTGGGATGCCATCAGAGCTGTTGAAGCAGGTGACCTACTCTGACTCTTTGTCCCCATGTTTCCTGCTCTAGAAGCTGAGCACAGCTTGCTCATTTTTCTTCATCAGACCCCCTCCTGGCCCTCTCTGCAGGATCTCATGCACAGGTCAGCTTGCAGAAGGGTGCAGTACTGCTCCTGTGTGCCGTGCCCAAGCCAAGCAGCAGTCCCAGGACTCAGACAGACAGGGGAGCCAAAGGGTCGATGCACTAGCACAGTTGTACTCCTTGCTAAAATATGACCCTGCCATTCTACTTGCCAGCATCTTCATTCTGACCTTTCTGTTGCTGGCACATCATATGGGCTCAAAGTAGTTCCCTAGGACAGGTGGTATAAATGCTACTAATAACTTGCTTCTCCATGTGTGGTTGCGAGGCTTTTGTTTGCATGTTTGCTTGGAGCTAACATTAGAAGAGGTTGGAAAGACAGCTTCCAAAATAAATCTTTCTGAGATCATTTACTACACATGACAGATTTACATGCATCTATATAACAAGGTGTGGGAGCTTTGCAGTACTTTTCTAAGACACGTAAGCTCTGCCTTGAAATGGTGGCATCAATAAATAAATATACGCTCATAAAACTGAATTGATAGTCATTGATCCCCTGCTACACCGAAGATTTACATGGCAGCCTACTGTGTTTCTGTCTGGTGGCTGTAATTCTTGCTCGATTCCCCAGTCACCTGATCTCAGTGTTTTCAGTCTTGCTTGAACTGGAGGTGGGCGCCTGACCTCACCGATGTCACTGGTAAACCCCCTTTATGTTCACCAAGAGAAGTTTTCTCAGCCCTTTTATGCAGATGAGGGGTTTGTGTGCATCTCTTCAGCAAAGAAGACTTTTGCATCTCTAAAAGAGAGCTGTGTTGCAAGGACAGCAGCATGAGAGATACTACCACTGAGAATCATGTAATGGCAATCCAAGGCAATGGCACAGAGGCCTCTGAAGAGGGACAAAGTGTGAGGGGTGCTGCACTAATATTTGTAGCGCAGAGGGGTTCAGCCCAAGGCCTGAACACACAGATTTCTCCTTGCTTGTGTGAGTGATGTCTCCACTGGGAGGCGTGTCTCATCAGGCCTTTGATTTCAGTTAATGCTATTCTTTTATTGTTTCCTGAGAGCTCCTATATGGCAGATTTATTTACCGATATTAGTTGTGCAAATATACTAATTCTATAAACAAATGGAAACCTCTCCTCTGCTACACTGAGTAACGCAACCAAGAAATCATTTCTCTAGCAAAGGGTCTCCAGCAGTAAGAAATGTCTTTTGGTTTCAACTATGAATGTTACTCCTCATACCAGGCTCTGTTGCTACCTAATACTGCCCTGCAAGCAAGACAAGGGATGAAGAAAATTTACCTGCAGTTATCAGTTCTGTCACTGCAGACCCTACCTTATGGACTTTAGAGAAACTAACAAATGAAGGTTGTGAGAAGCCTCTCATACTGCTCATGCATCAACACAAATATCTGAGGTTTGTCTTATTTATTATTGAGTTTCAATAAGATGACAGTTTAAATAACCTAAGAAGTACAACAGATGGAGAATTTATTGTGCATTTACTGAGAAGAAAGAAACAACACAGCACTGAATTATCAGGTGAGAGAGAAAAGAGACAACATCTGTGTCTCTTCCTTACAAGGAATGACTCTATGTAGTGGTATATTTCAGGAGTGTAATTACCTTTGTCCCATGCTCCACCTTGGATTATAAAGAGAGAAAAAAAGCAAACGTTCAAGCACAGATGATAGCAGAACCTGGTCCTACAGGGATGCTGAGGGACCAAGTTAATAAAGTTTATTCCTACTCTTCAGGTCACTGGATTTCTCTAATATCACTGGAAGAATTCAAAAGTAGGTGACAAGTACGGCTTTGCATGTAGAATATGTTTTTGCTGAAGAGATTTATTGTGCTTAGACGCATCATTTACCCAAATGAGCAAGCAACTGTATTGTAGAAATACAATAATTGCATAGCTATAGATCCTGTGTTCACTGCTTCATCTTCAGATGGCTGTGTGCAATTTAGTTGTAAGACCTTTCAAGCCTGGTAGAGCAAAAGACATTACTGGGAGGAACTGCTAAATGGAAGCATGCAGTCTCAAAGTTTTGTTACCAGGCCCTTGAGATTTAGCTACAGAAAGCAGAACTGAGATTGCAGACAAATGTGTGTGGAAGTGCACGGGCTCTGTAGTTTGCACCAAATCCTGTCTGAAGAGGTTTACTGCAAGAGACAACACAACCCATGGGAGCAAGATGTCAAGGTCTTTCCTTATACATACAAGAAAAAGACCACGGATTTTCCTTTTATACCTTTAATATTAGGTAATAACAAGCCATTGTGAAATAATCTTAAACAGATCCTACTGAGGGGTTTTACTAATGCGGAGTCCATGTTCCATGTACACACTTATTTGGTGCAACCAGTATTTGCACAAGTCCTGGTCTGGCTCCAAAGGACAAGTCTCTGAGAAGTGCTGGAGAAGCAGTTGGGCCCCATGGCCCAGCCAAAAGCAGTTGAGGTGTTCACTGCCTGACCTGAGCCCTTGGAAAATATCAGGTGTAAAGTTGCACTGAGCCAGCCATCTTGCAGGCCCAGAAGTGGTTTCCTCAATGGAAATGCAATGAAGGACTAAACTTCTTTTTACAACAAGGGATTTTTATTTCAGTCTTGACTGATAAAAATTCATAGCTAAGGGCTTACTAACCTCCTGTTTTAAAAGATCTTCTGGAACTTTGAACAGATGTGATTGTTCCGCAGAACTGTTAGAGACAACTGTGTAGACTACAAAATATAGTTCTGCACTGCCTAAGGCTGAAGATAGCTGCCACGGATACTTCAGCTCAATAGGAGATGGAAGGCAGAGCTCACAGCAGCACTTAGTGCTATAAGAGGTTGTCCCGGACTGAGCAGAATGGAGAATATAAGAAGAATATAAATAGAACTAAAATTTAGCTATCAGTAGCAGGTAAGGTTGATTGGTCAACTGGTTATGAAACGCTACAACTTCTTAACCTCATAATTTGCTTCATAAGGACTTAATGGGGTATAATTCTGTTTCCAAAAGTCAGTTTTGTTGAACGATTTTTGATAATGCATATAACATCCAAACAATATTGACAGGTATCACTGGGGTGAGGCAGAGGACCAAAAACACTGCAGGATATAAATATTTGGAAGATGATGGAAAATATGCTGGGGCCAATTTGCTTTCTATTTATATCAGCAAATTTGGAGGTTAACTTCAATTAATGTTGGCATTAGAATTACAAATACAGGAAACTAATGGGAGAGAAATGAGATGACTGAAGCTTTTATGCCTACTTTTTGTGGTGCAGGAAGGTAAAAAGAAAAACAAATTCAGAAACTAAAATAGACATATGAAATGATTATATAAATTAAAATCCAGAGAAGATCAGCCAGAAAAATGATAGACTTAAATGAGCATCTAAACAGCATCAGCTTGTTCCTGTGGATCTTGTGCTATTTATTGCATGGTTTGCTAATGAAAGGTGCCAGACTCACTCTTCTTACTGTATAACAACACACCAAGGGGTTCTGGAGAGAATACAAGAAGATACTAGGGTGTCTCAGAAGCATAGGCAAAGCCAAATAGTGCCATCTGGTAGCCAGGTTTTAGTCAGCAAATGCAAAAGCTGGTGGAAGGTTATGACAAGCATACCAAAGTTTAATAATGAAGAGACATTAATCCTTTCTCCCTTGCCTGATTACCCCAGCAGAAAGTCTGCACCAACCTGTTCTCTGTAAGTGATTCAATATATCTTCACTCCCACCCCCCAGGCATGCTAGTACAGCATCTAGTGTGTTTTCAGCATTGCCCAAATGAAAAATTAACAACCAAATAGAAAGAGAAATTCTACTACTTTGTGCCTTATCTTTCCAAGGTACGATCTGAGCTTAGAATTAATTTTATGCTGGCAAACTGTACTCTTAAAGAAAAAAAAAAATGTTATCCCTGAGCAGCTTCAATAGGTACAAATACGATTTTCTTCATGATGGGCTGAGCGTGCAGTTCTCTTCTTATGTCTACAGGAATACCAAAAAGTTTTACCTAAGACTTTGCACTCCTGTGTGCCTGAACGCAGGTGGAAAAGCAATAGCATATGTAGATCCCTGCTCCTAAGAGATGATAACCAAGTACTTTGAATTTAGGATTCCTCATTGTACCCTTTGATGGGCCACTCCCACCACTAAACATTCTTCATAGCGTTGAGATCAGGATGAATAAAGTTTGTGCATAGTTCATCCTACCTTAAGGCATCACCTTGCGCCTGACATAGAAAGGTCAGGACAGGGTCTCCTTCCAAAGGAGTTACTGAAGAGCAAGAGTTATCTGGTGTACAAATAGTACAGAATATTGGCCGCAGTAAAAGATCTATTAGCAATCTCACTCCAAAGCATTTGTGCCATCCAGGGCTGACTCCGAGAATGTTCTATCTGCACTGCTATAGAGAGCTTATAGTCCCTTCCACCTCTCCATTCAAGCCCATCTAGCTGGCCACATGCCACTTGCCATGCTGCCCCTCTGCTCTCAGCTGCTACTTGGCTGATTAGTGCTGCCTCCAAGCTGACATGCACAAGGCAGAGATTAACTCAAACTGAAAGACAGGTGATCTTCCAAAGACAGCTTATCCTCCAGGGACGGAGAGCTGTGGTGAGACAGGCTGTGTTTTGGGAAGAATGAAAGCTGTGCTGAGGACTGAAGAGCTGTTCTGGCCTATGAGCAGATAATATGAAGTGATTTTAGATGGAAATCTAAATCCACGGTCATTGGCTCTGACACCAGCTGTGGTGTGGCCTGCTCCAGGGAGAGCTCTATCAATCAGGGAAGATGCCTCCATGTTGGTGTTCTCCATCAAAAGCTGTAAGATGTCCACTAGCAATGGCTGTTGGTGAAGGAGAATGAGCTCTCAAGGGAATGGTTACGTTCCCAAGATTCACACAAGAAATGCTCATCCCCAGCCAAGCTGCCATCTGCTATTCTTTTTTAAAGATCAAACTGTCCTTGTCCAACAAACTCTTTGGTAGATGTAGAGGTAGCCAAGATGGTGGACAGGTTGTGAGATTAAGCAATGGAAAACTGGGATGCAGATGATGAATTGTTCACCATACAGAAGTGGTGCCTATCTGTGGAAAGCCTATTTACCCTTGTCTTTGCAGCCAGCACAAGCCTGAGCAAATTAATACAAATTATCTACAGTACCCACAAAGCAAGGGAAAAAGGCAATGGAGTAGTGATATATGTACAAGAGTAGCTGTATGTCCTTTATTAGACCCTTCTGGACTGCTGGATAATGCCCTTATGAATAGCTGTAATTAACAGTAAGATCAGGGCTGAATATTTCCTAGCGACAATATATTATTTGGACCTAGTTTTTTTTTTTTTTTTTAAGAAAGAAAATGCTGCTGCACCTGCCTGTCCATATGCTCTACTCAGGCAGAGGATAGGGCCGCTTTCCTAACTGGGCTCATGTTTTGCCCGTGGGAAAGTGTATCAGCCTTATCTGAAATTCTATGCACTAACGTAGGACACTAGAAAAAGGGAACTCCATATGAAGCAGTTTTGTACATAACATGTCATTGCAGCCAGCAGCAAACTGAGCCAGTGTCTGTGGCCTGGTGCTTATTAATGCAGTCCCCTGGGTTAGGTGAGCTCAAAATTACTTTATTTCTGCATCTGTCTGTCAAGCTTGTTTAAAGCAGCAAGTGCCTCTCCAACTTTTTGTGGTCGTGGTTCTTGCTGGTTGACAGGTCACTTGAAATGAGAACATCCTCGGTTTTTCGCCGTGGGTAGAAAAGTGGGGCTGGTTTTAGACCTCACAACTAACACAGTTGGAACATCATTTCTCTTTAGGGTAGCTTCCCCAACTGCCATTAAAAGACACAAGAAAACAAGGCTAAAAACTAAGTTTCAGCTCAGCAGTAAGATGAAGGCTCAATAATAGCTCGGAGCCTGAAAGCAGAGAAGTAGGAAGCAAGCTTTAGTTTGAAAAAGTCTTGGTCAGATTTTAAGAGGTGATACCATAATGTTAGGCTTGGAAATTAGGCAGTGCTGTTGAACAGAAACCTCTCAGAAAACAGACATTACTCAAATGTTTCCAGTATTTATGTTGATAACCTATAAAAACAAATATGCCTGTTCCAGAATGTACTTAGGTGTTCAGTAGGAGCTGACTCAATTGAGTTCCAGAGAAACTTTTCTGTGGCACAGAGAAAGGTGTTGAATGTAACTACAATTTGTATTAGGGAAAAAATTGTGTGATATTTTCAACCAGTCTACACATTTACAGCAGGAAAAGACTGCTGGGTGTGCTATGTCAACCTACTGAAAGTCTGTAACTTTCTGTTGGAATAGTGGAGGTACTCCTGCATGAATAACTCTCCTTGATGTGTATTTTTTAATCCTTCAAGAACAAGATATGTAAATCTGCCTAGCTAGGATATTCTTCCTCCCCTCCATACTTAAATGGTTTATGTCTTCACAGCAGGAGTGCTTCTGCAATGGCCTGTTTGTTATCAAGCTGAGCTCTGTAGTGTAAACCTCTTTAGTTTCACGAAGTACGACATTCACCCTTCTGTTTTCTCATTAGGTCTCCATCCAGCTTGCCCAGTCCTTGTGTGCCTGTTTTAAATAAGTGTGACAGAGACTCCTGACATCACTGGCTGGTGCCCTTGTCAGGTATTGCTCTCAAAGTTCTCTAGCAGAAGTGGGATGGAGTTGGCACCTTCAGCTCAGCAGCAGTACTGGAGCCCTACAGGAAATATTTCAGTGAAACTTGAGGTGATGGGTGGAAAAGGCAAGAGGGCTGGGGATGGAAGACACTTTTTTTGTTATTTTAAACATACATACTTGTCTTAATTCATAATGGAATTTGGGTGGGAAGCGCACCTGGGAAGACAGAAGGAGAACCTTATTTTTATTATGAGAATATGTACTAATTGTGACTTAAAGCAAAGAAGGAGAGAGGGATTGTACATGGTAGAGAAGACACCTTCAGTGGAGGTGAGTAGAAAACGGGCAAAAGAATACTACATTTTTCATATTAGTCAATTGAAAATATACCTATTTCTCCTCTATTGCCTGAACACCATCTGTCCAGGCAGCCTCAGAGCATTCAGGTTTGGCTGTGCTCCTGTCAATAGCTTTTGTGGTATGATTCTAGCACCAGTTATTTAAACTTGTGTGAACAATTGATTTGAGGTGGAATAAAATGTATCAGTTGACCCAAAACTGATATTTGTTTGTACCAAGCCATCTAAAAAACATACTCTTTTCCTTTCAGACATTGATTCGTATTATATTTGTGTTTGTCCAAGTACTGGAAATGCTGGGAGGCAGGATTTATACATGCAAGAAACTGAAAAAGTTCCCTTCACCCATGTGATAAGAGAACTTTATTTGAGCCTTTTCCCTTCTGAGAAACTTTTAACCTCTAGACTATGGGTGATTCTGAGCTGCAGGGTAGATGATCAGGCTCTCTGCCTGATCTCATCATGACTCAATGCTGGTGTTTATTCTGATCAGGAGACAGGCACTCTGTTGCTCCACACCCTAAGTAAATGTCCAAATGTTTATTTCTCAGTGGCTACTAGAGAGCTTCGTCCAAAATTGAATAGCTTTATCAGAAGAGACCCATATCGTAGTGTTAATTAATCTCAAACTATTTGGCAGAGATAGTTCAGGCAGCAACCCAACATTATTTGAATTTATAGAGTAATTGCTGCTGGTCTGAGCTTTTTTGAACCTAACTGTTTTTGTATTAATGCCCAGAATTTAAGCGTGCTTCACTAGCACATTGTTACCTGGGGGCCTCACAGGTAACCTTTTTGTGATGTATTCAGAAACTTCTACCATGAGTGCCAGACAGGTCTTGTTCTGCAGTAAACAATGGAAACCTGAATGGGCCCAGTACCTCTTCAGAAATAGAAGCTCTACTGCTTCCAACTATTATTCTAGCTTCCTCTTAATTTAACCAAAATGATTCAGCCCTGCTCCTGTAGAAATGGCTGTTGAGCCAGTGACCCTCAAGAGGAAATACAGCAAGATGTTTCTGGTTCTGTTTCTTTGAAGTCATGTGGGCTGTTGAAAAAGAACAGAAACACTCCTAATTCACATTGACTACCTTCTTGTTTTCACCTTTGAAAATTCCTGCTGTGCTCCTGACTACATGTTTAGGCATCTAATACCTTTGAAATACACTCCTGCGATATTTCATCATTTATGCAGCAAAGTGTACTATTTTATGTCTGACTGAATGAGAAAAAGGCACATTAAGGAGGAGATGAATGGTAAAATTCAGGTTGCTACTCTCTTGGTTCCAAGAACTAAAGATTTTTGGTAAGAGAGGAAAGAAGGGAAGGAAAAAAATTAGGGCTGTACTGCTACCCTTTGAGTCCTCTGCCAAGTCTTTTCTACTATCCCATTGAAACAAGTTGTCATTGTCTGGAGCTTTATGCAAATTATCATTAACCACAAATTGACTGCTCTATTCTGCTTATCCAGTAAACACACTTAACAGCCTCTGACAATGCACATCGCTTGCCTACATCTAGTGGAATAACTTCAGTTTGAAAAGAACCACATAAAAATCAAACTCTTGTCTATCCTCCTGTCCCTGTTCACCATGAAAAAAGCAGTAAGCAGATAGACATAGCTCAGATTAATACATGAAGTCTCAAAGTCAAAGCACTATTTTTGGTCATCAGGAAAGTTCTGCTAATTTTTCTGTTCTTCGCACCCAAATGTTATCCAGGAGGGGACCTTGAGAAGAGCTTTACATTCTCTTCTTTGAGTTCCACAGTGAAAAAAGTCTGCAGTGGTACCATGGATTAAGCAATATAGAGGGTGAGCCAATTAGAAAATCATCCGTGCCATGTGATGCAGGAAGTTCTGTGGCTGGTTTAAATACTACAATTTTCCCATAAATAGAAGTGAGGAAATTGTTGCTCTAAAACTTGAATGTGTAGCTAATTTGAGTGTGATCTCACAGAAGGTTTTTAAGGAGTTCCTTTTTGTTATTATTCAGTGATTAAGCATAGCTTGTGTATCTGAACCTCTTTGTCTATTCATTCTGCTTTAAGACTCATAGCAGCAGATGCCATAACAAGTCACTCCAGAAGATTCAAGCACAGATTTCTCTCTATTTTGGGGTTTTGCAAAGGCTTCCTCAGCCTTCAAAATTCTGCTCATTAATTCACTGATGGCTGTCATATATCTTGCATTTTGATAACTCACCCATTAACCTAGACAAGCAATGTGCAACCCTTGGCAGAGCTCAGGACCTGTCCTTAGTATAACAGAGAGAAAGCAACAAAATAGCTGGCTTCTTCCTCAAATTTGAGGCTAATAGTGCTACAGTACACTTTGGTTTTCACTGACCAGAAAAAAAGGTCGATCCTTGGATTTCTTAGTCCTAATTCTTATTTTTTTTTTTTCAGTTAATGATTTAATGAGAGCTACAGTTTTCCAGTGAATAGAGAATCATTAATCACACACTGTAAGTTCAAACAAAATCCACAGACATTTTTCTTGTTTTAAAGAAAACCCCTCCCATCCCCTCCAAAGCCCCATATTTCACAAAAGGTTTCCCACTACTCAAAGACTAAATGGCATGTCTCCAAAGGCCATGGACTCAAGGAAACAAATAACTAGATCGCCACCAGCAGTCTAAATTGCAAGTGATGTCACTGTTGAGATTTCTGCTTCCCCACAAAGGAGATAACCAATGTACAGGAAACAATTTTTTGTACATACCAAATTGTTTGACATAGTGAAGTAAGAATTTTTAGTCAAGGAAAAGCACATTCAAAAATATTTTCCAACATGAATAAATCCTAAAAGTTTGATCTTTGGTTTATAATCTGTAGCAGACATACAGAAACTGGTAGGAGTTTATAAGATTATTTAATTGTACTGTGTGTGATGAGAACACGGTTAATTGGGAATCATTTAGCACCAGTAAAGGTCAGATCTTTGGGAATACTGGAAAGGAAATGCTTACCTATTTGTCTACTACTTTGCAATTTCAACTGAAAAACTGTGCAGTCTTTTCCTGGAATCTTGATATTACCACAGACTTATTTTTCCTAATGTCTGTTCAAAGAAAAAAAAGAAAAAAAAAAGATTCCGTAAGTCATTACATCCCAGAAAATCCTCCTAAATCTTGAAGTCAGTGTCCTAAATGATAGATTTAAAAGGGGAACACCATGGGCAAGGCCTTCGTTATGAAGCTTGCAAATCAGGTATTTGCAAGTTACCATTTACATCCAACTATCTGTTTTTGTGTCCGCTATGACTAGGAATGTTTTTTAATTGGAGCATTTCACATCTGGGCCACAGCCATATTATCTGTTCCACCGGTGTTTGTGTGTTGCTCAATGACTGCTAATAACAATGATGAGGATGGCTTCTGAGGTTTCCAAACCAGGTGTCAAGGGATGCTTTTGTATACACACTGCTGCGATCCACATGGACATTCCTGCCCTGACAGCAGAGGTCTGTCTGCTATCCTTTTCTTTCAAGTCAAATGGAAGTGCTGCTGAAAGTATGGGGGAGCACAAAACCCTTGCCCACTTAACTCTTTTTGCATGTTGTAGATCTTATAATCAACAAAATAATGGCAGCTGCAATTTTCTAATTTCTTAAATTAATGTAGCTAACACTATCCAGAAAGGCGAAGAGCCAGGGTGGAGGGGAAGGGGGAGAGACTACATGAAGAAAACAAGCAGTGTAAAAGCTTCCTGAACATATTCAACTAAAATATAATTACTAAATCAGCCTTGAAAGGAGGGAGTTAAATTACTGAGTATGTCTGTGATCATTTTCCTAGTTTAAATTACTCTTGTATAAATGAAATAAAATAGGACTTGGACTCTGCTAATTAACCACCCTACCCACAGGTGATCACAATATGTGCCATGTAAGATCCCTGCAAAAGCAAAATTTATACACCTAGAAATGACAAGTGTGCATATTAAAACCACTTTTTTGCAGTTGACAAGAAAAGCAAAGTCCTTTGATAACTAACAAGGAAAATTATAGGTGGGGGGATGGTATGGAGGAAATTCTGCATACATTTAGGTGTAATGATTTAGACAACATTTCCTTGAATTAGTTCATTTTAGAAGAGAACAAAGGGTTTGTCCTGCTGGGTAGCTCTTCAGCAGGGATGCCCTGCCTGCCTTATTTTAGAACTGCAACATTACGCAGTTTCAATTAGTGGTAGCACTTGGAAAACTAGTAACACAGACATTTTGGCATGAAATCTGACTCCAAGGCATTGAAGGTACTTAAGATCTACTCAGGGATAGGTGGAGAAATACAGTGTATTTTAAACACTGTTGATCATTTGTTATAATGGTGTCATTTCTGAAAACCTCACCATATTCTTATAGGCTTGGCTTTTCATTTTGTCTTTACCTCACTGTTTAGAATTTGCCTTCCACTTTTCTAGTATCCTTATTTCTGGTCTCTTTTGTCACCTGGCTCCTTACTAGGCCCTTGGCTAAGTTTTTCTTCGGGCTTTTACAGCAATCAAGTGTTCTATCTAAGAATGTTCAAAATGCTGTAGTACTTAAAAAGCATTTACAGAGTCCTCTTCATCTTCAAAGTCCTTTACAAATAGGAGCTACTATAAGAACAATCCTCTATTGTCAGGGGCTGGCTGGTCTAACAGTCCCCCTACCCCTCCCTTAATGTTGTGGAGCAATTTCTAAAACATCTTTTTGAGGCAACTGCTAATTTCTTTAATTTTGCAGTCAGGAAAGCTAACTTCTGTTGCTATTCTCTGCCAATGTAAGTGCCTCTCATAATACATCTGCTGGCAGAAAAAAGCCTGAGCATGACTCCATGAGAGTTCCCACTCCTACTTATTCTAGCTATCTTGATAGGCAGGTGACATTTTGATGAGCAAAATAACAAATGTCACTGCTGTGGTGATAGACACATACAATATTTCAGATATCCACTAAAAGAAATCTTTAATGCAGGAATGAAGGAGGCAACTGCTTGACAGGATTCAAACATGTGTAACTATAATATTTTTAGCAATAAAGTCAATAATTTGTCTCACTATCACATCTATCATGGTGCTAAAGTAGTTTTTACCAAAACTTTCCTATATGCTGTGCTAGTGTGGTGATTGTCAATAAATAGCATAGCTGAAAGAAGATTACAGCACAAATATGAGAGCTTTTTGTGTGATCTGCATTCTTAATTTCCGTTTGAGGACTTGTTTCATTTAAGGATGTGTTTGGGTAGTGCTGAATCTTGTAGATCAAAAAAGACCCCAATAATTTTCACCATGTATTTGAACTGCTAGCCTAATTTTGGCATTAGAGAGTATTAAAAATTTTGCTTTAAAATCATACATATTTAGTTATGTATCATTCTGATACTTGTGGTTGCTCTTAAGTTGGAACAGAATTTAGTATTCAGCTGAATTCAACAAGATGCATGGGAATGGCACAGATCTGAACTGGGGAGGTTCAGTGGGCATTAGTAAATATTTCTTTACCGTGAAGGTGGTCGCACACTAGAACAGGCTTCCTAGAGAGGTGGTTGATGCCCCATGCCTTCCCAGACAATGCCTTCAATAATTTATGCCTACTTTTAATGCCCTCAGTGCTTTAACTTTCGGTTAGACCTGAAGTGATCATGCAGTTGGACTAGATCCTCTTTGAAGGACCCTTCCAACTGTTCTGTTCTGCTTATTCTGTTCTATCTGTTCTGTTTATTCTATTCACTTCACTGATGAGGTATTCAAATCTCTGGTGAAAAGCATTTATTTTTTTAAGTGTCTACCTCAACCTTGCTTGCGCAGTCATCTAGCCTCACTCTCATCCACAGTGAGAAGCAGCAACTCTCTTCTGGTCCATGTAACAGACATGTTTGGAGAATATAGATGAGCAGTTGAGCCACTGTGATCAAATTCAGGGGAAGTGCGTAGTTCAATCGGTTTAGAGACAGAATACCAAATCTACCCTACAATTCTTCAAAATCTCTGCAATGAGAGAGTCTTATTTTGATAACAGTTTTTACATGGCAGGTAATCCACAATGATCCACAATCACACAAGCAGGCATTCCCCAGTTTCACTGAAACTGCTTAACAGCTTTGTTGCAATTCTAGGAATAAAGGCAATCACATTTCACTGACTTAAGAGCAGGTTTAATGCAGTGTGCCATTTGCTACCATCCTTATGTGCTTATTTTGTGCATGTGATCAATACATGTATTAATGCTGATATAACAGTTTCAGAGTTTCCCAGATGTAGACATGGCCCCTTAATCCTTCCCTGTTCTGCTGGGGATAATCATTTTTACAACATGAGATCACTTGCACCAGTGAAGTGCATTTTAACACCTTTTACTGTTATCTACGTGAACTGATGATCCTAATAGGATCCCAGCAGTGCATTCAAACTTTATTTCCTAGGTTAATCAGGCTAAAAGACAGTTAACTAAGTTTTCCCAAGGGGGGCCTTCTTTAACATTTAAAAAAAAAAAGCTGCAGGAATTGTTCATCACCAGAAATTTTGCTCAATGAGTAAAGAAAGGCGGCAACACTGAAAAGAAAGGGTGTTTTTGTCTTACAGTGGACAGCATGACATGCAGGAGAGAAAAAAAAAAGGAAAAAGAGAAATATTTTCTGAACAAAGAAGTCAGGTCAGTTCCCTTCTTTTTTGATCTTTAATCCCTTCTCTCCCAAGTAGAATGGCAAAGGAGCCCTTCTCTCTTTCTAATAAATAGCTAGCAAAGGCAGGCATTCAATGCTACTTCCCTTTGATCAGCACAAAGCTGTCAGCTCCTGCCGCTTTTTTTTTTCTACCAGCTCTTGTTCCTGGTTAAAAGTGGAAGTAATACCCCCTGAAAGAAATACCCTAGGTGTCCTGCAAATCATCAATCCTATTTTTTTTTCCTTGTTGTCTTTCTGTGGCCCACCCTCCTGGCCTGAACAACCTCCTTACTAACACCCCTCTTCCTCTTTCCATCCTTTTTCCAGAATACCAGTTTCATTTGATACGCAATTCAATGTGCCAGTCTGACCTACTGGGACCTTGCTGTCTGAGACTCTACCACTGTGCAGACAGGGGAAACCTTCCTTCCAGCTATAAATAATGTTCATCTCCAGACATTTGTCTTTCTGTAAAGGAATATACAAATACTTCACAGAAACAGCAAAGGGAAATTACATTTTAATAATTTATAATAAAGCTCTAGCTTTGAAAATAATAATAGTAAAAAGAAAATATTCACTGTTGTGCTTGACTGACTCACTGAGATCCCATTTTGCTCCAGTCCTTAGCTTGCTGCATTTCAGACCACATCAGTGCATCTCAGCAGTAAACAGTTTGCAAATGTTGCTGCTTTTTGACAGGTCACTCGGTGCATTTTAAAGCAGGCTCCTTGTTTACTGCAGAGATTATCTGCAATCTGCATTTCTGCTCATCGCGATATCAGGACCTGATAGACAGTTTGCAAATATTATGCAAAGGATATAATTCACAAAGGTAAACAATTATAATCAAGTGTAGAACATGAGCCTGGCTTGTAATAGGAGAGCAGGGCAGAGGCTTTAGCGTGTACATATGTGTAAAGAGTTGGGGAGGAGAATGGAGGAGCAAGAAAAAGAGACTGTATAAAGGATCAGTATTCTGAGACAACGCCATATCCTTTGTGACCTGTAATGATGCTTAAATACCTTTGCCATTTCCCTGTGGTGATGGCTGCACCGGGTGCTTTCTGTGTGCCTGTAGAGATACATTTTTCAAAAAGCAGGATGGAGTGAATGCCGCTCGTTGTTCTGGCTGCAAAATGTCAAACTGCAGTGGAAAGAAATACAGCATTGCAGTGGTGGTGCACTGAGGCCCCCGGTAGGAAAGCAGGAGCTATTAAGTGGAAAATTCCTGCAGAGGACGTGTTTCCATTTCTAATGCGAAGAAAGAGGGTGTTGTTTGAGGCTGGCAGGTCTGTGGAAAATACAGAAAACACAGGGAAGATGAGAAAATGACCTCACTGAACTCTGAGAACTTAAGCAAACAAACAGCTTCGGCCAACATACCACATTTTTGCAGCACTTCTGCCCAAACAACAAATTGACCTATAAGTTATATAATCACCCACCAGCCCCTGTGCCCCATGTAACCATGGGGAGGGGGAAGGGGGTTTCTCTGCAAGGCGAGCGAGTTGGGGGAGCAGCAGTAAATCCTGCTCTGCTAGGAAAAAATATCTTGGGGTGAGCTGCCTGCACCCCACAGCCCTACCTCTCCACCCCAAATGTTGTACTCGCATGAGGTTCAGGTTTAATTGTGCTCTGAACACCAGCAGAATGATGGCACTAGTTGTTTATTACAGTATGAACTATTTCAGTACAGCATAAATTTTCCATTTCAAAGGATCCCGAATGCCTGCGGGGAAGGGACTAGATTTTGTGAGCAGAGGGTGGCCTCTGTTCAAGTTGGTGGGGGTTTCTTCTGAACAGTGGTTAAAGCTGCATTCTTTGAACCTCGTTAGGGGGGCTCTGGGGAGCATGTTTAGGGTCTGTTTCCCCCTGTAGAGGCCCCCTGTAGTGATGGCTTGGAATGCCTCAGCTACCATTTTATGTCAACTGAACAAATCCTAGTGTAAAAATGCAGAGGCTAACCAAAGGCCACGGGCTCAGCGCTTGTTGTTGTTGCTCTACATAACTGCAGAAAGGGAAGATGTATGCCCCCGTCCCCAGCAGCTGAGTGTGCTGAAAGGTTTGATTCATTACACGGATCCTTTCCTCACTGTATTTCCAATAACTAATTAATTGAACATAACAGAAAGAAAGTTATTAATTGACAGAACAGCAGATAAACTATAATTCTTAGTTTACAGTAACATTACTTACAGGTCAGAAAAGGGCTTTTCTTTTAACCAGTAGTAACTTTGCTGTAGAAACATATTTTCTGCTACCATGTTAACAACGTGTACTGTCAGTGTTGTTATTTTTTTTCCTGTTCACACTGTTAAAATCCTGTTGTCTCCCAGTTTAATGCACAGCCAAAAGATGCTGTACCATCCAGCATTTTGCATGGAATTTGCCTGTGATGTTAGTTTTGAAAGGTCCTTGCAACTTTAAATACTGTATGATGCTTTAAGAAGAATAAATATTAACAGATAAAGTAATCTTGAAGGTGAGTTGTTCAGGCATACATAGGAATGAGGAAGGTTCAAATACGGCTAGCAAAGAAAAAGCAGCTAACACAAGTTACAAGAGGCATTCCCATCTCATGTAAGCTGCTGTCTCGACCCAGTGGTTTGATCCATCCTGTCATTAGATGAGGGACCGCTGTCCGTGAGTGCACTAAGTACAATTCAGAAAACAATTCAGTAAGGAGCTGACTGGATTCAACACTCAGCTTCCCTCACCAGAACATTTCAGAGCAAAATAAAGTGAATAAAAAATGAGTGCAGAGAACCAAGTGACTTAATCCAAAAGTGCAAACCTTTCCTCTTGCAGGGTTTGTAAAATGTGATTAAATTACCTTCTTTTTTCTTTCCAGTTTGACATCTCTCTGAATACCTGAAGCACAAGGGAAAATGACAGAGTTACGTACTACAAAACAAGTATTGGTACATGCAAGACTTGGTGCATTATTTTGCAAGCATACTTTAATTTGTTTGGACAAAGATTAACAAAGGTGAGTGAAGTCTGACTAAATCAAACAGAAGCTCTTCCACACCATCTAAGTATCACTTTTCTGGGCTCCAAATATCATTTTCAGGTATGGAGGAGACACTGTTGTAGTGTTACAAATGGGAAATAATTCTAACCTATGCAGCTCAGAGCTGAAACCAAATTTGCCCAGAATCCAGCACTCCTTCAGAAAGTTTAACCCGAAATGCCTGCATCCCCTGCAGCACAATGGCCGAAAGACGTTCAGGATCTCCACAGTGTTGTCTCATTCCCTTTCTGGAAATGTTTAACCAGGGCAAACTGTATAGTGCAGCATTTCTGCATGATGCCATGGATTCTGTTTCTCTTTTCCTTGTGCTGTGTAACTAAGGGGCACTGTAAGGGGCGCATAACTCACAGACGAGAACAGCTTTCTCCTCCACACTCTGACAGGAAACAAAAAGCTCCCAAAAAACTCAAGTGAAAAACAAACTTTGTGAATGACAAATAGAAGCAGTGCCAAAACAAAAGAGTTTCCTGCATCTAGTAAGGGGAAAAAGGCAGTTTTTTGCTCATCCGTACCTTGTGACTGCAAATGCAAGAAACAAAACAAGGTAAGGAGCGCCCCACGTATTGTTAGGATTCTGGAGTTTAGCACCCACTGCAGAATTAATTCTCCTGAGTGCAGGGCTTTGGTTACAGTTTCCCTCTGCATTTTGTAGTCTGTCTTTTACATAGCAGACTGAGCTCATATCAGAGCTCCTGTTTTGAGTTCAGTTTAGAAACTTCAGATATCTAAAGAGATTGCTTGGGGACTATTTTAAACAAAAATGTAGATAAGTCTGGGTGATGAAGTACAAACCTGAGCCAAGCAGAGTGCAGGAAAGCCTTGTTTGGCTCTTGACAATGCACCTCAGTGCAGTCTTGTGCTTTCAGAAGTGTGCCTGGTCTAAATAAGCTGTGTGGAGGCTTCATGAGGTGTAAATGATGGTAAGAGAATATACCAAAACGTTATGCTTCTTGAGTTGCTCTTCTTTGCCTCGCAGTATCAAATGACACAGAGCAAAGGAGCACAGAAATCACAGATCAAGATCTTATATCATTTTTCTTTTATTTGAAATCATTATTTTCATCAGGAAGTCTCATACAAATGGTGCCAGCACTGTGGTTGGGAAATGTGAGCTAGCAGTTGGCATGCCCAAGTTACCTTCTGCACTGTCCACTTGTTCTGATCACAGCAGAAATAGGACACTTGGATTCTGACCTTTGACGGAAACTCTAAATTCTCTACCCTAGACTTTCTATCACTGATCATATGGATCTGGTTTTCTACTTGATGTGAATGTTGGAGCTTGAAGGAAGCTTTGAGATAATGGGCTGTGGAGGATAGGAGAATGAACCAGTCTCCTTCCTTGTTCTTCAGTTCAGACAATCCTCAGTTTGGACAACTGGAGGATGAAGATCCTAGGACATACTGAAAGAGTAAGTTTACTGTTTTATCTGGATGCAGAAAGAAAGCCTGTTAGTCAATGGTTTCATACTGAGGCAGAAATAAAAAGGAAGAAATGTCAGAGAAGGATGTATACACAGGACTTATATGGATAAAGTGTTTGTAATCTACTTCTGCTCTGATCAGATGAAGACTTCTAGTCTGTCACAGGAGCCATAGCCCAGGATGCAGTTCCTCCTTTGGAGTCACAGAAGGCAGTAAGAGTAATCAGGTGTTTAGAAACCATAGCTTGGGAAAGTATTGTTCTATTTACAGAAAGGAAAAGATAGGGTTTTGAAATGTTTACAGGGCAACTGCAAAGGAGGAAGTAATCTTTGTTTTCCATGTCCATTGGAATTAGAAATGGCTCATTTATCTTGGACAGTATGACAGAATTATGTTGAGTGACAGGAGGATGAACATACACAAAACTAAAAGCATTTCCCTGAATACAGATCCTACCACATCGCAGAATAAATGCATAACCCAAAATGCAAATCAGTTTCTGCCTTGAACAGTGTTTGACTCAAACAGGGGTTGAGTGCTGCTCAGCTAAGTTTAGCTCAACTAGGTGCTGCTAGCAGGCCACTTGTGCAAAAGCATGGTGGCAGCCAAGGGCCAACAGCTGAGAGTGATGGTGCAGTGGAAAGGTTTGGAATGGTTTGGACCTCATAATTGTTCCCAATTTCTTGAAGGATCTAAGTCACAGTAGAACTCTACAGATATATAGATATAGATTTTTCTTACAGCAATTGATCTGGCAGTGAAGGGAGTTTGATTAGATTTTCTGCAGTTGTTGGCAGTACATAAGCCTAACTATTAAAATGGAAACAAGGTTAAAATTTGTTTCCTCTGTTGTCAGTTATTTTCAATAGAACTTCATCCAAGTATACACCAGTAAAATTGCATGAGAGTAAGGCAATACAGATACTAAAGACCCGTGTCAAGATCAATCAACCTCATGATTTCTCCTACCTAAGTAAGTCTTAAGGAATGTTCCTTGAAGATCTTTAATTTCTATAGTGTGTATTACTAAAAGAAGTCAATGGGGTCCAGGGAGAAGCAATAAGAGAGGCTTTTAATATACTTCCTTTTCTGCTTTAAATTCTAATTCACATAAGTAATGAGTGTGTTCCAACCAGAATGGTGGGAATGTTGCCTAGTGTTGCTAACTAACACGTATTTAGTCTGATTCAGTTCCGTAAGCCCCCCACCACATAGAAGCTAATTGCAAGGATTAGACTACACCAACACACTTAAGCTCCGCTCCTGTGGGTTTGGGGAGAAACAACACATTTCAACATTCCAGCTACAGTTCCCCTGGCAACGTACATAACAACTCACTAAAAACTGTGGGTTTCTGTTTTCTTAACCCTTAGAACATTGACTGAATGAATGCTTCCTTGAGGAAACAGTTCAGTCAACCAGATATAGTCAAACACTCTTGAATCCATCAGTCCTTTTCTCCTTAAAAAAAAAAAACAAAAGCAGTTGAATTCCATGTCAAACTGATCTCCTCCCCTAGCATTAAAGAGTTTAATTCAAACAAATGTGCATAGCATTAGCAAACCTCCCATAGAAGTCTGCATGAGAAAAAGACTTTATAGTGATCTTAAATATTGATATTTTGGGATTTTTTTAAAGTTCCTAGACATCAAAGGACACACAGAAAAATACACCGTGAATTTTACAAAGTACATAAATACTCTTAAGAGAAGAAACAAAACAAAATTAGCATTTATGTATAGAACTCAATATTTTCCTATCAGTTATTATAACAATGATTATGCCTATAGCAACTTCATGATTCCTCTAAGAAATTCAAATACTTCATAAATATTAACTAATACCTTAAAATAATATTTACACCATTGTTCCAAAATACATGAGATCTGCTCCAGAGTTTGTTCCACTGCCCAATGAACTAGAATCTCTTGTGATGGTATCACATCTGCTTCTTAGCAGTGGCTGTTCCTATCACATAAAGGAACCAGCAGCTAAATTGCACATGCAGGGTGTTGGAAGTCACCAGGCCTTACAAAGAGCTGCTGTAGATTTTGGGTTGTCAATAGTAGGCAGAATTAATGAACGCACATGGCTGTAGTTCTTAGTGGCTGCAAGCACCACTGGTATTTTGCAGTTTATTTAAGATAATAATCTGATCCCTAGTATTTTCCTCAGAAGTCTGCATTTATGAAAGCATTAAAGAATGATATCTCATGGAGAGTTTTAGGCTGGAATGGGTGACGGTGGTGGTATAGCAGTTGTCTGAAGCGAGCCTATCTTGCTTCCTCAGCGTGCAAGAATTGACCCGATGAGGCTCTTAGAGAGCAAGAGAAGGCATCAGTACCTACATCAAACATATGACTACTCCCACTGCATTGGTGCACACTTACTAACACAAAGGATGAGTTGAAGGCTGCAAAACTAAATCACAGATCAAACAGGTGTCAGTGCACTTTGAAGCAATTACCTTTCATAACCTGGATTTTCTCCTTTTCTCTCCATAAGCTTTAATTTTGTTTTTCTTAAAAGGAGTCAATGTGATGTTCCCTTAGATCTTCCATCCCACAATGAAAACCATTGCATCATTTGGTAGTTTTGAGCAGATACAAGGAAGAGTAAGTACACTTCAAAATTGTTTAAAGTTCTTTAGCCACAAACTTTTAATGCTCCATCACTATACCATTGCTCTCCATCCATGGAGAGAGTGTTCCCTTGCTGCTCTGCCATAGCTCCTACATAAATAACTGAGAAGCAGAATTAGACCCCCCCCCCTACCCTCAGGCTTAGTACACAAGAGTTTGCTAAAGATTATGCAGCATCCTTACTAACGTGTGGTTGCCAGGGCATCCTTGTTCCCTAGCCAACTACTGTACTAAGGCTTCACTGGCAACCATCCAGCTGTGCTTTACTGAGGAACCTCTGCAGCAGTCAAGGGCATGTTTTCACAATTTACTGGAGAAGTCAGTCTGTTTGTTTCTTTTTTCCTAAAGACCCTAAGCATTTGGGAAAGCAGAAATTTTTCATAGATGAGTGTAAGACAGTGGATGTCTCTTCTCCCTTTTATCTACGAAAAATAAAAATAAATTCTTACTGCACAGGGCTTGGGTTTTGCATTAACCCAGCCACTACGGATCCTAGACATATTAGTGTGGCACTGTGTCAGGACCAGCACAGGCACAGAGCCACACTGACATGGTGATACCCTCCACAGCTATGCTGGTAACTGTTTAGCATTGTTCTGTGCAATGTGGAGTTACTCTCTTGGTTGGAAGGAGAGAGGGCATCCTAGTATGTGTTGCTGTTGATAGATATCCCATTTCTCTCAAGATTTTAGAGCATCACTGCAACACAAATCCCAGCTAACATTTTTAATTTCAAGTTTTCTTGGGCTAATAGCATGTAGGATAGAAAGAGTATGACGACGCTATCTAGTGATGAAAACAGGCTTTATTCGCACCTTCATTGTGTTGGTGATACCCAGAGTTATTATGTCAGGGCCAATTCCAGGCTGCACTGCTGCTAGATAGCTTGAACAGCCTTCAGTTACAGCTGACTGCAGGCTCCATGGTGCCAGCATCAGGCACAAACTGTTGCCATTGCAATAGCACATGACCCTAGAGAGTCCCAAGCCAGCACATGGGCTGAACAGCCAGAGGGAGAGTCACAGCAAGAGAACAGCTTGGCCAATCCATATTGCTTGTGCCATGGGTCTTCTCCTATTGACTAAAGCCTCCAGGCTGTCACTGCTATTGAATTTCTCAGTACCAGGAGACTTAATGATGTGCACTGGTGTCCATAGCACTCTTTCATGGTAACTTTATAGTACCATTCATGCAATAAGTGCAAGATAAAGAAAGTGGTGTGTAGGATAAAATATTTACAAGGTTTTCTGTTCCTCTTTTCCTCAAAGTAGGAAAGGGTTCCACACATTAAAGAAATGATAATTTAGTCAAAAAAAAATCGATAAAAATGGATGTCATTATTGCTTCAACTAATTGTCACTGGTACACCCAACAACTATTATCTATTGTCAGCCCTTCATCTGAGAATTAATCCAACCTAACATATGCACGTACTAGAACAAGCAATGGGAATAGGCAAAGAAAGTTTCCATTTTTAGTCCCTTTATTTTAAAAGGACAAGAAATGGAGCTCTGTGTTTAAGAACAAGAGAGTTGCACAAATGCAAATTTTGGACATCTCTTTTTAAAAGGCAATTTTAGGCAATTTGTTATAATGGCATCTATACACCAAGCTGCTAAATTGAGCAGATACGTATAGTCAAATGTTGGCACTCTTTTTATCCATAATACTTAGGTGTTAGCTTACACTCTGGCTGTAGGATGGGAAAAGTCAGACAGGTTCTCTAGACAGAGGAAATCAAGTCAAATTAAAGATCAAATCATACCGAAGGCTTCTTAGTGCAGGATGGGCAAGCCTTGCATAAATCATTATTCTGAGACTGCGAGCACAACTATCAAGGACAGGACAGATAGAAAGCAAGTCTAGATCCCAAAGTGGAGTGGATTAGAAGGTATGACTGATAGCCAGTGAGAGAATCTTTAATATACACTAGGCAGTGTATCAGGTGAACTCAAAGGGATGCATTACTAGAGCAAAAGTAGAGATTTTATACTCTAAGGCTAGTGGCTGATCCCAAAGACGTGTGTCAGGATAGTTAAAGGATTAAGACATGTATTGACTAGATTGTATTTTATGAATATAAAAAGTATGTATATGTGTGTGTGTATATATATATACGTTTTATATATATATATATACATAGTGCATCTGATAGTACCTGAACTATTAGCACCCTAGTCCTGTTAGGAAAAAGAACACTGTATTTGTAACTCATTAGGTCTCAAAATAAATAAAAACACAGCATCTATGCTATAAATAAAATACATAAGAAACTAGAAAAGCAATGTAATATCAAAAGAAAAGATGCCATATGAATTCTAGAGCAACTGCAGATCTTACCTTGATACTACCCAAGAAATCTTGATCATCAATATTCAGACCTTAATGTTGCACCTATAGCTTTAGCATATCAGACCTCGGAGCGTGGGGAACAAACTGGCAAACAAGAATTTGACTTTTGTTCAGTGTGTGAAAGAGAAGTGTGTAGCTCCCCACGTAGTCCCACAGGACATGTGGAATTCAGTGACTTGCTCTGCACAACCTTTCACTGGAGGGATGTAGAGGAAGCAAAAGTATTTCTGATATTAATTAAAGATTAGAAAATGGCAGTGTGTTTCAAAATAAACTAAACATATTTTATACCCAAAGTGATGGAAAATGCTGTATTTCTCAATTTAGTTAGAGAAAAGGAGATTAAGAAGGCAATGTGGTTGGGGTAAAATGGGTTTTAAAAATGAGACAAAAAGTATTTTATCATAGAATCATAGAGGGTCCAAACTAAGTAATAACTACTACGTTTGCTTGGTCTAAGGAAAAAAAATAACATACATTTAGCTAGACTATTGTCTCGCTTACTTACTTAATACAGTGAGATATTTGAAAATTGGTAGCAATTTTCATGAAATGAATGAAAATGTTCACTTTTTTTTGTCACAAAAATCTGAAAATAATATATCCAGTGTAACAGCTCAGTGGAACCTATAATCATATCACGAAGTTTTTGCCAAAAGAAAGACAGACAATTAAAACTGAGACATTATATTTTTGAGACTGTATCTAAATCTAAAACTTTTTGGCCAAGTTCATCTTGTGTAGACCTTGTAAGATTAGCAAAAAGCATCAAAGGTATATTAAAAGGGCATCCAGAAAGACATGCATATCATACGTTGTTGCTAGTGAAAAGTAACACAAATGAGACGAAATGTACAAATACTGTGTTATCCCACCTCGTATATATAAATGTTGGCTATATATCTTTTTTGGAAATACTGTTGTCATTGTTACCGTTCAGCTGTCTTTAATACACCCTGTTTTCTAAGGCTCAGTTCAAGTTCATAGGAAGCAAATCAACTGACCTTTTCATTTGTGGGCTCTAATATAATGTACTTCATTTTCTGAGAGGCAAACTTGAAAAATTCGTGGCATGATTCTATGAGATCCTTCAACCTGCAGATGCAGCAGAAGCCAATGCCCTGAATGTAGTGTCTGAGTCATGAATAATCTGCCAGTAACAGTAAGTAACAGTCTTATTTTGACAAGCTGTAAACCTATTTCAGTTGGTATGAGGACTTTTTCTGTACTCCTGCAGGATGAACCTACCACCAGCAGCCACTAAATGAACAATGTGTTTGTCTCTATGCATCATTTATTTATTTGCCTGAATATATAGGAAAACTTACTTAAGTCTCTAATGTTGGCAAACATAAACTTAATTCCTAAGTGTAACATGAAATAATCCAATACTTCTGGTCCATTGAAATGGAAAACTAAACTTCCCCTTTCCTTTTCTGAATTTCCACATTTTTAAGTGGAGGTAGGAAGAATGAGAGTACTTAAAATGATGACAGGCATTTTGCCTTTTACAGGTCACTGAAACCTTGAGGTTCAAACCAAAAACACTGAGAATCACCTATAAACTCCAAAATGCCTAGCCAGGGTGATTGAGCTTCAGGTAACTCAGTGTAGTGTTCACATTGTCTTCTGCAGGTGTATCCAAACAGTCAAGTGGATACGTTTTACTACTTTTTTGCTATTCTACAGAAACAGATTGCCCTGTTCTTCCAAGTAGCCTCTTTACCTTGTAGCCTAAAGCAAACCCTTTTCATTGCCTCCAGCAAGCCACCTGGAACTGCCAGAAACTCTAGGAATGGCTCTTCCCTTCCCTTCACTTTTCCCAATTTAGCTTTAGCTCAGGAAACAAGGTGGGTTTTTGTTGTTGTTGTTGGTTGGTTGGTTGGTTGGTTTTTTTTTTTGTAGTGCAGTACACAGGAGTGGAGCTTGCTCACAAGGAACAGAAATGTTGTGGTAAAAGTTTCAGTATAGCCAACTTCTCTATGAGCATATTACACATAATTTAAATTAAATATACTTTCTGCTCTTTTTCTCTCCAGTATGAAAAATGGGAAGGGAAAGGGCAGGGGAAAAGTTCTAGATGAGCGGTCTCATTGTTTTCTGGGTCCAGTCTCTTTACTTTCAGCATTGCTAGTTCTTGACTCATTCCTGTTCTCACAAAGATAGGTACAAACAAGTTAGTGTCACACACTGCATTCCTCGTTTCAGATCTTCAGGACTCTTATTCTCCCTGGAAGTGCTCAAAGAATGTGATTTCTTTTCCTCTTGACTGCTTGGTTGTTAGTTTCTTTGGTTTGCTTTGCTTCCCTAATGAAATTGTCCTTGGGGACAGCCCAAGTGGGGTGACCTAGAAGCACCTACTCTCAGGCAGTCTTTACTCATGGACAAATCTCACAAGCAGGTAAGGTGTGCTTCTTAAAAAAAATTCTTGTCATTTCCAACTCCTCCAGAAAATTTCCAAGGTGCCAATTTAATCAAAAAGGGAAAAAAATGAAAGTTTAAGATACAAAACACAGCATAAATAACAAAGAATTAGAGAAGCAAGTCAACAACATGCTTTTGTGTGAATATACACATGATCACTGTGTACCTATGGGCATGTACACAGTATTGTGTATGTATCACAGCTGTGGTGCTAATGTTGCAGAGACATTATCAAAATAATTAAAATTATCATGGGCCTTAGATGGAAAGGCACACACACACACACCCCAACTACACATTATTTATACATTCATCTTTTGGAGACCCGTTAAGACATATAAATGGGGTCAATACATGTGTCTGACCAGAAGTACTCAACAGTATTCTTTTTCAGTCAGATACCTTAAAATTATTTCATGACTTGTTTTTGCAATATGTGTTCTTTATGGCTCTTTGCTTATTTTGATAACATATGGGCCAGTAAATTATAAGCTTTATCTCCAGAACCCTAGCGTTAAGCATCATCAGTGACAAGAATGAGTTCTGAGCAAATGGGACTGAAGGAGGCCTCTTCAGCCCCCATTTCCAATTCAAGCATATGTTCAGATGAGTGGAAAACGTTTGCTGCTAACCTCAATGCAGAGCTTCCAGTTCATTGCACAAGTGATACACTTCCATAGACTTGATGACGTGGTCTGTGATCTATGAAAAGAGGAAGAGGGCACTGAGATGAACTCCAGATGCACCTATTTGTTATGCTGTGGTATCTTGAGGCCTGGCACCATGCAAAATTGCATTTCATGTCACTTTCTAGGCCATAGCATGAGACAGTAGCAGTGACATTGTTAAGCAGGCTGTTTTTGCAGAGAAAGGGTCACCTGCTTTCACAGTTTGTTAAACACTGAACTGAGCAGGAAGCTGTCTGGCATTGCAGGATAAGCCTTCTCCTCTAGTGAGTAAGTAAGCAGCAGAGATGACTGAGAATATTTTTATCACAGGACCATGATTTTAAACAGGTTATTAGCACAGCAACAGCAGGGGGCAAAAGAAACGAATACTTGATTTGTTCATTAAAATCAAATACTTATTTACAGCTTAAATGATTAAGCTCTGCATTTGAAAAAAAAAAAAAACCAAACACCTTCACTCTGCCTGCTTGATGTTAAATAGTAAAACAGCATAAGAGTGAAAATATCCTGAAGTCCTATATCATATTCATTATCTTCACTGGTGAAGTGAGTGAGTGAGTGGAGAGGTGTGAAATTCCAGCAGAGAGAAACATGCTGTTTTAAGAGGAAGTGCTGACACGTAAGCTACAATTAGACAAAAAATGACTGCTGACATTTAAAAATCATTACAGAGAGGAAATTGTGAGTGTAATTATGTCATCATTGACACTGTTCAAGTGTGCTGATGCATTTTTGCTGATCAAAATCAAGTGTTTATATTTGTAAATAGAATGCACTTAGCAACTCTATCAATGGAAATGTTCTAGCCAAGAACTAAGGAAAATGTAGCCAAGTCACTTGACAGAAACTTCTATTTTTCTTTTGCTTGATTTTCAGTATTTTGCTTTCAGAATCTTTTCTTGCTAACAAGATCATTTCTTGTTATTTATTAATTTGTGTGAGTGTTATCTGGGTTTTGTTTGTTTGTAAGTTGCTTGTTTGTTTGTTGCATAGAGCAGTGAGAGTGGCCATTCTGGAGAAGGCCGAAGGTGCAACTTCCCAATATGTATTTTACATCCTACAAAGGTCAACAGTAGTTGACTACAGGATATAAAAGAATACTAAGAATATACCAGCTATGTCAGTCTCTTAGCTTCCAAAATCTGCTGCTCAGGGACTTCACAGACTGCTCAAAAACAGCAGAATAATCAAGTCTTTCTGACTGGCTTTAGAAATAGTCTGCTACTGGAGTCAGTACAAATGGAAACATGGTGTCAGCAGGTGGTAAAATATGTAAATGTTATCATTTACTTTGAGGAGTTTGTTGACTGTGCTAATACTGAAGTCTTGGCGCTGCATTATTTATCACAGTTCTGCTTTAAGCACTGTCAAAAATCCTTTACCTATGACATTATCACTCAATGACAGAGAAAAGCAACCAATCTATGATAAATACAAATGTTCAGTTCAGAATGGAAAAAATATGTGAAAATGTGTGTATTTAATTGATTCCCAAAACATGTTTTCTATTTCAGAGATCTGGGAGATTATGTATAAATATACTTTATAAACGTGAAAGCAGAAGTGTTTACAAAGGTTTTTGTGGGGAGTAAGAAAAGGTCTTGGCTTCTGAAATGAAATGTCCACAACACAACCTGTCTACAAATGCTAGTCCTCCTGAGGATGGCATTTTGTTCACAGTATTCTGGAACGTGTTTATGTCAAAATTTAAGAAAAAGACTAAAAGCATGAACAAAGGACACTTAGTAAGGAGGCACTCTGCCTTATGAGCACAGTTATATTTGAAGGGTATAGCACAAATAGGAACTTGAATATTGAATGTCAACTATTCCAGTTAAAACTAACTCTTTATCAGCCTTTGTCTATAAAGTTCTAAAATTCCCCTTGTTATTTCTTTGTTAATTTTATAAGAAATGTAAGCATTGGCTTGTCTTCACTTTCCCTATTTTTTTTTCAGTCCTTTCCTTATTGGCTTTGCCCCTTGGGAATGGAGCTCTTTACAATTCACCTATTAGTTTGCTGAGTGTCATCCTGCAGCCAGCTGTGTTTTTTTTTAATTATTATTATTGTTGCTGTTTTTTGTTTCGTGGGTTTGTTGTTTTTCTTTTGACATGGGGTCCATCAGTTTCCATCAGTGTCCTTGTTTCCTAGGTGTCAAAACATATCCAGTCAAATTTTGTTACCAGAGTAATGTCAAGCAACTCTATAGTCACCACATCAGCAAAAAAGCTGCTTTCATAATGTCATTTTGTGATTGGATGAATACTGTAATTCATTTTTAGAGTGATAAAAATTTCCATGTCGAAACACAGAAGTCTTTGGTAGAAATCAGTAGTTAAGGAACAACTTACAGAGGGTGTCTTGGGAGAGGCTGGTCCCACTGGTAATTTGGATGACTGCTTATTACAGAAGGGAATACTGTAGAAATACACCCATAAAAGCAGGCCACAGAAATACAGTTTTGCAGAGCACAGTTCAGGTAATATGACAAATTAGTACCAACACAAAGATCTGCATGCTGAATCCAACTGAGAAAAATGCATCATCCATTCTTGATTTCACTCAGAAAGCAGAATTGGAAGGCGCTGTGAGGTCATGTGATGCCTCCTCAGCAAAGAGTTAAATCTACACATATTTTTTACTTTTAGCTTAAATTATTACTATGTTTTGTTGGAGATTTTATATTTATTTTATTTTATTTTAATTAATACATGGACATTCTACAACCTCTCTCAGAAATTATATCCATCTTCACTTCCGGAGGCCTCTATCTGAAGGCTAACTTGAATCTTATTAGACATTAACTCATCAAATACCTATCTTGCTTTTGGCAGAATAAATCTTTTACTTTTTGAGCTTAGGCCTTAACAGAGCTTCTAGCCTCTGTTGCACAGCAGTTTACATTTTCTGTCCTTCACCTGACAAGTACAATTTTTGTCTCAAAGTATTGCTGGGTGCTTTGTATGTGGCAGCAGGAAACAAGCACTTGGACAAATGAAACTGCTTCAGCCCTGAAATTAGAAGAAACACTGTTAGCAGTTAAAAAAATGCCATCTCTTGGAGACTGGAGAGTGTCTCCTTATATTGTACACATTCCACTATATTCCATATAGTTTATGCTTTCCTTGCAAAATAATTTCTCAGTCTCACATTTGCATAATGCAAGCCATGACCTGCTGATCTGGTAACCCAATTCTGTAAGCTATTTTCGTTCAAAGGTCTTTTTTTTTTAAAAAAAAAAAAAAAGCAACCACAGAAACAGCACCAACAAAACTCCTCCCAACCTAACCAAACAACAACAATCTATTTTTTTAGCCTTTCCTTAGAGCATTCACCTCAGCAAGGTGTGAGCTTCAGAAGCTACAAAAAGACTAGGAAATGCCAACACTGAAAGGCAGCTGCAGTATTGCTATTCTTAAAATATTTATTATTATGAACACCAGTGCAAATAGCAAGTATAGTGACGGTATTCAGAAGAGTGATTTTATGGAAGTACTTTGGCTTTAGCAGTACAAGAGACCTTGTGGTAGTTATAGTAAGCAATGCAATTTCATATTAGTTCGTTTCAATGACATGGAATGACCTACCTTGTCAGCTTGCAGATAAAGATCAAATTTTAAGACCTTTAACATCCATTGTGAATAATTATCCATCCAGGTTGTCTTTTCTCCTTACCATACTAGGGCAGTGGATTTACCAGCACACCTAAACAACAGTAACAGAAATGGTTCTTTCCTGTTATTAGTAAAACATTCTATAATATAATTATTCCATGATCCTTTCTAGTCTGAAAGGCTTCAGCTGTGCCTGCAACAAAGGTAGACTGTCATATAGACTGTCATAGATGACACTGTTGGTCAGTCTCAAAATCTTTTCAAATCTTTCAGTTCCATCAATTGAAAGAAATATGCTATTTCCGCTGTACAGTGTGAGAAATGATATTATGACCAAAGCGTTCATGAAAACATGCGGTAACAAGTCTGGAGACCAAGCTGGATAAAATAAGAACAATTTAAATGGAATAATATGATTTATCAACTAAATATTTTCATCTGTAAAAGAAATTGGTTCTCTTCCCCCACGGTCAAGTCTAACCCTGAAGATCAGCAAATCTGAAAATGTGGGAGCAGAACAACAACCCAACAAAGAAAAAATAGTAAGAATGGAAAAGATAAGATACTATCCAAATTTTATTGTTAAAACATTTTTGCTTCTGAAAGTATTGTTAATTTGCATTATTTGCTCAGGTTTCATTTGTTAATTTTTAACTGGTATATCTGTGAAATCAGCTGTGTGATGTGCCAACCTGAATTACACCCTTTGTTGGGATACCTTTATGAATGTTTTGCAATGTCTCAAATCAAAGAAACATGTTTTTAGAGTTAAGCAGAGCTGATGACACTGAATATAATGCATTGTCAGTGCATTTTGATGATACTGAAATAGTTAATTGCAACCTTTTAATTAATGAGTTTTAAACAATGAAAAAAATAGAGCAGGATGTGGATTTAATATGATTTTAGTACTACTTCTTGCAGCAATTGCTTCTGGTTAAACAGTTGTTATTAATTATGCAAGCATTCATAAACCAAAGTTTTATATCCATCACACAGCAAGGCAGGTTTAGATTTACAGACACAAATCCAAGAGAGATGGTATAGTTCCAACCTGCAGTTGGCAAAAGCAGCACTTGGAATGAAACAGATCAGGAGGCTTGGAGGTTTTAGTGCCAGGGCATTTGTAAACCTGGAAGGTTCACCACACAGTTCATGTGAGTCACTGTTGATAGACTTAAGATCTCAAACTAATTTATGCCAGCTAAATGCCTGGCTTCTCTTATCATCAGTACATCTGCTTTCGCTTTTAATTAAATGGTGAAAGTAGACATTGGCACCTCTGCTGAAAGTGGTCCTACTAGAGAGACTGAAAGAACTACATGTCAGCTCTTAAGGAAAGTTACTGTGCACTGGTAGGGCTTCAGGTCCAGTGCTGAGCACATCTTGCAGACAGATGTGAAGTGGCAAGTGAGTGTGTTCTTAGGTAAGAGCTTTGAGAAGGACCAAAAATCTAGAAAGTACAAGTGAAAAGGCAAGACTGAATAACTGAAGATAATTAAAGTGGAGAAGACAGGACAGAGTTAAGAGTCTGCACACAAATAAATGGATTCCTAAATTCCATCTCCATGTGCTTGGTGGATAATGAGAGAAGTGATAGTAAAATAACTGACAGCAAGACAAACTCATACTGGACATTAGCAGAAGTTTTCTAATGCTAAGATTCATCATAGACTCATCTTCCTTTTTGGGAAGCTATGGTGCTCCTTTACTGAGGTTTAAGTACAGGCTGGGCTGGCATCAATCAGAACTGAGGTAGATATGTCAAGGCCTATGCTGTGGCAGTCCTAAATGACCACTTATACTCACAGCATCTTAAGCTTTTTAGGATACAGAAAGTGCTCTAAACTCCTGCTCTTCTAGAAGTGCTTGCAAGGATTGGCATTCAGTAATCCCAGGCTGCTCTGCACCCTAGGAAGAGACAGTGCTTCTGCTACCTCTGTCCTGCTGGGGCCACACACAGCTCCCTAATGAGTATGCTAAATCAAAGCACTTCCCTGCTCAGTGTGCTGCTGCTGCTGATCTGATACATGTGCCCAGTGTACGGCTCTGGATTGTATTATTGAAGCAAGGCTGTAGTACTGACCTTTTAAGCACTTACTTAAATCCTAACTGTCCTTAGACCTTACCCAACATGTGTGAATGAAAACTTAGAAATGTCAAAAGGTTATCTTTTCATTGGCTTCAGTAATGTCTTCCAAAAATTTGAAATATTTTCCAGCTGCGGGTGGGGTGAGAGTTGCCTCTCCTTACAGTGACATAAATCACAAGTGATGTCACGCAAAGATGTGGACCATGGCAAAGGTGCTGTAAGTGAATGAGCTTCTTTAGAACATGTTTACCACTGGTATGGGAATGGGACATTCAAGACCTTTTACAGTCCCCGTTCTGGTTGTCTTGAAAAGCTCCTTTCCTTTCCAGTTTACACTGAAGAAAGGAGCAGTGTGCCCTTCCAATATGCCACTTCAGAAATCAAAGTTCATATAGTGCTTCAGTGTGATTCTGGAAGCTGATTTATGTACTGTGTCTTGTGCCTATTTTAATACCAGCCTCTTCCTTACCCTGCCTTGAAACACTGAACCAAATTCCCATCCGAGCCACACTAAATTGGCAGTACCTTTTGCGCAGCTAAGTCTAAGGAGTAAGTGAAATTTAAAATGATGAAAGACAAATAAATAAGAAGGCCTCAAAATAAATAAATAAATAAATAAATAAAATCAGTATTTCAAATACAGATTTGAAGAAATTTCACTGATAATGTCAAGAATTCACTTGTATCTTTCTTTTTCTCTTAAAAGAATGCCTAACTTCATGCTGAGAGAACTCCTCACAGGAAAGATCCACCAGCCTTACACTGTTACTGGCTGAGTGATGCAGTGCTTTAGTTCACAGCAGCTGAACATCTCTGCCTTTGACAGCCTGATTTCAGCAGTCATTTTGTACAGGAAGTTTTAGAAAATCTTTTCAAAACACTGTAGAATAAGTAGGAGTATCCCATAGGTACACAGCTTGATTCTGGAAGGTAAATTACAAGCCCTGCAGCTGAAGTTTTCAAAATATGCTTTCAAAATAAAAAGTTCTCACTAAATGCCTCTTGAAAGAGTAAACAACCAAAGCTGCTTTGAGCTTTGCTTTGTGCTTCACTTGCAATAAGGTTATCTGACCCAACCTCACACTTCCCAGCCTCTAACTCTATAACAGGTCACCACAGCATAGTGTTACATGCTATAACCTTGCCCTGCCAGTCACGCTTAATGTGGTCACAGCTTGATTTCTTGTGGCGTGCTGGGATTCCTGGCCAAATTTCATTGCTAATAGGGGAAAAAGTCAGCCTGAAAAACAGTATTTCCAGTGCAAGTAAAGGAAGACAGAGCTGCTTTTCATGTTTGTATATACATACACACACACACACACACACACACACACGTGTGTGTGTGCATATTATTCTTGCAAGGTGAAGGCTCCTTTATATTGTATTTGAGACTTACAGTGTTCTGAGAGTAAAGCAACCATTCCCCTTGTCAGAGAGCTGCAACTCAGGCAGTTCAGTATGGGAGAGCCAAGTGAGCCATTTGAGACATGTGATCTTTCAGCTGCACAGCATCCCATTCATCATATGCTTCAGAAATGTAATGTGTAACGTAGGGAAAAGCAGAAGCTGCAAGAAAAAAATCAATTAGCATGAAAGCCCATATACAAAAAAACCTGAGTAAATCCACTGTATGTTGCCATTTGAAGTTCTTAAAGGTGTTCTCCTGCCTCCTTTAGGGTGATTACAGAACTAGAACATTCTTTATATTAGGATGAGAGGACAGGAGTCCTCTAGTCTCCTCAGAAGACAGCAATAATTTAGCAGGACACTGCCGGATTCAAAGTATACAAGGTAGCACTAAACAAAAAGTGTGCTTCATATCCTTTTCCCCACACCCTTGCCCCACCAAAAATCTCAGATATGACAAGCCTCAATCTTAGGAAAGAAGCTGCTATAGTTTGCAAATAGTTTCCATCCTGGAAGAAGACGCACTCAACAGAATTTAAACAATGCACATTGCAATCTCAGTTACTGTGGCATAAATTAGGATCAATTCCACTGAGGTCAGCACAGTTATGTCAGTATGAGATCCGAGGTCTGAAGCCAATTAAAACCAAAGGAGTTAATTCTCCTCTACTTTACCATAACTCAGAGCAGAATCTAGCCCCTAGCTTTCAGTTGAACTCAGTCCATGTGGTGGGCCAAATCTGGCTTTGAATTTCAAGAGAATAGATGTTGAGAAACCGATTTTATGGGAACTATTCCTAATTACAGTAGTGCAACTTTTGGCCCAGAGACTATTTAGTGTCCAGACACTGAGCAGCAGCCAGTAGTTGAGATGTCATCGTGCTTTGGCCAAGGTGGAGTGGAACATTTAGAGTGCAGCCTGAAAAAGCATTTCCTTGGGACTTGGTGTACTGCAGGTCAGGTCTATTTTTTATCATAATTATTTCTCACATGGATGAGAGCAGTAATTCCAGAAATACAGTGGACTTGTGGAATGCACGCATCTACCTAGTTCCTCTCCCACCCCCAGGAATACTTTTTGACTTGTTAACTACTGGAACTCTATCCTCACGTAATACAGAAAAAGTGTAACAGTGATACCAACAGTGATACCTTAGTAAAGTGCAAGCTGTGAATAGCCCGGGTAAAGCAGAGCAGCCTGAAAAGAGAAAATTGTTGGTATGCCAGCTGTTTACTTCCAATGCAGGTGAATAGCTTTAAGAAATATTTAAAAGAGTTGGAGTATACCCAACTTCAATCTTCATTAACAGGAAAAAGAAAGAAGAAAGGCAATAAATCAGAAGCGCAATAACTGCATATACTAACATTTGACAGACTCTTCCTTGAAAGCCTTCTCAAGTATCTCTATAGAATGAGTACTCCTCAAGTTTCCCTCTTGACTGAATACACATGAATTTCCACTGCACGCCTCCTAAAACAAGACCATATCTTTCCAGCTATGAGGAAGAAGTACCAGGAGACCTTGCCTTGTGTGTAAGAAATTTCAGTACTGCCCAGGTGTCACTAGCATTACTTAGCACATTTTTTGTCCTCCCCTCACTCCTTCCCCCCAGGGTTTTTTTTCTGGTTACTCAATTTAAGCAGCACTAAGGAAATTTGCGGGACTGCTCCTCAATGTTTATCAAGCTACACTTCTCAGACTACAACTTCATAATTTACAGCTATTGTTGTGAGTACATCTCAGCTCTTCAAATGTTCAAAAACAGCAACCACAAAATTAAGAAAACAAAGCTTTTCATTCTTTTCATCTATTCATTCTAGCTAACAGCTTCAGAAACACCAGAGCAAGGCATACCATTTACATTAACACTCAGGGAGGAAGAAGATTGACCTACTTGAAGGAGAGAAGAAAGCAGCACCAGCTGAAGAATCTGGGGACCGTCTGCCACCTCTTCTGCCAGATGGGTGAAAGGTGCGTCCTTCCTGCAGTGCCTCCACATTGCTGGGTGCTCGCCCTTACAGCAGTAATTATAAGGGAGAAATGTAGCTGTATACAATCAATTCCGTATTAAGCATCCTCTCCTGTTATTTAACGTTGAACTGATGCAGAGCTTAATGACTCACTACTTTCTGACAAATAATAAATATACCACACAGAGGCACTGGGACTCCTCCTGAATTTGAATGGAATTTAACAAGTAGATCCAGATGAAACAATGCAGAGAAAGAAAAATGAAATGTCAAAACACTTCATTTTAGTATTTTCAAAATGGAGCGTTTCATTCTAGAACTGCCAAAACACTTCCATTTCAAAACAAAGACTTTTAGCTGTCCATTTTAAATTTGGCCTAAATTTAAAAAGAAAAAAAGCTTTAAAATGTGTGAAATGGCCCAAGGCCAAAAATGAAGCCGTTCTTTGAAGCTGAACTAAATATTTTGGGTTGAACAAAAAAGATACTTTTCCTGATTATAATTATTTTTTGTTTTGCCAACAATTTTTTTTAAATCTAGATTTGACCAAAACCAAAATACAGTTCTCAAAAAAATAAGTAATTGTTAGAACAACTGACTGAAGTTTCACACATTATGAAGCTCCAGCTCTAGGTAGCCCAACCTGTCAGTACACGTCTTCGAGTTTAAACAGAGCAGTCAGGCCCACTGCTTTCCAAATGCTATTAGAGCTTATTAATTAGTTTTTAATTGGAAAAGCTGAAGTGATTTCTTTTTATAATGGTAAAATAAGAGAGGTTCCATCTGAAAAGTCCTACTCGGAAATACTTATCTAGGTGTGCAAATAGTAGGGTTAGGTGCTTCAGGACATCTCTCTGCTTTCTGTGGTGCTGCATTGGAATGAGAATCCTACCTCACCCGATCCTGGAGCCCTGGCTGCCCAAGCATCCACACTCCCCCAGCCTGCTTGTGCTTGGGCCCTAAGTAAGTCTTGCATGTGGAGAAGAGGGAGAAATCAGCTCACATCCAGATTCTGCTTCACAGCAGCACTGCTGCCACGTGCTTCAGCCACTTGGCCACATAAACTGCTGTCCCTACTTGAACGCAGTCCTATAAAGCAACAAAGATGTGGCACTTGTGAGTCTGGTAACAAAGAGCATGGAAATGAAGCACCAAACTGCCATCCTCCCAAGAGGTGCAGCAGCAGCACTCCACATCAGTACTTTCAGCCAGAAATATTTGGTTTGCAGGTGTTTGGCTTTCTGATGAATAGCCCTGATTTTCTACAGAAAGCAGATACTTTTTTTCTGGAAAAAAAATTCTCACAAAATCCAATTTTCCCTTTAAAGAACAGATGGCAATGGAAAATTTTTAACCTATAAGATGTAGCAACATGTGTGATTTTTCTTCTCCCCAAAAGTTCTTTTCTGCATATCTACTGACTTGCCTTGCTACAGAAAATTGCTCAAAATCTTGCTGGCTCTGAGCCTAAAACATTGCCCACTTTCTCAAGCTCTATCAACAGAAGATATTTCCTCACTGTTTCTCATTTTCTGAGCTCCTTACAGGAAGGACAACATACTGCTGTACTGCATGTCACTGGATATGATGGCCGTGGTCTCGTGCCAGCCAGCTGAAAAAGAAGGCTTCTCGTAAGGACCTGCAGAAACAAAGGACACCAAACAGGTCACCAGGAAAGAGCAGTTAAATCTGATACCTATCTGAGAGGCATAAAATCATCAGCAAAAGTTTAGTTACTAACAGACATGTGCAGGCTTCTGTTGTATATATATACTATATATTTCTTTAGCTTTTACCAATAAACGCCAGGAAGGCTTTTACTTACTTGCTTCCAAAAGAAAAAGCAAAGACAACTGCAAAACCAATTCATCTATGTCCTGAATTTGTTATGATTCAATCAGCAAAAGAAAGAAAATCCAGGGTCAGAGATCACCCCCTCCCTGCTTCTATCACAACGGGTTACCATCCTTAATTTTACCCAACTGTGTCATATTGTGACCAAATATTGGAGGCTTGATCCTTAACTTTGAAGTTTTTCTCTTTTGTGGAACTAAGCCAGAACCACAAAATTTTTGAAAACGCAGTGCTTGACTGAATTGAATGCTGTTTCCTCTGTGAAACTAAAACTAAACAGAATGCTTCTACCCTTCCAAAGGGATGTGTTTTAAATTGTCTTTGACTCTCTTTCTTTGTATTTATATTGGTTCTGGTTGTTTGATTAAAACTGTAGGACACCCAATTCAAAAGAGTATTTCTGAAAGACAAATAAGGAATATTTGATAATTTTTCTTCAGATATCTCCTGTCGTTTTGTATAAATGCTTTCCAGTTTTGGCTTGACATTCTTACACACTTCAAAAATATCTGAAAGTTAATTCAAGTAATCCTTTACTTTGGCCCTGCTTTGTAGTATTTCAATGTGTCAGTATTAATTGAATTTAAGTATTCTCTTTAGGAATACTTTATATATAAAATAGAGATTTTGGAGTTCAAAATCAAGTATACATATGCACATGTATAAATACGTGTATGCATTTATACATGTAGCCTTCAGCAACTATATATAAAATTGCAATGTGTTCAACTAGCCAAATACAATAAACAAGTCATTCATTATTTTAAAATCCTATTGACCTTAGCAATAACTTTTCCTGAAAAAAGAATGCAGACTCTAGCCGCAGCAGAACTTAGTGAAGTTTAACAAAATATTTTAATAGAGCTATGACTAATTCAGGAGAACTTCACACAGGGAGGTTTCAGTGGCTTATATGGAGGAAGGGAGATTTCATATCAATAAATATGGTGGCATCTGCCAGACAAAATGTTTTAATAATCCTCTGGGTGTGACTTCCCTCCCACTAATGTGTTGGACAGTTTAGATTAACACCATATGCCTGTTAATAGAATGAGTTGGAAACCAGTGTAAATACTGAGAGTTCATTTTACAGCACTGTTTTCCCGGCATTCCCAGTATCCCCATGCTAAGAATCATTGATGGTATGGATAGAATGATGAAAGAGGAGGAAAAGCCACAGGGACAGGTGGAAGCATGGAGCCAACAGAACCAGGAAGAGGAGGAGGGAAAATAAAGGGAAGGAGAGAGTTAGTGGGAAATTATGGGGACTGAGGGACATGTTAAGTTTTTGGTAGAATAAGTATGCAAGGGGTATTGCCCTGCATGACTGAGGATATGGTGGTTTTCAAAAGTGATGGCAGTAAGCCAGAAAGGGGAATGGTTCTTGTAGAAACGTGGTAAAGAGGACAGGTAAGATGAATTATCTCTGCATCTAGAGATACACAGGTAATGACATTCACCATCACAGGTAATGACATCACCTCCAGGAGGGAGAGCTGGTGTGAAAGAAGAATCAGGCAAGAAGAAGCGCCATGAAGCTGCCAATGCCAAAATTACACAGTGATGTAGCAAGGCAGTGACGTTACAAATTTACATAATCAAGTCATGTCTTGGCTGCAAGATTTCCAAAGGCAACTTACTCTTATTTCGATTGCCAGGTTCCTGATCCCTGCTGGGCTGTTTCTGTAGTGTAAGGTAAGGAAAACACCTCAAACTGCGTGCTCCTCTTTTCTATCCTCAGAGCATAGAGGCTTGCCTGACAACAAAAACAGCATCCATAAAAATGATTCATAATCAATATTTCAAGAAAGAATAAGAGACCTTCACTATAATACATAAACTAATTTGGAATAGGTAAGAAGAAATAATGTTTGATTCTAAATTTTAATCGGTTTTCTTTGTATTACTCTTGTTTACAAGGTAAACTCTGCTCTTGCTCTGCAAGTCTTCAATGACTGTATAAAAAATGAAGGGAAGCATTAAATGCTGGTCAGGCAGAGGACTCCGGGCTGGTGGTTCCTAGACAAAGAAAATAAGTAAAATCATAATCTGTATCTCTTTGTTTAGAAGGTGCAGAGGTAATGTTTCCAATAAATATTCGTATCCTACGGTCCTAACGAATGACTTTGGTCCCAGTGACTGTCAGGCATGAAACACAGTTTGTCCCCAAAACAATGTTATATATATTTTAAAAGTGCAGAGACATTTACACACAGAATGCAAAAAAAGAACTGTACTTCAATAGTAAAAAAATTAGAGAATATAACAGATCTTTTTCAAAGGAGTGGTTCCATTTACGTCAATGGAATAATTAGCTGTGATAAGAGTTTAGAGGATCAAGCCTGTGTAGCAACCATCTGTGCTCCTTAGGTTTTATCCTCAGATAACATTATTCTCTTGCAACCAAAAGAAAATGCCATGCTGACAGGTAACCCAACCTATTTCCAAACAGCATGTCAAGTCACTGACTGCTTGAGTGCGACATTTGACTGCAGTTGCTTTCACACTTTGATTTATTCTGCTACTCTCATCAGTGCCCTGCTTCCCCTGTGCAAATTCCTGCAGACACATTAGCATGGAGACTGTCACACTGCTTGTCTACTTGGCACAACTGAGCTCTCAGCTATTCAGCCACCACCCTGAGATTGACCCCAACCAAGGTGGCAGCTCTACATGCTACCTTCTACATTCAAAAATGTGACAATTCAGCCCTTATCCACTGTTGCAGCTACCACAGCAGACACTAAAAACCTGCTGATTGTTACTGTGAAAATATCTCTTTATTAAGACAATATATTGAATCTTTGAATATTTAAAAGTTATGCAAAATAACCTTCACTACAATATAATATTACTATTATTAATACATTTTAAAAATGAATAAAGTCACTAACTTTCCCTAACAGATGTTCAAAGAGACACTAAGACCAGACTACAGGGTCTGGCATGGCCCGGTAGTCACACAAGTTAGTGTCTTTCTTAGGCAACATTCTGAACATACAATAGCAGTAAACCAGTTTCACTCTAGGACTTAAAGGTGTAAGGCTATACTTTGTTTCTGATCAAAATACTGCAAAGTCCCAACGTAGCTGTGCAATTCTGTCTGGAAGAATGTGTCAAGCTTTTTTAAATTTTATTTTTTTTACTTGTTTAACTTGCAAATCAGAGAAGTCTTTTACTGACAATCGAAGAGAAAACCCCTCCTTTTGCATTGAGCAGAACAGAGGGAAGATGAGAAAGCCTATCAGCAAATTCTGCCAAAACATACTTGAGGTCAGCATCTTACCATGCGGCTTGTTACCTGTACCTGCTAAAGACAGGTTTCCTCAAGAATTTCTGCAGAGATTTAGATTTATAGACAATGGTATCAAAAGAAAGGGCTAAGAAATATGACGCCAATGAATGGAAAGGGGCTTTGGTCTTTCTGTATTTGTCTTCCCAAGGCCTCATCTCACGTCTGATGAGGTGGGAGAGGACTTCAGAATAATCAGTTGATTCTTCTCAGTCAGAGCAAGAGCTTCCTTCCCAGCTGAGTGCCCCATGCACCTGGTTATGGGCTGTCCTGGACTGACAGACAGGCTCTTTTCCTGTCAAGGGTGTTTTAACCTGATCTGAATTGCTAAAGAGTCACTGACCCAGATAAAGAAATGCTGCCAACCTGTTTTTGCTGGCTAAGGCACTCTCTGGCATCCGTGAAACTGTGATTCAAATATCCATTCCACAGTGAAGTGGAGAACATCTTAGGCACAGAAAGTGAGAGAGGCAAAGCAGCAAGGAACTGACTCCTGCCTCTCAGGAGCTTCTGCTTGAGTCAGGGTAACTTAGGAATGTGTTAGCTGATGGTCAGCTTTAAGGACTGATCCAAAAGGACCACAAGAAAACAATACAACAGTTTTTTATTTGTGCAGGTGTACTCTGAATCCTCAGCAGTGTCATGTTGTCATGAATCTTCATCTCCTGCAGGAGGATTCCTGCCACTTCCCAGTCGTTCTGCTTCCTAAGATGACTACAGAAAAAGTTCACCAAGGAGGGGAATTGACCAACATGAGTCTAAAGGGAAAACACACTATCATCCAGTGCAAGTCTGCACAGTCAACAACTCCAGCCAGCAAGTCTACCAAGTTTGGGAAGAAATACAGTGATTAGTTTCTGGATTATTTTCAGTGTTACTGTAACATTAGCACAATATTTCAATGATCTCAAGTAGCTTCTGATTAGCATAAATAAAAGGTTATCACAGAAGAATGTTGCTGTAAATCTTTACAAGTCAGCATTACAACATTCTTCCCATTGCCTTTTATGGGCAGTATGATGCAGCATAGGGTGTGCTGTTGAAATGAGATAATTCAAAGGCTGCGTATGTGCACTATGACTGAGCTTGCACTACCATGTCCCTTTAGTACTCACAAAGGAAATAAAACACTAGGAAATAATAACTTTGATTTTCAGAGCAAGAAAGGTAGCAGGAAACCATGAAGTTTTGCTAGAATTGGGTAAGTCGGACCTAGAGCTGTGTAAAATTCACAGCCCTCGCTTGTCTATGCTTTAGGAAGTGTTGTCAATAGGATGGTTTGCTTTGCCTGATTTGCTACCAACAGATTTCAGATCTAAGTTTGCCAGAAAATCAGAGCTAATGCTGAAACTTAGGAAAACTTTGCCATGTCTTTTCCCTAGCACACTGTCATTACACAGTTAATTTCCTGCTGTTTCTGACAACATAGAACAGCAGAAGAGCAAAAAAGCAAAAAGACCTAGCACTAACTTAATATGACCTGCTGCCACAGTATTTCCAAGGTCATTTACCTGTGCTGGAGTGCATTGACAAGATTTCTCTGGTTCTGAGAAGATGAAAGACTTGGATGGTTGGTGGGACCTTGAAAACTGCGGATCTATGCCCAGCAGCTGTAATTTCTACTTTGTAAATGCACTCCTCTAATCTACGCAACAGTATGCCACAGTAATCATCTCAAGTTAGATGGGATAGAATTACCTGTACGCTGTAACAGAAGTTGCAATACTGTCTGTTTTACTTAAAGGGTTCTTTGTTGTAGAAACTCATGTAAGTGTTTAAACCAGAGTGATGCTAGATCACATTGTGTCTGAATCTGGTGGAATTACCATGAGCTGCCCTCTCACTCCCTTGAACTATTTTAACAGAGTTCCTTTTGGCTTCTGTGTCTAGAAAATGTTTTCTCAAGAACTTCTGTTCTGGCCCTGCAGGTCAGGAGTGTGACTGGAGACTGTCACAAGTGAAATATGACGACTGGTGTGATGTAGTGTTCTGATGTGTCAGGTAGGTTCAGCATGTCTCCTAGCTCCAATATTAAGGAAAAAAAAAAAAAAAAAAAGCAGAGGTTATTCTTCCTTTCATCTATGAAAGGAATATTTATTTAATGTCAGCTCCGTTCCTGACTTGTACAGGCAATATTCTCTCTCCTTCATAATTGATCTGGTTATTAAATTTTAAGCAGTAGCTACTGAAAGACCACAGAAGCTATCTTGGAAAGCATGCTTGAAAAGCATGTACTACCCTAGAGTAGTACAGAATGAACAAATATATGGAAATTTCACTGTTCTAATATGCTAAAACACAAGAAAGTATGCACACCGAGGCCTAAATTCCCATCATCTTTCTCATACAAGAATCATCATTGGACCAACGTCTTTGATCCTATCTTAAATATCTTACTCATAGCTGCAGTCTAAGCACTATGCAGCTCACAATTTAATCACTGCAGCTTTCAGAAGGAACCTTTGTCTTTCAACATCTGAGTGTTTAGTTGGCAAAGAAATGATCAGAAATTTAGACATGAGCTAGGAGACATCAGAAAGGAAGATGGATCCCTCCAAGCACACAGTAAACACTTGGTGAATGAAAAGACACATGACACAAATTTTGTTAAGGAATTTACAGCAAGTGACCTGCCCTATTTCACAGTGGTAGCAACTATATTATTCACTGCACATAATGAATTTGTCGGTTATGCTAATCTGAAGAGGGAAGCGATCAATTGCATATGTTCAGACCATCTCTCCCATTGATTTTGTAATTAAAGATGAATGTACATTTTAGGAGGGAAAGATTGCTGAGGAGGGAACTTCATGTGGAGAATAAAAATGTTACAGTAGCCTAATCAATTAGATATAGTTGACAAATGGGTGCAGGATAACAATACAAAGTGCTGTGCTTTAGTGGTGGTCAGAGTCAGAGAGAAGATGTCACATCATATCTGTATTAATCTTTCCACAGGTTATGTGTGAACCATTGAATCAGCAGGACCATGAGAAAACTGTTTGGTATTTCAAAATCATGCATCTTTGATGCTAACTTGAAACCTATTTGCTTTGTTCACTGATAAAAACATTCATAATAACTCACTAGATGCCAAGGAGATCATTCGTCATTATATGCCTGGTAACAGGATTGAAAGCCTCATAGAGCAGCATTTTAAAGAACAAATAGCACCTTTTGCAAATAAACTTAGGCAATCTTAAGTGTCAATAGAAGAGGGTAAACCTTTGGAAACAGGTAGTAATACATCATCTTTTTAGGTGCAGCCTGTGTAGAGGTTTATCTTTCATCCCCATGACAGGCCTTTCAGCCTCTCAGTACAGCAACAGCTGCCATGGGGCAAGGTGACAATACATATAACCATCTTCAGTTCTCGCCTTCAGCTGCACAGTGACATTTGGATGAACAATGTATGCAGCAAGCTCTAACATTTCTTATGAAGCGAATCTAGAAGCCCGCTGCAAAAATGCAGCATTCAATTCCTCAAGTCTGACCCACAAAAATGACTGCTTCTATTCATAAGCTTTCCACCAACTTGACTGTAATTATACATGAGAATGACAGTAACAGGGTCATGCCTAGGAACATTTTCACAGCTAGCCATAACAGACAGCAAACAACACTGTTTCACTTCATCAGGAGTGTTCCCTTAACTTTGGGCGGGCTGAAGGACCTATGGATTTGTGTGCAGATGTTTATAAATGCATAGCATGTAGAATTTTCATTTTATTCCCTCTTGTTTCCTTCCTGGAAATTCAAAGCAAAACAAGATTTTTAGAGTGACTTCAAAATGTGTAGGTGGGAGATCTGTCAGTTCTTAATTAAAGGATGGCAAATGCTAAATTCTTACAATAAACAATTCTTTTTCTCTAATGGTTCAACTCAATGAGTTGTGAGACAAGACATCAAAAGCAGACATGTCTTTCTACCTAGGCAAGATTGACGTACTGAAGGGACTCTTGCCTCAGTGCAAATGAAAATCAAACTCACACTGTGAAGTCTAGAAATCATTTCTTTCAGTTTATATCAGGATTAACTTGCCTGATATCTGTAATATCTTAAAAATATCAGTTCTGCTGTAACCCACAGAGCCCTTAAAAAAAAATTAAAATGCTAATTTAAAAATGAAGGATCTGCATAATCATCTTCTACCACTGCCCCTGTTCCCCTTTTTTAACTACAAATAAACGTGGAAAGGATAGATCTCTTTTTTAATGGTTTTGTTGTTGTTCATGACAGTTACAGCCTAGGCACCCATACCATGTGTCTCTGCCACGCATGGAAAGCAAAGCAATTACATGTACGATACCATCTATGCTTTGCAGACCACACAAACATGCTCATCATGGATGTCCTGCAGGGAAACCACAAACACTGGAAATACTTCATAGTAGATCAGACCTGTGGAAAACCCAGTGGTCTTTCTCCAGTTACTTAGTTTTGCTTTATATGCTTTTCAGGCATGCAAAGCAATGCTGCCTGCCTGTAAGGTGCTATTTACTCTCACTTTGGTCCAAAGAGCTCTGTACAACTTAAAATAAAGACTATGAACAACTGCAGGCACCATATAAAAATCTGGGTTTCATTAACTCGAAATGTTGGGCACGTTGATGATATTTCCTAAGAGGAATCAGTGTTCCTTAAAATAACAAGTCCGCTGACCTTAATGGAAATCAAGAGTAAGTAATCTCAGAACAGTAAAGATAAAATGGTCAGAATCATTATTCATTTAAGTATTTAAGAGTAGAAACAATGTTGAGTGGGTTATCCTATGTGCAAAAAGCAAAGAAAATCCGCTATATTCACCTGAGGGCTTGCATTAAGCTGCATACTTGTGGACAGGAGCTCAATGGGAACAAAACAAAAACATTTTCTGGTCTCCACAATACTAAATCTGTAATATCCCACTGGTTTCATTGCAAGCAGATAGTCTGGGGAATGTGGATTTTCCTTCTTTGAAATTTGTCTTTCTGGAAGGATTTTGTTAGCATACTGAATACACCTGTTTCCTGGCATGTGCTGCAGGCTGAGTTGGTAGACTGCATTAGAGAAAGGAAAGAGAAAAAGAAATCCTAAATGTCATACTAAAGTTTGGAGGCTTAGAAAGCAGGAGACAGACCATTATGGAGTCACACACTATAAAAATCCTTACCTGTTACTCAGAAATATGCAGAAAATAAATGCAAGACAGCTACTCTTTATAATACGTATACATTTGTCCTGTGAAGCAGCATAACAGCTACAGGCCCAACTTATTCTCATAAGGCAGACTAATATCCAAATTAAACTTTGTATGGAAAGAAACAATAAAACAGGCAAATAAATACCACTAGAAGAAAGACAGCACTGCAATTAGTGGTGCTTCTGCTCACGTGGGAATGTGGGCATACGTGGAAGGAGTTGTTTGCTATTTTTTTTTACAGCTTTACCCGTTCAGCCATTTCAAAACTCCCATAAAATTACGGTGCCAGCCTCAGTCATATCTCCATGTAAGCCTTTGTTACAAATCCATAGGAGCTCTATGCTATTTAAGTTTCCTTAACAATATGTTTAACTTAGGTAAATCCATTCTTGACTTCCAAATTAAACTGAATAGTGAGGCGTGCAGGAGTTTCAACTTTGACTACAGCTTCTTTAAAGCTTGCAGTGCAGTGCCTGACGTTAATTCTCCAGTGGGTCCCTGAACTTAAGAAAAGGAAATGAACACATCTCAGAGAAGGGGTAAAAGTCAGAGCCGAGGCAACTACTTCAGGTAATATTACACAGGGGGAAAAAAAATCCTGTTGAAGGTGGTTATCATGTTTCCTGTGCTTTTCTTTAAGTGTAGCCAAGTGAAGTAACCGCTCTTTTAAACAATTATCCGAACAAACAAAAGAACAATAGATTAGGCCTTGTAAAGATCATTTAGCCTTTCCCTGGCACATAAAATACAGATGTCAAATATCATCAAGACATTTTATTCTGTTATTTTATTTTTGTTTTTGAGATACTCTGCTTTTCAAGACTGGGCACTTCTCCAAAATCCACACTCAAGCCTGTGGCTTGAATAATTTTGTGAATTGCTACAGCCCATTTTATTCATAAGGTTAGAGCAGATGATTATAGTCATCTCTTCTGATCTTAAAATGTAAAAAAAATTCTATACTAGCCAAAAAAATTATGATGTCTCAAGTGGTAGAATTTTTTAAAATAAAAATTCTCAGCAGTCTGTAATTTTCCTAACATGTCACTGACAGTCAAAACCTAATGGAAGTTCCCTCTTTCTCTTCTTAAAGAACACCTCCTCTAATAATGTATTTTGTATCAAGGCAGACGTATTTTCCCTCAGGACAGAGAGTTTCCAGCTGGGGTGCGATGAGTCACACAGCTTTTCTTTCTTTTGTATAATTCAATTATTTTAGGAGACTTTTTTCTTCAGTTGGGTGAGTTTTTGACATATTTTCACTTCTATCTTCAAGATGTAAGCAATCACACTTAAAAATTCAAATCACTTCATTTGTTGGTTGTTATTTTTATAATTCAGTGCCCCTTTTTATTTGCCATTATTCAACACTCTACCACTTATGAGAGCACTTCTTATAAACTTTTCCTTGTTTCTGTCCATGGATCTTTGCACGTCTAACATAACCAATACTTCTTAAGTTGGTATTTTAAACCACTAAAAACGCAGAAGGTAACAAACATGAATTGCATATTGTCTGGTACAAAAAAAAACCTTCTGGAGTGATGTAATGATCTAAGGGAACATAATCTTGGTGATTCTATGATTCTACGGTCATGGAACAAAATGGCGTACAATGGAGAGTTAACATTCTGGATTCTAAAAAAGCAGTTTAAAAAAAATCTCATTCTTCTTAAAACATACCATGAGGGGAAAACAGACAAACAAACAGCAACACCACACCTGTACGTGTAGTAAAATAAGAAAAGATTTAATTCTGGATAATCTAAATCCTCATTTTGCAGCTAAATGGTTTAATTACAAAACAGTTCTTCCATGACACACCTTTGTGAAATGAGGTAATTTGGCTAAAATATTGGTGGAGCTGAAAAAACTAAGAAGAGAAGGCTGCTTCCACAAAGAAAAAGGACAGTTATGTACATACATACGTACAGAAAAGCCAAAGCCATGCGAAAAACAGTCTGCCTGATACCCGCCAGAATACAAGCTGATTATTTTCTTGCATTTCTTTTCTAGGGAAAATTGAAACATTTTGAAATTTTATTTCATTTTGGGACATAATTCCTTCCAATTGGGCCACAAATTTCAAAGCTTCCTTCAGCGTGGAAACTAAAGAAATCCATATTAAGTAATAATAAAACAAGTTTTGAAATCAACACAGTATAATTAAAGTGGAAACATTACATTTTGAACCTACTGATGTCAAAATACTAAATCCTTTTTTATGTTTGTCAAAATCCGTGCATTACAGTAAAACCTTGATGGGTGGATATATAATTATTCAGTATAAATGGATACAGGCGATATATTTGCAGATGTAATTGAAAGCTACACAATTTTTAAACGGATTTACTTGGAAGGTGATGTTTACAGATCACACACTAGATCTTCTGAAGAATCATATTTTAAGAGGGAAATGTTGTGACTAAAACTACCATTTTAAGCATTGCACAGGAGAAACCAAGGTGCCGGGGATCAAGCTTTGGCAGTACAAACTTACCCTTCCCACTATCTAGATCACCAGTTTGGGAATTTGGAAGCAAGTGGACGTATCTGTTCTTGTATTATCTCTCTAGATAAACTGGGAAGGATTAAAAAAGAGCGAAGAAACAAACTCTAATAATAAAACATCACTGAGCCACTCACTAGGACAAGGGAACTCATGGGTCCAAGCAGCTGAGCTAGCAATAATGAGTTTTAATTTGCAACTAACGTACAGCTGCAAGGGAGACACAAAGAAATTGTGTCTGGACAGTTTTCTCCAATTGACAATAGTAATGATGCTCCCATAATTGCCAGCACATTTCCTGGACTAGCACTGTAGTTTACATGCTGTCATTTCTATAGTTTTGTGCCTTAAAGTGTAAGTTTTGTAAAGTAAAACTTCATTCTGCCACAGAAGTACATGGCTGTAAATTAGGAAGCCACCAACAAGCAATCAGAGCTGATCGTGCTACAGCCTTTGTAACTTACCTTGCAACATCATTTGTGCAGAAGCTAGATTTCTATTCTTCTTCTGTCTGTTTAGGAGCTACAATAAACAAGTACGCAATGAAAAAAATACTGTCTCAATTTCTGATGGCTTTTCCTCCTGTACAATATAAAATATTTCCCGATTTGTTCTGAGATATTTGAGACTTTAAGTCTCACAGGTCTGTCAGCTGTTACACCTGTTTGCTGCAGGTTTACCTAGTGCTGCAGAGCTGTTTCATCCTTAGGACAAACTTTAAAATTGTTCTTTATTTGGCATGGCGGGTTCAGTGAGTTGGACCAGATGATCATCTGTTGATTGGCCAGCAGATATATCTCATAGTATCCAAGAATGGGAAAGAAATAGAACCCCTTAGCACAAGACTTCATCAAAAGCCTTTTATAAATACATGTATAGCAGCTAGCTCATCCACTTCCTTACAGACCTCCTCAAAGATTATGGTTTATATTCCAGTCAGTAATAGCAGGAACTGTTTTCATTCAGAATTTCATTTCACTTCTAGTGAACGTAATGAGACAACTGTTAATGGATCACAACCAGCCTAACTGTAAGTGGAAACATAGAATCATAGAATGGCCTGGGTTGGAAGGGACCTCAAGGATCATCAAGTTCCAGCCTCCCTTGTGCCCATATCAGTCAAGACAAGACTGGGCTATGGATGTACCATTTGCTTATGGGTTTCTGCTGAATCTGATTTGCTCCCTAGGAATCTGCAGGCATGGTCGCAGGATCTCTGAAACAGCTTGCTGTGGGAGAGAGTAACTACCGTTGAAAAGTAGAGTGCTCAAAGGGGCCTAAAGAGGGTCAGAAGCTCAGTAAGCCCTAAGTTCCTTAGATTCCCTGGGCATCTCAACCAGATTAGTTATGGATAGGATAGGCTAAACTGGGATCACACTCTGCCATATGCAGGACTGGGATAGTGCTGGATTTATTTCCCATTCTTTTTTTTTCAGGTAGAGGCTGCATCCTGCTTCTCAAAACAAGCACAACAGCAAGGGCAATAATGACCAATCAATCTGTTGTTATTCATTCCTTTGCCACAGTCCTCTCTGTAAACATGGAGTCTGACAGAGAAGAAAAGGTAATCTACAGACAACATAATTAAAAGAGCTTCTGATCAAAATTGGGCGTTACTATGTATACCCTTCTCTATTACCAAAGAGAGAAAAGGCTTTTCTAGCCCCCATCTAACTCCAGCCATTCAATTATCCATATGTTACTTTATAATAATAGAAGAAAATGGATACAAAAGCTTAAGTAAAAGGAGTAAAAGTAAAACCAGGAGAACAGAGTTTGCAGAACAGGAGCTTAATAAACAGGTATGTGGTATCTGTATTTATTATTCTGAGAACATGAAAAATAAGAGGAAAAATATACTTCTAGGAATAAGTCAGACGTCATGCTGGTATCAGTCATCTCTCTGGTAGTGGAAGACAGGCACAATGCGGAGTGATGCTCACAGCAATAAGCAGATCGGCCTCCAGTCCATTGTAAATGTTACTGAGAATATTTGCACACTCCAAGTATCAAAAAGGAGAAAAATGTATTTTGCTCTAATTTCTTCCAATATAAACACCTCTTACAGAATGTGCACTCCTCTATCTGCCCTTCTGTTTTATAGAGGAAAAAAAAAAAAGAACTACAGATTATGAAACAGAATAAACAGAAAAACAGTATGAAAGCAAATGTAGATAAGTGCTGTGATTGTCTAAAATTTTATCATTATCAGGAAATAACTTCCTTTTGAAAGTAGCCCTAATTGGCTACTAACAGCAGTAGCTAACAATTTCAAGACAATTAATAATATTTTAAAATAATTAGTTGGCTAATATATTACATTAGAGCATACGGTAAGCAGAATTCTTGCTAATTATATATATTATTCTCCCTACTTTGCTTAATGAAGGTGTCTGGCCTTTAGATTAATTCATTCTCTCTCTTTTTTTAAAAAATCAGTGTGACTAATCCTCCCACTATTACTATTATAATATTAAGGCTGAAAGATGTGGATGAAGCAGTGAAAGAAACAAAATTAAGCATTAAAATGAAGATTCAGTTCCAATCTGCAGAAGCAGTTGCGCAAACTAAAGAATGAAGATGTGAGAAATCTGAGAGAAAATGCAGAAGCCTGAGTCAACATTTATTTGAACACAGTCTGCCTAATGCTGAAGACATAAATCTCCACACACAGAGGTAATCACACCTACATCATTTTGATTTTCAGAACAAAGCCATTTTTCTAACAAAGATATTATCACTCCAGGCCTGAAATGCTTTTTTTCTGTTTTCACCAAAAGCAGAGGAGTGCTGGGGGCCTTGGGTAAAGGGAGATTTGTTCCAAATTAGGAGCCCATCTTTCAGGAAAGAGCAGCAATGAATAAATTGTTTACAGTCAAAATCTCTTCATTTACACTGACTATAATTACATTTTGCGCTCAAATGTTGGAGCACGTCTATGTGCTTAGCGACTGTCTGCTGCTGTGATTGTGCAAGTGAATTACCTTCACTGGAAGCCAGAAGTTTCCCTGTCCTGCATTACATATCTTGCATTTTTCCCCCAGGCTCAAGAAAAAATAATGTTAAACTCTCTGGGAAAACGATCTCAGTTCTGGAGAGAGTGAGGTGGAGGAAGCACCTCCATGGCACTCCCAATGAGAACAAGGGCTGTCCCATGTTGCAGGCTCAGCCTTACTGGTTGTCCACCACATCGGTGTGTTGTTGGTGCAGCCCTGCACACAGCTCTCAGAAATCCCTTCTCAGTGAAGCCCAAGCTGCACTGACCAACTCAAATAACTCACTCTCTATAACTACCTGAAGGGAGGTTGGAGTGAGCTGGGGGTCAGCCTCTTCTCTCTTGTAACTAGTGACAGGACGAGGGGGAATGGCTTCAAGTTGCCCCAGGGGAGATTTAGGCTGGACATTAGAAAACACTACTTTTCTGAAAGAGTGGTCAGGCACTGGAATGGGCTGCCCAGGGAGGTGGTTGAGTCACCGTCCCTGGAGGTGTTCAAGAAACATTTAGATATAGCGTTGAGAGACATGGTTTAGTGGGGTTATTGGTGGTAGGTGGATGGTTGGACTAGGTGATCTTGTAGGTCTTTTCCAACCTAGCTAATTCTATGATTCTATGATTCTATAAATACAGTAACAGCAGGAGGAGACATGAGGTCATTCTAGCTACCCAGTTACTTTACTACACATCTCCTACTGCTGTCCTGTATGACGTAATCCTGCTCAGGATCCCTCAGGAGCTGTCGGGCATTATGGAACATGACTGCTCAGTAAACAGGATGAGATCTCAAAAGGAATTGTTTCAGTGTGGTGCATGTCTCTCAAAAAATACCAGACCAAGGTCAGATTTTAACTGTGAGTTTGCTGTTAACTTATGCACATGTTGTACGGTGATGAAAGTTGTCTACACTATGAAATACGAAATAAAACATTGACTCCCTGAACATTACTTCCTTTTGCTATATACTGAAGTGATCAGTGCACATACAAACACAATACATTGAGGTTCTCCCACTTTTGTGAAAAATCTTTGCTCAAATGACTTTTCTCGTAGTGCTACATAGCAGGTGACCAATCCCTTTTCTCATCAGAAATCCCAGTGGCAGCAAATAAAATTATCAAAGGCATCTAAAAAGTTAAACGTTTATAGTAAATTCCTTTACTACCTCTGCAATACTCTCTTGGGTATTAATTTGTATAAGACTTTCTTCTCATTTGCATAGAAATCACTGGAGAACACAAGACTAACACAAGATATTTAACGCAAACAAAAAGTAAATGCGTTATCTATTTGTTGGAATATATTGCACTACATACCTCGCAGCAGAAATAAAGACTCACCTTGGCCCACAGATCACAGGATAGCTCAACACTATTGCTTTGTGCCTTATTTGTCTTTGGTACTCACACACAGTCCCTCAACTTAAAGCCAGCTTCCTGCTTTTCAACCATTAATGAAGAAAGAGAGAAGCAGTGGCTTCAGGCAAGTGCTCAATGGTCAACAGAGTAAGGGGCAACACCCTCCAATCAAAAGAAATCCTGAATATTCTAACTGTGATCCTTTGAGGACTGATGTGAAACAGAAAAGGGGATAAAAGGGCTTAAATATACACATATTATGTATTTATAGATACTCTTATATACTCACACTTCTGTATAAGATACCTATCTCTATGTCCTACTTACAATATAGGCAGAATCCAGTGAAGATGCTAAAAGAAGAAAAACGTCCTGTTTCTGGTGACTCCCATCACTTGGCAAACTCATTACTGAGACACTGTGCCCGCACAAATCCCAAGGTTTGACACGGGACAGTGGTGCCACCAGCTTCCTTTTAAGTTAAACTCAAGAGATGCATGTTATGAGGGCAGGAACACAGAATTTCCTTGCACTCACAGAAGTCCCTTTTTGCAACGTGCAGAGGAAATGCCAGGTTTATGTTTGCCAAGTACCTGATTTCAGGGTTCATTCTGTTACTGCATATAAATTTCTCTGGTGTGTGTTTGGCACGACATGTTATCCTAGACTGATCATATGTTCACAGATTGCAGAGAGTGTGTGAAAGCCTTTTTTGCTGTAGTTATTGGGCGAAGTCACGTCTGCTACCTGGTACTCATGCAGAGAAATCTGTAATCTGGGAACAGATGGTCTGATAGGGAGAGAGAGACGCTGTCTGGAAGACTGCAGTTTTTTACTCAGAGGAGATGAAAGAGGAATGAACAAACCCACCATAGCATGACAAAAACATGAAAATATAGAAGAATGTCAGTCCTGAAGGTCATTCCTTTAGAATTCACCAACTGTCTATGTACCATATGTGCATATCAACATACCAAGATGAGCCCTGTTGCACAGAGTGAGAGGTAACTTAGCCAAAATTGCAGGACTGTAGATGTACCATTCAGAAAAATGATGCATTCCATAGTCTAAGCACACAGTTTGAAAAGAATCTGAAAAAATATATATAGTGTCTTTTTCTCTGGATTTTTTTTATAAAATTTGATAGCAATAAACCGGAACTGAAAAATTCATATCCTCATCTTCAAGGCTTTTTCCAGCAGCTTGAGGAGATGCAAACTAAGCCTGGCTTTGGAGTCCAGGTGCTCTTGGAACCATCTGCCATCAGGACAAGCCCAACCTCCCACAACAGTAACATGAAATGAGCTACTTTACCAAAATGCAACATTGCATTACTTCAGAATAAAACAGATAAGATCTAAGCAGCAATAACATTCCTATTCAGCTTTCTTAACAGCATGAATTTTAGTAATCCACAAACAAACCAAAGCTGTGGGGTGCAGTCCTGCTAATGGGAGCATCCACCTCGCTGGCCCCCATCTCCAGGAGGAAGCTTTGGTGGCCTGGGGTGCTGCAGGACTCCCAGGGACAGGAGCACACCCAGATATACCTTAGCTAATGTGGGCACAGATCATCACGTTGTGGCTGTGACAAGGCAGAAGTCCACACTTCTGTGCAAAAGTGCAAAAAGTGCAAAAAAATGTCTGAAGCTTCTAATGGAGTATCCTAAGGTGGCAAAATCCCACTGAGCTCTGCATGGCCCTGAATCCCTGCCATCACCCTTGCCAGGCAGTTTAATGCAACTCTCCTCAGTCCTCACAGGTGCCATCACGTTGGCTGCAGAGATGCACTCTGAAAAACAAACACGTCTCTGTCATTCAAGTCAAAAATTGTGATCATCCTAAATGCCACGTTCCCAAACGCATAGTTCTGGAGTTCCAGCCAAAGTGAAAGTGAGCAAAACCCTACATGGGAAAGCAGCGTCACAGCAATGGCAGCAAGAGGTCTGGAGTAAGGAGCTGACACTGCCCCGCATAGCTGCTGGCTTGGCAAGGCTGTGTGGAGGGACAAGCTGAGGGATCACCTGGTTGATATTTTGTTCCCAAAATGCCTCTGTGTGACAGGTATTCAGGGAAAGCTGAGCCTAGCCACAAAACCCCCTTGGCCCTGTAAATTACACACTGCAGGTACTCTCAGCATGAGCAACTCTAAAATCTTCTCAGATAGAACCTGCCTGCAGGAGCAGGGAAGAGTGGAGAATTGAGATGCTGCCCCAGTGTAAATCACTGGGTGAAACCAACGGTTCTACTCTCATATATAAAACTGATTTGAAAAGATAATTAAGCCCTGATCAAAGTGGATGAATTTAACATAAAGGTGAGGGGTTGCAGTCTCCTTATTGTCTGAATGAGACTGAATTTTCAGCTCTTTCATCCTACAGCTGAGAACCCCACTTGTAACACATCAGATGAAGCCAATTTTAAGAACGCTTCAGTTTTTAGCCACCACAAGATTTTACATTTGGGTGCTATCCAGTACTTCAATTTTTTCACAAGAAATCTACTTTGTCAGAGACAGACAAGCAGCACTGTATTTTACTCTTTATTCTTCCAGCAATGTGTCAGTCAAGTCACAGAGTTAATCTAAGAGTTAAGACACTCAAAAATAAAGAACAAAGGACTCCAAATTAACTCTTGATACTCTACAGCAATTGGACAGCATTGTGCCACTATGGATATGAGAAAGATGCAAAAGGTTTCTGCGAATCTGTCTTAAAGTTTTGCTTGAAAGCAAAAACGCTAATAGGAGCTATTACCCACAAACTGTGCTACTAATAAGATATAACAAGGCCATGTACCTATTAAATTCTGCAATTTGCATATGAAACTAAAAGGACAGTTGTGGCTTATTTTGAGTCATACCCTGCAACAGCCTCTCCTAGCACAAACACACTAGAAGACACTGGAACACCCCGGGAGAGGAAGAAGTCAGAGCTCCTGACAATGTGCCTGCTCCAATAGCTGTTTCTACAATTAAGCACAGCTCTTTTTCCGATCATGTCTTTGGCTGTTGGAGCCAGGCAGTGTTCCATTTTGGTTATACTGAGTTCTTGGCCTTCCACTCCCGCCAATGCACAGTACACCAATGACTCCTATGGAAATGCAACAAAGCCTGAGACTGAGAAACCCATAGTTCCTCTCACTCACATTTTCTGATACACAAATAACAGGCAAATGATTCTTCTAAAGGTACACAGTAGTACTGCAAAACATGGTATGCCCACAAAAGCTGAAAGAGCACAATAACTATCAGCTTCCTAATAATTTCACTGCTCTTGAAACTAAAATAAATAATTCTTGTACTCTGTTTTTTTTAGGAGATTGTGTCTGTGTAACTTCTTAGGGAGTGTGTGCTTTTATTGGACAGCACAACTTTGGTAGCTATTGTGATTAATGTAACTGAGAAGGTAACAGCAGGATTTAGAGCTCTTCACCTCAGGTGCCAGCTAGGCACACAGACACACTGCAAGAACATACCCACTTGTTGAGCTCCATACTCGTTGTTTATAGTGAGTTACTTGGCTCGGAGTATAATGCCAGCTCTTGGCAAGGTCTTGGTGAGCTTGGAATCTGTAGTGGTTTCGTTTATTGATGCTGATGATACAGATGAGTTAAATTACAGAAACTGGAATCACTTTTAACATTATTCAAGAGGAATGTTTCCAATGAGCTGACTGTTGCAAAAGCCGACAGCAATGTCTCTTCCAAAACGTTTGCCATTTCAGAGAATTCCAAGCTGCCAATGTCTAAGGCGCAACAGTTTCATTATGAGAGTAAAAAAAAAACCTGTGTTCAGAATTGAGCAAGTTCTGCCAGTCCTAAATATGCTCAGTACCTGGCAGGGTCACGTCCTAGGCAGTTTGTCCTGGTACATTTGGAAATGAGCAGCAAGACCAAAGAACCAAACTTGTGTCCAAGATTCATTTAGTGCATTGAAACATACTCTAAATCTATCAACAAAGCCATCTTTTCTTTCTTGTACCCATTTATTTGTATGGTACGAAGTCCACTCATGAAACAATTATTCTAGGTTCTGGACAAACACAGAACAAAGATGATCCCAAAGAGCTATTTTGTACACATCAGCGAGAGGAGTAAAAACAGAGAATGTCATAAGCAAGCAGATAATCATAGGCTGCTTCTCAGTTGCTCACACCAGTGATTTAATGAGAAAGCCTTTTGACTAGACATTGGATTTCATGGAGTGTTTCAAGGTGTTTCAAATCCATTCCATTTATGTCAACACAATCCAGCAGAGATTTAATTCTCTATGTCACTGTGGAAAAACTTCAAGTGTAAATGCATGTTTCAGTGACAGAAATTGCCTCCTACTTAGCAAAAGTTGCCATTTGTAATAGCATGTAGGAATTAGCATTTTCAAAGACTTTCAGGTTTTACATATTCCCAAGAGGTGCCCATCAGAATCTGTTTTTTCCACACAAAATCCATGACTCCATAGATTAGAATTGTTCTTATCGACAGTGAATATAACTGTTTTCTGAAACATGCCAAATTTATCATACTTCACTTAATATGTAGGATCTGAGCTGATCAAGGATATACAGCAATCGTAAATCCTAATTTAATTTTATAGGATGACACGTCAATAACAAATGAGAAATTAAGACTCAAGGTGATATCTTTGATGGTAATACTGAAAGAAAAATGAGACTTGAGAACAAAATGATGGCAATATGGAAAGAGTAATTAAAGGCAAATTATTCAACAGAGCAAGTGTGAACGTGCTCCTAACAGAACACTTTTCGTTCCGTGGTCACCTCACGAATAGTCATTAAGAGGCTGCAGTGGTACTTGCAGCTGGTAGGAACATGCAGCAGGAAGCCAGCTCTCACTGCATCTCCGTTAATTTGCAGCACAATCCCATACCGAGCCCCTTCCCACAACCAAGATGTTTGCTTTCATAAAGGCCTTCCCAGGGCTCAAGTAAGAATTAACAGAACAGGGTGAAAGATATTTTGCTCTCTTGTCAACAATATATTTAAACTCACTATGCTTAGGAGAAGGAGACTAGCCTTTTTTCCCTTTTTTCTTTTATATTCCCTCTCTCTTTTCCAAATACCATGAGAAAGCTGGATTGTATGCCCCATTGTGTCTTCCAGGACACTAACAAGTGGCAGTGTGAAGCTGCACTAGCCATGGAGAACATGATGATCTCCTACCACTACAAGCAGTCAGAGCCAAAATTGCTAGCAACATGAGAATGGGCAGTATTTTGAAGATCTCTCCTCCCAATCCTCGTACATGAAATCACAGACTTGTAGATATTGGAAGGGACCTCTGTAGATCACCTAGTCCAACCTGCTGCTAAAGCATGTTCCCTAGAGTAAGTTACAGAGGAAAGCATCCTTTTATAAATAGAAGTATTTAAGCAGAATAAAACTAGTTCAGTTTTATTCCCATCCTCTTTCTAATATCACTCAATGATGTACCTTAAACCCTAGCACAGGTGAATATATCTCTGTCCATGTCCAGGACATAAAACAATGCCTACCCAACACAGCCCAAAGAGCGCCCTGTGCTGTTGCCGCCCTAGAGAGCAGCAGTAACCACGTACAACTGATTCCCACCAGGGCAGATCACATAGGGTGCGTGAGAGCAACCATGTATACGGTAATGTTTGAAAAGCCCAGAGGTGTGCTGAAAAAATCATTTAGGGTGCAATTAAGCACATTAGAACAGTAGTCTTTCCAGAAATATTCCTCTGATTTTATTTGTATTCAGAAAATTTTCGGAAGCATTTTTGATCTCAAAAAAAAATCTCGTCAGACTGCTAGATCAGCTGTCTGTTTCATCTCTCTTCCCTTTACATTCCCATCAAAAGGGAGTGAGACTTCTCTCCAGCACAGAGGGGATCCTGCACAAGAGGTGGGGTAATTCAGTACCGGAGAACATACAGCCTGTGACATCTCTGCTGAGCATGCCAACAAGCATAGTGGCTGTGAAAAGAGGTGTTTAACCCAAGTGACGTAGCCTGCTACAGTTCACACTGTGTCTTGCAGAGACTGTGGCTTCCATTCAAAGCATTACAATCTCTATCCCAAAACCAATTCAGCCCAATGAAAGAAAGAGTTGTTACAACAACGCAAATGGTGCCAGGGCTGTACAGAAGGCTCCAACACATTCTTTGTTACAACTATTTTTATTTCTGCAGTTCAATAAGATTCACTGCAGGAATGCATGGGGACCCACTCTGATTTCATCTGCACTGCTAAAAGTCAAAGAAGCAAACAGTGCAAAATAAATAATCCTACCTCCATTATAATCATTTTATACCCAGGTAGCACCTCAAACATCCAGCCAAGACTGGAATCCTGGTAGCTTGGCATTATATGAACACCACAAGGGACAGTCCTTGTCCAGACATGCTCACAAACTAAACAGACAAGACAGGCTAGATGCAAGAGGAAAAAAAATACAAAAGAATTAAATGTATGACCCAAGGTCACGCCAGTCAGTGGCAAAGCCAAAAACAGGATCCAAGTTTCTTAATTCTCACTGCCACGTCTAGTAGACTACATGGCCCAACAAGAACCTGATTAGTCTAATGTGTCTGGGAAGGCATATTTAAAGTCCTTCATTAATATTTAAGAACATTATCTGCCCTCCATCATATTTTGCTTACTCTCTTTCACCTCAGAAAGGATTTTTTTCTGTAGAGGAAAATGGAATTCTTTCTGTAAAGGAGCTGGATACCTTCTCCCATTCACATGAATAGGGCAGATGAGGACTGATACAGGATGAAGCTGAGGAATAAGCAGCTCCTTCAGATAATAAAGAATAACTCGTGAATATGAAAAATACTATCCTCTGAAGTGTTCGTGTGTAACTGCCAGTTGTCAAAATTAGGATGGAAGATATCCTATCTTTTAATTGTATACTTAAAGCACTTAGAGATAAATGAAGGCAATTACTCACAGCAGTATGAAGAGCAGTAGTCCACAAACATGAGATTTTATGAAGGTAATAGATTGTTTTGAAAATAGAAGCATATACTTAGACCCCATATTTATTTTTTCAGGCAATTCCCTGATTCCCAGGTTGCAGGGTGGGGTAGAGAGGACCAAAGATAACGAGCACAGATTTTTCAGCCTGACTATGCTCCTAGTTTTGAGCCTGCTCACATCCATTTGCTCGCATTAGGGTTCTGTACGTGAGATTTTGAAAAGTGCTCTCCATCCATACAACTCAAACTCTCTTGAAATTATCTGTCTGAAATTTAAGGTGGAGTGAGACCAACACTAGACCCTTCTGCAGCCACATCCAAACAGAGAGCATCAACTGTCACAGAAGCAACATGAAAATAAATCTCTATACACACTGCTTGGGGACGTATCACATCTCACAGTATCACTTCCAAGCAATAACAGGTATTATGCTAACTACTATCTAAGGATTATTTCCTTTATCTATGGTTAATTTCTTGAATAAGCCCATGTGCATTATATGGGAAATGAAAAATGGGCCCCCTTTCCCCTATACTCTCACTATAACTATTTAGAAAAAAACTTTCAACATCCTCCAGTTGCCAGTCATTTACGGTAAATGAGATTCAAATTCCAGACTTTGGAAGGCAGCCATTTAGGATACACATTTTTGCAAAGTATTTTCCAGAATGAAACCTCCAATGATTTGAAGGCACCTCATATTAATCTAAAGCAACTTGTTAGTGCAAACCCTTCAGAACTAATGAAATGTCTGATCAAAGGAAAATACAAAAAAGCTGGAATTTTTTTCAGTTGAGGACAAGGCTTTGTTTAGGGACAGAAGGAATACCACAGCAAGGCCTGACTGTTACTCTCTAGCAAAAGAAATATCCTGATATACTCATATGAGCACGAATATTCACTTTAAACTGCTTAAATCAGATCTCACTTACTCAATTCTACTCAGTCTTTAAGGAAAATCTCAGCAAGTATCACCAGGATTTATAACTAAGAGGAAAAAAAAAGATTGAGCATATTGTTGGCTTTTCTACATCCTAATTCACTTAAAAAATGGCTGATAAACAGGTTGCCTACACTGTTAGACCTGTAGGTCTATTGGATTGGATAGTTTAGCTGGTTGATGGATTAAATTATTGCCCTGCCAGCCAAGTTAATTTTTCACTTATTTTATAGCTCAGTTAATGTTTTTTGACTATGCAATGAAAAGCAGAAAAGTAGATGTGGTTAAATTTTATGGGTGACTAATAGTAGTGCCTTCAGTACTTTTATTATTTTATACTCTTTAAATTATTTTAAACTTTTGGAATAATTTCTTCTTTGCAATAAATCCTTCTAGTTATTATTAAAATATTAAAGTTATTGTCATCACTTGTTTTATCAGGATGAGTACATCAAGTGATCCAAATATCTAAAGTGATAACCAAATGAATTAACTGCAATTTAAGTGAAACTTCAGATTATCAGTTCCTCACCTCTTAATCACAGAATAGTGAGACATGCAGGCTATCGTACCAGATACATATTGAATCAGTGACAGAAGGCCTGCAAAGGTGAGGTAGACAGGTACATCTTCCTCAAAATTTTGCTAACTGATGGATAGGCCATTATAAGATCATTCCATTATCACTAGGTAGCAAGTAAAGCTCAGCTCCAGGTTTGTTTAGTCTTTTTCTTTTTTTTCAATCATTAGAAAAGTTGCCTTCTTCTGAGGAGTGATCTGCCCTTAAATTAAACCATGTTACTTGTAAAACACCAAAGACGTGTGATCCTGTAAAGGCAAGTATGAGAAAATGGTGATGGTAGAGAAAGCTGTGCTTCAGTCATTAAGCAGAATACTGAAAGCATGCAATATTGACAGGAGCAGGAGGAAGAGATGCATTTCATCAATTAAGGGCCAAGCAACTAGTCTGAGTTTTGGACTGGCTCTCACTGAATTTCCCTTTCCGACCTCACTTTCTTGTTCATCTTACAGCAGGAACAGGCCCTGATTCACGTAGCTCCATGACTGCAGAGGGTTAGATCCAACACCGTGGTAATGTACATGTGGAAAAGTTACAGATGAGAGAGATGAAACAATTCTCACTTTTTTTAATTATTTTTTACCATAAGGCATTTGTGTCCAGTTCTCTAATGGCAGGGAAGCAGAGTACATGCAGCCAAATCTCAAGGATTCTGCAGCATCCGCAGTATGGTCTATTGGAGACAAAGGGCCTGGAAACACAAATGCTGATTGCTTGTGATTGCTGCACATATCCTTATGAGCTCGATTTCCAGTCTGGCTCAGTGTCTTCAAAGACCAACGAAAATGTGGCAAACAAGGTTAAGGGCACTGAACTTCAGACCAAAATCCCCACATCCACATCATCTGAAATAGATGTTTTTCCAAGCTAATAAAATTTGCCCATTCATTTTGTTCAGGACTCATCAGAATGTTAGGGAACTTACAAAATGAAGTAGAGGAAGAAGAATAAAGGAAAGGAGAATAGCACCTGTCTTTGCAGCTGGTCAGTATGCAGCTCTCTAATGTGCTGCCTGCTGGGAAGCAGAGATGGGCTCATGTTACCCTGACCCTTCAGCAAAGGATGGAGTTTGCAGAAAGGAATCCTGCAACTTGAAGATGTGAGGCTTAGGCTTCAGCCAAAAAAAATGGACACCAGCATTAAATGAAAAGTTCCATAAGTTCAAATGCATTCAATCACTGAACAAGACACAGCTTTGTGGTTTGAAAGAACGTAAAAAGAATTTTAAATCGTCATTGCAGAGCTACCAGTTGTTTCTAGTTTTGAAGAACAAACACTATTTTACCCTTAACTACTACCAAATGCTTCCCAAAGTGACCGTAGTCACCTATAAACACATCAAATATCTTCATTTAGGAACAACAGACCAAGGCTGATAAGAGCTGATATGAAGCCTGAAAAATTGCTTTAGTGGCTGAAGCAGAATTTCATCTTTCATTGAGTATATCTTCCTTTGTAAGTGGCACCCATTTTGCTTTAAGTCACGTTCTCATAAGCTCATTGACTACAATTGAAAAGTCATTGAAAAAGAGTAATACCAAAAGGTTAGCAGAGAAATTGATGTAATGGTATTACAGTAGACATTTAGAGAGTATAATGCTAAGAATAGCAAAGAAAGGTTTCTACAGAAAGCAATAAAATTTTAAAAAGAAAGAAAAAAAAAGTTGAGCTGAAAATCCTGTAACAGTGAAACTTGCATAGTTCAGTCTCTGAAACAAAACAGTGAAACAGCCAGGACAGGGATACAGAGTATCTCAAAAACTATCAAAACAAAACTAGACAATAAAAACTCAAATTAGAACACAAAAAGCCTTTTTCTTGGTCATATTTTTAATAATACTAATTTCTATAAGGAGTAAAGGGACGTAGAGGTGTATGGTTCTCCACAAGGAGCAGATAGATAATGACCCGCTGAAGACGACTTCCCAGAGATGAGCAGGAGACTTGTCACAGAATGTGGTTGAGAAGCGAACAGATCAAATAGCAATCTCAGAGCTTCCAGAACACATAACAAAGAATTTAAGACAGAGTTAAAGATCAGTGATCTGCAACACACTTGTTGGAAGATGTAGTTTCACGTGCTGGAGTTTGAAGGATTAGTGAATATTCAAAGACAATATACAAAATCAGTTAATAGTAGGACATTCAGGCGAAGAACAGGGTTCATGTTAACAAGGCTATTTGCTTCTTTGGATTTCTTACTTTTTTTTGACAGATAATAATGAACTTTTGGAGAACAAAAAAAATTTATGAACTGTATTCCAGCTTTTTTTTTTTTTTTTAAGGTTCTTCTCTAGAGATTCAATAATCTACCCTTCCTTTTATCTCTAATTTTATGATTCTATTAAACAAATGATAAATAAGAAATTTCCTCTAGATACACGGGGGGAAGAAAATGACCAAAATACTGGAAAAGGTTCCAGGTTTTCAGACAGTTGAAGCCTCCCTAATTGGCTGGCATGTTTTTCAGCACTTATTACAGTGAATGCTGCCATCTGTTTCTTACTTCAAAAGAAATAGTCAAAATGATAAGCAAGCTAGCAGAGAAGGAAGTCTTGTGCATACAGAATATTTTAAAAAGCATAGTATTCTCTAGCTCCCCGTGGATAGAATATCTTCAGTCTCAACGGATAATTACCAGTAGAAAAACTGTGACAGGCAAATATTCAACCAGCTTCCATTTGTGATAATGGGGCATGTACAGATGAGATCATTTTGACTTCAGGTTTTCCATTACTCACTTTATGTTTTAAGTATCCCAGTAATTCCTTTGTAATGAGCCAGGCTATGCACTGTCCATCCATTAGATCACAGGTTGTTGACTGAAGCAGTGCACTGATACTGAGAAGTCTGCCAATGTAAAACACTGTCCTTAACATCACAAAGGGAAGTTTCATAAATAAAGAGAAATAGAATGAAAGTATTTATTCAACTTCAGAGCAAAGAAAAAGACACACAATAGACAATATACACTCACTTCCAGCAGACAGCTTATGTATCATGACCAATGTCATAATCATTTCTGACTTCACGACTAACCAAATACACATTACTGACTGTTTCTCACTAAACTTCATAGTGAAATGCCAATATTCTAACACTTCAGCATTTAATTCTACCAAATGCTTCTTTACCTGAGGATTGCAAAACTGCTGCTTGCAAAATCAGTCATGTCAAAGACCACATGCCCACACATTAGCATCATACAACCACTTGTAAACTTGGGTGCTTCCAGAATATTCTGTGAATTTCAGACCATTACAGGTGTATCATAAAGGCAAAATCTTGTGCCAACCTGTGTAAGGAAAATCATAACCTGAAATGTATTGGAAAGAAACTATGGCACCCAGGATGTTCAATAAATCATGGTAGCTACTATAGTCAAGAAGTGATAATTGCAGGAGTATAAAATCAAAATGTAGGAGACGATTTCACTCACATGAAGCCTGTTAAGCATCTTCTCACTCTAGCAGTGCAGCAGACAGTTGTGAGATTGACAGCTTTCACCTATCCCATTTTCTTTCTACCTGATTTTAAGGAATCCAAACCTAGATTTGAAATTATTTCTATTGGACTGAGGGAACAAAAAGGGAACAAAATTATTCGCAACAACACCAATTTTGTAGCATTCCAATTTTTTTGTTGTACTTCACAACAGACCTTATTAATTCACTTTTATGCTTTGCTTCTTTTTTTTTTTTTTTTTCATGTCAATGACCATACGACAGCTTCTCCTGCTATTATAACTGCCCAAATAACAGAAGCACTGATTGACACTGGCCAGGACTGAGGCATACCAAATAGTACTTCCTTTCACTTTTCTCCACAGACCACCGTATGGAAAGATAGGCAATATTTGAAGGAATGGGAGGCTCTCATAGTTTGACTACAGGATGGCTAGGCTCCAGAGGTACTCGTTCAGGGGTAAATGCAACAAGTGGGAAGAAAAGGAACAGAACAACTTGGGGAAAAATAACAAAGAAACAAAAGACCCAAGAGGTGACTAACAGGTCATTCATGAACATTTAGTACCAGAGTGTTCAAACCACAAAATGTAAAGAAAGGACTTACTAGCCTCAGACCAGAAAAATAACTTGACAAAGACACAGCTTAGCTTACAAATAGGACTGACGACTATAGTTTGTTTTCCATCCACTTTCTCAAAAAAAAAAATTAGACTCCAACAGTATGGGAAAAAGGGGAACGATCACAAGCTCCTGGCTCTTGCTACCTTAAAAGAGAAACCTGAGAAAATACAAAAACAGCAGCGCTCAAATTGCACACACAAAGGAGGTATCTGTGCTATCACACTGGAGTAGTGCATGGCGGCAGCCCAGGATTCAGCACAGTTCTCAGGCAGGCAGACTTTTGCAAATGCAGATAAATTCAGAGGAGATAGTTGAACCTGCAAACAGGATATAAAAAAGCATGGGAGTTCAATCATCTCCTCCTCTGAGAACTTCACTAACTACCATATAATTTAGATCTGTCATAGGGAACTGTGAAACTGGATGCCTAATCTGAGTTCATGATTAACTACTTATAAAATGTACTTTATAGAAAACAAGTAGTTCCTAAGCTAAATATAAATAAATAAAAAACAATATAGTTTTAATGAGTATATTTTTTGCTCATAAAAGTGTCATCATTCTCCTGGTAAGGGAATACTTAGCATCTCCTTTGATTAATAGACAAGCCTTAAGTCATTTAGTGGAACATAACTCACTTGTCACAAATTCATATCTACAGTGAGACTAGAATGGGTTTTGATAAAGCAATTGGAAAATAATCTATTTATGCTCAATAATAAATTACTGTGCTGTATTGCATTTACATTCAGTTGACATGTACCACTGAATGCTTTGCCCTCTGTATGAGACCCACTGAAGAAAGTAGCTGGACATAAACTCTACACTCTCTCATGGAAGGCAATAAATATCATTTACAACACATACAACATGTGATGTGTATGAACAGTCAACTCAGTGCTGACAAATACATTTGCTGACAAATTCAGCTCTTTTTCCAATTACCAGCTGTTTCCAAACAGACTACTGTTGTGTTTTTTATTGTAATTGAAGAATAGACAATTGAATCGTCTAAGCCAAAACCCCAAACTCTCTTCAGCTTCATTTGGGTTATGGGAAAGGGTTGTAGATGAACAAATTTTGCCCAAAGAATTTGTAAAATATTTACTTGGACTGATTCACCCTTGTTAATTATGTTGTGTTACTGGTCATTCAAGTGATATAGATTTTCTTCTTGTTGTTTCTAGACTGTGTGTATGAAATTTGTAATCCTGGCATTAACTTTACAACTCACTGAGGAAGGGAAGTGAAGAGGGGGTTGGTTCCCTGGGAACCAAGGACAGGAAAAATAGGAATGGCACAAAGCTGTGCCAGGTGCTGTTCACACTGGACATCAGGAAAATTTCTTTGCTACAAGGAGGTTTCCTAGTGAGGTGGTTGGCTCCCCATGCCTGTCACTGTTCAAGAGGCATTTGGACAATGCCCTCAATAGTATACCTTAATTTTTGATTAGCCCTGGAGTAGTCAGGCATCTAGACTCGATGATCTTTGAAGATCCCTTCCAACTGAACTATTCCACATTTTATGTTAATAATTTAAGAACAAGTATTTTTTTAAACATGAATGAATAACCATATTCACATGGGAATAATAAAAAAAACCAAAACAACGAACCATCATCATCCCAACGGTTATGGAAGTACAAGTATCCATAAGTGGTTGATACCAAAAGGTTCTAACAAGTCTGTGATGTTCAGAATCCAAGGTAGTGTTTACAAGTGCAGGTTCAGACTGCTCAAGAAGTCATTGTATATATCTTTAGTCTGAAGCAGGAAATGTCCCAGAAGAGACTGCAGTGTAAGCTGATGCAGTGAATGTTAGAATTACCAATTCATCTGTCCTTCCCATGAAAAGAAAAGAAATCAAACACTGAGATTAAACATACAAGTGTTTCATTTTCCAGGATCTGAAATTGTATTATGTATCTTTACGAGAAGCAGTAGTTCTCTTTATAATTCAAACCTACTATACAGTCTGTTATGGTTAACAATAGTAGTAAAATAACTGTTCCAAAATACTGTAGAAGAAATCTTTCAGAGAATTCACCATTTAATAGTGAGATTACGATGCATTTACTTCTGCAGAATAACATCCTCTTTTCCTAATCCAACTGGTTTCTAGTAGATTTGCTTGAGGACTCATGGGACATGCCAGCTACAGAAAGAGCTCATAATCTGATCCTCAGTTTCTTCTAAATGATTTAAGAAACATGGATACTGCTTACCCCTCTCATTTGAGCATACCAGGAAGTTTCTCCTTGATATTTGGGCACTTTTTGAAATATTCCCCATCTTTCCTGTTTATAGAGTATTTTTTCTGAGTCTTTCACCTACCATACACTTAGTGTTAAGACTAAATTTGCACACTCAACTGTCATGGAACAATAAGTAGTCTTTAATGGCGTGCTGTACAGCTACAATATGTATGCTGCAGAATTACCCTCTACCAAAAGCTACATCATGTACATAGGTAATTTGGAGTGCCTTTATTTCTTCCTCGAAATTCCTCTTCCTGAAATATATCTAATACAGATTAGGTATTCTGATTATTTAAGTTGACTTGCATTGAAATCTCTTTTCAAGAAACATATCCTGCTAAGTACTTTAATGACCTAGAAATTCCTGAGTGATTGGTTGAAGCTCTGAACAACCACAAGACACCTTGCGGCACATCACAAAGGTATGTTTTTCATCTATTTGATTCCTATGTTTATTTTTTAAGTATAGAATTCTAACTTTCACCAGAAGGAGCATGCAAATAAAATATAACCAACTACATTTAATATAGTAAATCTGATCTATAGACTTGCTACTGGATTTACATTAGTTTGTTCCGTCTTAACACTACTTCGGAAACAGCCAGCAATGAATGTGAAAAAAATAACATTGGTTCCAGTGTTCAACTTGACACATATAAACATTTTTACAAACTACTCTGAAAATTGAAGAAAAAGGGAACTGGCAAATAACTATGGGTATGATGAGCTGAGCCAAGAATGTGATTCTGGACTGTTTCCATTGCAGTTTCACTTCAGAGTAATTTGTATGATTTGGAAAGCAAGCAATATAACTCTGTGTAGGGATGGGTTATTCAAGGTAACCTCTATGTTTAAAGGTTGGGGCATTTTTATAGCCATGGACCAAAAAGGAGGTCACATGCTACAGCTACCTAGAGCTCAGGAGACAGATAATCCACTGTTTTTAATTTCTCACATTATCTTGTACAGTACAGAGATGTGTATTTTACTGTTCTTAAAATACATAGCTATTAATACGATAACGACACAGTGAGCAAAACAGCAAAGCCTAATAAAATATCCTTTTAGCAGAAATACTAACTTTTCATGTTCTTTAAGGCTGGAGTTCGTATTGAAACCCTCAGGAAATGCAGCAAAGTAGAAGCATAGGAGTCTATTGTTTAGAACTTTTAAAATGTAGTGGATTTTAGTGTATTCCTAGTTCATGTGCCAGATCCATTTTGTGCTAGATTTTCCCAATGATAAATCCACAGCTATTCTCTAGATAATTGCTAGAAATTTTTTACGGTGCAACAAGTTTAAAGTTGTTGTTTGAACATGAAAATACAGCAAATCAGTCCTCTGAGCTCATCAGTTGATTCCCAAGTTCTAGTACTTCAGATACGTACACATAGATAAGACTATCATTATTTAATATATTGCATGCGAATAACATTTTCTCTATTATAGACCAGATAAAAGAAGAAAAACGTCAAACTCCCTGTAGAATCTTGAAATTAGTCACTCAGGAATAAAGTCCTACAGTGGGATATTTTAAAGAGTTCATTTCAGATCCACATCTGTAGCAAATTTTCAGTGAAAGAAGTAGAAATACCTAATCACATCATTGAAAAATTAGACCTAGAAAAATTGTAATGTCAAGATAATACAAATATTAAATTCTCATTTTACTCCCTACTTCTTGAAAAGAGTAAAACACTTCCAAAACAATTCCAAGACTTTTATAGGAGCAATCTCAAATCAGTTTTGGAAATCATCCACACAGATTTAAAGAAACACTCATAGGGTCAAGGTCTTGAGATTTCTCAATGTCTTTGGCTAAAAGCCAGATGAATATAAATCAAACACAGAAAAGATGTAGTGGTGTAAAGGATACTTAAAGGAATGATTAAACAATACAAATGAAAAAAAGCCACTCATACTTAATGAAGATAGACTATCTTCAACTAAAGAAATTCCTAATAACAACGTTAGTCTCTTTCCCTAACTCCATTCCCCACAGACACAACACAGAACTCCTGGATGGGAGAAGCACAGCACACCGAGGCTGATGGACCATCACACTAAAACACCAAAAGATATGGGTCTAGTGTTGTACCTGCAGGACAGCCTTAGCAGGCTGCTGTACTAGAGACCATCCCTGCAATACCGTAACTCACTCAGATACATACAGAGTTTGAGGTTAGAGCATGCATGCACAAACACACAGCTTGGAGTTACCCAGTTACTGTTTCTTAATAATTTTCTCATTTCAAACTTTCTTTAATAATGTATTTTAAGTATGGTAATTTCCTAGAATTATTTTATGTTCTGCACAGATGCTTAGTTATCTCCAAGATTGCCTCTTCTTTTTATCACCTCCACCTGACAAGAACTGAGCAGGTTCTGGTTTTGACTAGGACAAGCAGTTACATTGACGGGATTCTTTCACTACCAGATACTGCCTAATCCATGTTAAAGGTCTTTTGGACAGAAGGTGGTCTGATTTTTTCCATGGGGAAAGTTAAAGTCTACTGCAGAGAAAAGGATTTATGATGCTCTAGGGAATGTTCATTTCATTGCAATGTTCAAGGCAACAGCCTTTGCTTGATGGAGATTTTACTACATACTTGAACTGGATTGCTTAACTGGTATTTAAAACCGTAGGGTTTCCTCTGGAACACAGCTTTAGTTCCCTCTTAGAAAAATTATTGAAATTACTTTTATAATGAAAGAAAGAGTTCTGCTAATACAAAAGTCAGCTGGGAAAAATTTCTGCCAGTGAATCGTTATCTAAGATATGTAAAAGCAGCACTGCCAAACAGGCAGAGCAGGATGTGCTGTACCAGGCACTGCAGCCTCCTCTACCCCTCTTGCTGTGTGGCAATGTCACATGATCTGAACTCAACACAGAAGACAGAACAAAGTCCTTGTAATCCCTCCAGAAAGCTCTTAATACCATCTGTGACAAGGGAAAATGAGATTTGTGGATAATCTCAGCCCAGATTAGCTCCATATGCCCATAAGGAAAACGTGATTGCAACCTGCCACATCTTGTATACAGAAGACCTCTTGTCTTCTGCTCCTTCCCGCAATCATGTAGCTTGGGCAAGAAGGAATGCAGGGATGGTACCTGGTCCACTACAACTTTATTTCTGTTCTTTCACTTGTGAAAGCCAGATTTTCTCCCTGACTTACCCCACTAGTGGGCTGTGCAGAGGTGTGCTAATTAATGAGAAAAAAGAACAGTTTTATTGTGATTATAAACCTTCCATATGTCAAAATGTAGCAACATGCCTGCACCTTGGCTGTTTGCCCCAGGGGTTTAAGCCAGGGGTTATCAGGAGCCTTTCATTTCCAAAGCTGGCACAGGATCGATCAGAATACAAGCTAAACTGTCGAGAAGCAGGCTGAATCTTGCAATCTGCGAAGTCATACAGCACAAAGGGGAGGTTATGCTACCACCTCTTCATTTTTTCCCCCTAGAGTCAATAAACTACAAAGAAAAAGCACAGTGTCATATCTGAACGGAAGAACTGATTCAGTAGTCACGCTCTGATCTGTTCACTGGAAGTTCTGATTTTTTAAGACAAAAGTTTCCCTGCTCTTACGTACCTTCAACACTCTGCGGCAGCAGGCTAAGTGAGGCAACAAGATTAACAGATGAGATATTTTTACCGCTTCACTCAAAGAATCACAGAATTTTCTGGGAATGTTAGCACTTGTTCAAAACAATGCGTGATTCTTCACGTTGATATCAGTGCAAGGAGAAAACCCAACATAGCCTCCATGTGATTTGTACTGAACAATTTCATATAATTAACATCCTTCTTCAAACTAATAAATTTGCTAAATCGTTTTTTGATAGGAACCAGAGTGCTATTATTAAGTACCTCTGCAAAATAACAGGGTTATCAAAGTGGAAGTCATTAAGCTGCCATTCTTACTGACAGTTGTGTATGTTACCATCAACTTAGCCGTGACAAATTGTTTCTGGGTTCACTTACAGGAAATGTATTTGCATCAATTAGCACAGCTTATATGATCAAGGAACAAGATCAGTGAACCATAATGAACACGGCCAATATCTGGCCCAAAGTATGACATCTATTTATCTAAATGTAATATATGGATTTCATTTTATTGCATCTCTTCCTGTTTCCCTGCTTTTACTAAACATTCATTAAAAATGATGCCACTGTAAACAGGACTATGTATCATTTTTAAATGAACTTCCATTACAACACTGTTAAAAATGGCTCCTTTAATGGGATTTACTACCCTGACTATCATGAAGGATCCACTATCCAGCAAGTCTTCCAAATAATCATTCTGTCTTCAGCTCACAAGAAGTTCTCTACAGATGGGAAAAATCAGTCGCATTTCCCCACACCACTACAGCTCTATTGAAGTAGAAGCTGAAGGTGTGATGCCTGCTTCTCTAGAGTCAGATGGAGCTCCAGCTGTGCAGGACATAGTCCAGTCCGTGATAAAATTCTTTTTCCTCTCTACAACAGCTGTAACAATGTCAGAGCTGCTTGTATGCAGAAAATACCTAATTTTTTTTTTGAGTGGAGGGAAACCAGTGAAAAGCCCCATAATGTAGAGCATCATGGACAATTAGAGGATTCAAGAGTGAAAGATGAAATACCTTTGGCCATCTATAATGGTCAGCATTTCAATGTCTTCTGCCATGTATTCAGCATCAAAACCAAACATGATGCCCAGTCACGTCAGCTTGACTTAGCTAACGGTGCTGACACTTCCTGCTCAGTGCTGAAACCTCCCACTAAGCCTTGCTCTCTACCCAGGGCACCTCTGCATGGGAATGCTTTCTGTAGATGAAAACAGTAAAGCTCACATGGAGGTCCCATCAGCAATGCTCTGCTATCCTGCATCCAAGATCAGATCCTCGGCTTTCACTGAACTTAAGAGAGTAGGCAGCATTTATACAGACACCTGAACGTGAAGGCATGAAGAACAAGATCACCAGAACACTGGATAGGAAGAAACCTGCCTCAGAGCAAGGTTCCATATTGCAAATCATAAAAGCATGAAATCTCTCGCTTTCTTCAGTTTTCTGAGTTCAAGCACATTCTCAAAGTAGATTACTATTTTGTTTTTTCTGTTGTTACTCACAATATTCAAAGGTGTCTTCTCCTCAGAGCTCACTTTGAGATACAGGTCTGAGTTTTCAAGGAGGCATGCTCAGTACTTCACAGGGAAAATATATTTAGACATAAAATGCATGAATACATCCCTAACCACCAACGTGAACATTTTAATCCTCCCCTAGAAAAATGTGCCTGCACTTATAGCTAAACTCATTATCCAAGCTCCACGTTTGAAATGTAGTTGATAACACAGCATTAAACAAATTTACCAGCCAATCTCAATGTAACTATTTCTGATCAAAAACCAAAATTCTACACATACAGTCTTCTTACATGTGGTCAGATATCTGAGAGCAAATCAAGAATTTGTTGCTATTGAGAAATGAGGCATGCAATCTTTAAAGCCAAAGTGGTCACTAGTGAACACCTAATAATTTCCGTATTTATTAAGTAATGTATTGCTATTTATCCCAGAAAGCTTTGCACAGAGAATAAGAAATCTTGGAGTCTGCGGCTATCCTTTTTTCTTGTGCTTTATAGAAAATAATAGAAACTAGGAAAAAAATGAAAAGATCAGATTTCTTATTTGTTACTGGAATAATACAGAGGAACAATTATAAAAGGAGAAATAAAATTCACCTTCTGTTTATCTTTTTCTTTTTTTCTCCTTACTGTCAATTTCTCCAGGATTACTTGATTTAAACAAAGAGAAACAAAGCCTGCTTCATAGGGGAAAGAGAAACAGAAAAAGAAGGGGGCGGGGGGCTGTGGGACAAAGAAAGGAAAGTTTATACATGTCTTTATCAGTTCCCAGGCAAAATAATTTTTTTTTTAGTGCTTCGTAATAATCTCTATCCAGTCTATTCCAGCTTCAATCTACACCTAACTTCCATTAACATTAATAAGAATGCGTGCTCACATCCACAGAAGAATTTCACTTCACACTGTCAAGTTTCAAAACTGGACAACAGATATAACTGAAGAAAACTTGGAAAGGCATAGAGACAAATGAAGCAGTTCATAACAGACCTGTAAAGGACAATAAAAAAATACTCATCATAGCGTATCTGAAAAGATTTCATTCCAGCAGTAAAAGGCCTAAATAAATCATACCAATGAACAAAAAAGGACTATAAGATCTTTATGTAAGGAGCAAATAGTAAAATTGCATATAATATTACATTACTGTATTAAACTAGCTTAGAAAGCTTTTACATATTTACAGGATAGCTTATTCTTCTGAAGGATGGTAGGGAATGACTGCGTTGTAAATATCATGCAGAAGTAGCCAGTCAGAGTTGCAACTCTTCTCATGCATTTTTTGTTTCTCACTTTTGTCTGCTGTGTTACTGCAGTAATCTTCTCACATTCATATTTACAAAAATACTTGGGCCCACAGAAAGAGTAATAAAATACAGATATTACTGAGCAGAAAACTGCAACAAATCAGATGCACAGCACATCTCCATAGCTTGGCTTTTTCCATGAAAAACATCTTATTTAGCCCATAGAACCATCAAACCATCAGCCCCTGTGGAGTTACAGCCACTGAAACTAACAAAGACCAGCTCTTCAGATTTTGCAGAGGCTATCACGCAGCCTTTCTTTACAGTTCAGGCCTACTTGACTTCTAGCCATTTTTATCTGATGCCCTGAAGGACCTTCAGAAACAACAGACATTCTAACAAAACAAAGCATGGAACTGAACAAATGGTTTTCAATTTTGTTTAGGTAAGCAAAGAACCTCACCTGAGATCACAGCAGAACCCTTAGCATTTCTAATGCATAAAGAAGCCACCAAAAAAATCTTTTTCTGAATATTACCTGACAGGATGTTTTGAGATGTTTAAGCACAGGACAAGGTTGTAGAGTTCACAAACATTTTGATACATCTGACACAGAGATTTTAGTAACATTTAAAGTTTCATGCTATGTTTGATTGAATCAAGTGTTTCCTCTGATTATATTTTCATAAAGATTGAAACTAGGAAATAGAAACAGAGTTCACATCAGCCAATACTTAGGAATTTTTAAAAAGATTTTTCTAATTAACCACACCACAGAGTTGCAACATCAAACTTTAACTGGAACATTTCTTTGCCCTTCTGCCATTCCCTCCTAAAACAGAAACATTTCAAAGGCAACAGTGGTTCCAAACACCATGTAGAGCTACAGATTGCATTTTCCCAATTACCAGCTGTGCACAAGATTTATGCTTTTTTATTGGTTTTTGCAAGAGGCCTGTATGCATGGTGCACTTTAATCTTTACCTGCAGGAAGGCATTTCAGACTGAAAATTTAACAATGAGACAAACCGAGTAGATCGGTTTAGTACTGTCAAGTACGAAGGAGGTACCTACACCTTGAAGTAAGTCTAAAAATTAGCTCAAATTTCAAAACTGAATACCTTCTACTTACTTATTACCTCATTCACAAAGCACCTGACTTTCCTGTGAGCACAAGTTTTTACTGGTGATTGCTTTCATCTTTGATCCAAGCCATGCAAGTTTTGACATCACTATAGTTATCCTTCTTTATTTATTAGGTACATTATCACTTGGAAAGCTGGCTATTTCCAGGCTGTAACTACCTCCCACCTAATAGTTCACCTAACATGGCTCAAACAGCACACTGTTTGCAAGGTAAGTGAAATTCATCTTCCCCCCATCTTTGTGTCTACATGAAGAGAAGGCTCAGCTCACACAACCCTCAGATATACCCAGGCAAGGTACTCTCAGGCCTTGGGCTATTTGAAAGAAAGCTTTGTATACTCATTTAGAATGAAACTAGATTGTGAGTGTTCCACATTTTCAGAAGCAACAAAGTCACTGCCCTGACTAGCCCCTTCTTGCAAGATTGGCACACAGGCAAACCAAAAGATAGACTTGCACAGATTTCCAATGAGATTTGTTTTCTAGGAGTTTTCCTCCTTACCCAAATACCCAAGCTCCCTCTAATCTGAGTTAATAGGTGTAGCTGGTTACAAAAATCTAAAGAATACAATGACAGTTGTATACACAAAGATCTACCTCAATCACTCATTGCAATAAGCTAAAGATGCTCTCTTGTGTTATTACCTCAGAGAAAAGTCATAGTGCAAAAAGAATCCACCAATTTTTTTTGTTAAATTATTAGGCAACAGTTCAGCAATAGAGTTCGTGACAGAGTCATTCAAGCAAATTCATCATTACAACAGTGCTGTATCCTCACATGCCCTATAAGATTGGCACACTTTCTCAACACAAAATTGCAGACACAAGCATGTTTGAAAGAGCTCTCAAGACTCTAGAAGCAGGAAAAATTCAGAAAATAAACTCCACACAACAGCTTGAGAAACATCAACAATTCTTACTGGTATGAGTGCTCAGACAGAGCACGTGTTGTATTTGTGTACATGGAACAAGCAAAAGATTGTTAATAAAATATATGTTGAGAAGAGCATGTCACATATAGTTTGTTCTCTTATCAGTTGCAAGCAAGGAAAACCCTTGTGACAATGGAGCTTGTCCCAGCCAGGATGAATATGGACATTTACAGTTATGAAGTATGCCTTAATCAGTTACACACTTGCTTTTGTAGGATTTGTGTTGAGGAGAATGCCATACTTAACCAGCCTGGATTTCTGACCATAAGGGTTTGGGGGTTTCTTCTTCCAAGTGCATACACAGCATAGAGCTCTCTTTGACTTAACATTTCCACTACAATGCTCAAAGAATATTCAGTGGAAAAAAAAAATCTTTAAGTCTTATTTTTCAGGTACATCTATTCAAATGCATTATTATAGAACGAAACTATTTTGTAAAACAGAAAGGAATGAGAAATAGAAGTCATTTGCATAATTCTGATTTACCTGTGATGGTGATCCTCTTCATCAGTTTTCATATTTTTCTCATCAACCTCTTTCTTCCATTCACACTATTACTACCTAATTTTAAATCTTCCTACCTGCACCACTGAATAGAAAAAAAAAAAAAAAAATAGATAGTTTAGAAAAGGCCATGACTCTAAGTACATGAAAAACAAGTGCTGACTAATGTTGATTAATTTCCTCTAAGTCATGTTAACATTACTCTCCAGTCTGTATCACATCAGCTTACAGTGACAAGCACTGACTCCAATCCCAATTTGATAAAAATACTCCAGTGTAAAGTCAGGGTTTCTGTATTAACAGCTTTGTTTAAAGAGAACACATATTTTTAGGCTGAATTTTCTATCAAGTATTCTACACCTTTCATCAGTACTGAAAGGATGTTATCTGGTATTCATATCAACACTACTACAGATCATTTCTATGAATATGAACTCCATAAAGTTTTGCAATGGATGGATGCAACTCCAAGAAGGGAGTTTATGAAATAGATGAGCTGGGAACAAAAGTAAAAACTAGTGCTTTTAAAAATACTTTTGACTGCATAAATAAAGTGTTTGGAATTGCACTGGTTACCTTATTTTAGTCTTCAGAATAAGGTGTCTATAATGTATAAAAGAAAATACAACAAAAAAAGTCCCACGCACTAACTAGAAGGACATAACTGCTCCTTGCAAGATCTGATGCACCTGACTTAACTGTAAGAATGCTGTTCCCTTCTTGTCATGTTCCACAGATTGAAGTTTTGCCCTTTGTGCCAACATCAGTTGTTTCAGGTAACTTTAAAGAAAGAGTGGCCCTGTTTAAGCACAGCTCTCTGCCACTGGAAGAAGCTATGCCTCTTTTATTCAGAATGAGAAATCCACATTTGCCACTTCACAGCAGAGTCTGAGGACGGATGAGGCATGTGCATTGAAAGAGCCCATGCACTGAATGCGATCACAGTAATGAAAGGTAGTTCAAGATCCCTGACCTGGACAGAAGCACTTCTAAGCAAGCAAAACAGAAAGCATCTAAAGAATATTAGAAGCATGAAAATCTTAGAGAGAATGATTATCTCAATTACTAAGAGATCTTAATGATCCCAGGATTATTGAACACATATTCCTCGTAATCCCGTCAGTATTATTAGACAGCAAAAATATGCAAATGCCAAAGATATCCATTACACAATATCATTTTCAGACTTTGGGGTCAGGTTGTAAAGCATTAGCATCCATTTTTAGTCACCAAAGTAAAATATCTGTTAAGTACAATTCCTCCGCCAATCCTATATATTTATTATGAATTGATGATGCTGCTTACCTCTGAAAATCAGATTGCTCGGTTAGACCCTCACTTTTTAAATTAGCTGTGTGGATTTCAAGATGTTGCTCATCAGTTTCAGTCTTGTTGCCACTGAGTTTCATGATAAATTGTTCTGAATCAGTTAACTCCATGACCCTGAACAGCTGATGATATGCCAGATCTTTCTAATCCCGTCAGTTGACACAGAAAACCCTTAGAAAAACAAGGAGCACTACAACATAATGCAATACACCTCAATTGTGTCTTTATATTTAGTTTGTTAAATCTCAAAAGGCTTGAATTCAGTTCAGAAACACATACAAGCCAAGTATGCATTCGTACAGGAACATTAAGGTGCAAAACTATCTTACACAAGAACTATTTTTCAAAAACCTATCACTTTCATGCATCATTTTGCATTCAATGCAAAATAGTTACAAGGTGGTCAAAATGAAAAGGTCACCAAGAACAGAACATCTTGGTGCCCATGTCTGCCAGTCTGTATGAGAAATCTATCTTGTTTTATACAAACCATGTCCTAGTTTAGGAATTTATAGGATCTTTTCTCATCATCTGAAACTGAAATTTCTGTTTCTTGGGACTTGGGCAGTGGTATTCACATTGTCTGGGGCAGCAGACAGGCTATACCCTGGTCGCACCAGGGGAGGTGCAGGTTGGACGCTAGGAAAAATTTATTTGAAAAGAGTGATGAGGCATTGGAATAGGCTGCCCGCGGATGCAGTGGAGTCACCATCCCTGGAGATGTTCAAGAAACATGCAGACGTGGCAGTGATGGGTTGATGGTTGAACAAGATGATCTTAGTGATCTTTGTTGATGATTCTGTAATTCATAGCGACCTTTTTGGAGCATTTTGCCACATCCACATAGCCAGCAATGGGGCACAATGTCCTAGCTAGTGGCAGCTGAAAAACTTCTATCTACTTAAGTGAAGCTGAATCTAATCTTACATCTTCAAGGAAGAATCTGTGCAGACACCATCAAGAGGTGATTTTCTCACCAGATGTCAACACCTGCTTTTGATATTGCTAGTAACTCAATCCATTTTTTAAATAAAAGTTTTCCATCCCTTTCTGTTTATTATAAACTATGTATATGAATGTCATGTGTCACGAATGTAAAAAATGCATACGATCACTTTGGCAAGGGTTACCAGATACAGATGAAATTTCAGAAAAAGGAAATTAGATCTCAAACCCTATGTCAGCAGAGGCAGCGGTTGTTTCTCCTACTCATCCCACCGTGCTTCCGGGAGGAACTATAGGCATTCTCAGCTGTGCAGCATTTGAGATGTCACCTGCACTCTAGTCCAGAAGCCAACCACAATGTGTTGATGTCCCAGCTATCAATTTTATTTTTTTATTATTATTTTAACCAGTCCTATAGCCTTATCAGAGCTATTTGTTTGCACTTAGTCCCTTGTTTTTATTGTTGCTTTTATAATAAATTTAAAAAAAAAAAAGGAAAAAAGTTTTTATGGCTGACAGTTCATGGCACCTGTTGAGGGTTTAAGGACATCAGTGCAAACCATTTTTAATTGTTCATTATTAATGGGAAAAAAATATTCAAAAGGACTCAAGGATATTCTATGTTTAGCTTGTCAACATTAAACAGTCAGGTTCATGAGTATCATGGTTACCTGCCACAGAAGTTATTATTACAAATGTATAAGAGTCCCTGAATACATTTGAAGTTAAATACCATGTTAAAGTAATTCAACTTTAGTTTTTGTTTGGGGTTTTTTTTTTGGTTGCTTAATTTTTTGTTGTTTTTAAAAGAGTACATTGCAAATCTGCCATGCACAAATGCAATCATAAAATTTTCATTGATAAAGGATTAATCCTGACAGACTACTATTATTTTGGCAAATAGTATTCATGAAAAAAAAAAGTTTTCAAATGCAATTTGAACTTAGGATTTTTTTCCAACTCTAAAAAGGGCATACAAGATAGAGCATTTATGCTTTTTGTTTCAAATGATCTTCCTTAAAAACAAATTTTACATAGTAAATAATATGAAAATGGTATGAAATATTTATTTTCAGGACAAATTAAACGTTTCAAGTCAACCCAAAACATTTTGGAGGCCAGAAACCAAACAAATATATCCAGTATTCCCATAACACTCATGAAAAATATCGAAATGAGTATGGTTCACAATTAGAAATAAAATTACGAAACCTGACACCACACCATTCTGAATCCATTACCTGGATTTACAAATTATAAACTTGCATTGGTGTTTTAATGGGACCACACTTTAGTTCAGTTTCAATGCAACTTTCAGTGGAATACTTAAAAAGCTAATTATAACACAAAAAGGAAAGAACCAAGCCTTAGCTTCAGAAAGTTGTTTTTAGAGCAAAATGAGATTAATGGTTTATGATGGCCTAAAGTCAAAATCTGCCCAATCCTCTGCCTGTTATGACTTTACTCTGGACTGCTACTGAGAAACATTACACTTACCAACTACTCACGAAGCTGAGCACACCTAATATTTAGTCCCAGAAGCTATCGCTGCATCCACAAAAGCTGTAAACATGGACGAGTATGAAATAGTATCAACCCACCCAAAGTCTACTTGCCACTGCCACTCTCCTATACAGGGATTTGGAAAAATGCTGCGAGACTTGGAGGGAAAGCCCTAAGGCACAGGAATGGCTGAAAGGCCCTGGAACAATACAAGGATTAACTGGAGACACAGGGTAGAGTACAGACAGCTCAGAGGTTTAAGTCTCCTTGTGTCTCTGAGAATGAATATTTTATTTTATTTTAAAGGCAAGATCCTGCCAATATAAAGAAAGAAACAAACATATAGATGGGTTATATTTCAGCTAAATTATTTACCTATCTAAATTTTAACTTACATTCAGACAAATGCTTCTAGAAATGCCAACCTCCATTCCTGTACAAGAAATGCATCAATGGCAATTGTATCAGAAATAGTGTTGCCAGTAGGAGTAGGGAAGTCACTGTCCCTCTGTACTCAGCCTGGTGAGGCCCCACCTCAAGCACTGTGTCCAGTTTTGGGCCCCTCACTGCAAGAAAGACATTGAGGCCCTGGAGCGTGTTCAGAGGAGGGCGACGAAGCTGGTGAGGGGTTTGGAGCACAGGCCTTATGAGGAGCGGCTGAGGGAGCTGGGATTGTTCAGTCTGGAGAAGAGGAGGCTCAGGGGAGACCTTATCGCTCTCTATAACTACCTGAAAGGAGGTTGTAGTGAGCTGGGGGTCAGTTTCTTCTCTCTTGTAACTAGTGACAGGATGAGGGGGAATGGCTTCAAGTTGCCCCAGGGGAGATTTAGGCTGGACATTAGGAAATTCTACTTTTCTGAAAGAGTGGTCAGGCACTGGAATGGGCTGCCCAAGGAGGTAGTTGTGTCACCGTCCCTGGAGGTGTTCAAGAAACATTTAGATATAGTGCTGAGAGACATGGTTTAGTGGGGTTATTGGTGGTAGGTGGATGGTTGGACTGAATGATCTTGTAGGTCTTTTCCAACCTAGCTAATTCGATGATTCTATGGCAAAATAGGAAAAGTTACTATGAGGATGGCCTAAGGTAAAAAGGATGCACAGAAAATGCTGCCAGGAAAGAAGAGGATTGCCTAGTCATGCACTAGTGTGAAGATCATTGCAGAATGCCAGACCCACAGAACATTAATTTTTGGAAGAAAAAATAAGACAATTCTAGAATCATAGAATCACCAGGGTTGGAAAAGACCTACAAGATCATCCAGTCCAACTGTCCACCTATGACCAATAGTTCTCACTAAACCATGTCCCACCACACAATGTCTAAACATTCCTTCAACGCCTCCAGGGTCGGTGACTCCACCACCTCCCTGGACGGCCCGTTCCAGCACCTGACCACTCTTTCAGAAAAGAAGTATTTCCTAACGTCCAGCCAGAATCTCCCCTGGTACAACTTCAGGCCATTCCCTCTAGCCCTATCACTAGTTACATGAGAGAAGAGTTACATGAGAGAATGACCCCCAGCTCACAACAACCTCCCTTCAGGTAGTTATAGAGAGCAATAAGGTCTCCCCTGAGACTCCTCTTCTCCCGACTGAATATGAAATCTGTAAATAAAGTTCTAAATATAAAATCTGTAAAGAAATACTTGTAGGCATATTTCAGGGTTACAGGCAAAATGTAGACTTGAAAGACAGAAACGTGAATAAAATTTCACCTCAGCAACACTAGAAAATTACTCAGGGAAGGTGAAATCCTGCCTGGATGTTCCCAAATCCTCCACCCACTTGCCAAGGAAGTGAAGAGACTGAATCCTTCTGACTGGGATCACAGCATGGGATGGGATTGCTACTTCTCCAGTACCTACCCCAATATTCTCAGAACTGATTTGATGCTTAGTTTTGGCAAGGCCTTCACGAGGTAGAAGCTCCCCATTTAAAGTCTTCCACATTCAGTGCAGTTGTAGTGGTTTCACTTGGAAACCATAGCCATAGTGTCAGAAAGCAAATGTCATTGTAAAATTAAGGCTGTCCTGTAAAATAGCTCAATGCATATGCCTCCATCTCTGGTGCCATGAGGTGGTTGGTTTGGCAGGACTTTGGTGAACACCACTGTTTCCTAACATACCCACCTTGCTTCACCGTAGAACAGCTGATAAGTGATAAGAAAAGCAAAATTCAAGCAATTCAATCTTGCTGTGAAACAAGTTAATTCCATAAAAGTTCTCCCTGTCTGGGAGCAAAGAGATCAAGCAATACTAATACCAATGGTAGCCTGGAAAATGGAGAGCCTGGGGGAGCTGCTGAGGTGGAGTGTCTGACAAAGCCAAGGGAGATTTCAGGGTCTGTAAATACATACCAAAAAAAGTTAGGAAACAATTGAACTGAATTCTGGACACCCATAAAGTTCATGAAGTAACGGGAACCTTGAAGGTTATCTAGCTAGGAACAGCAAACAGCAGCACAACAGAACTATGGCAACAGAGCCCAGGGGTATGAGCTGGGGGCTCACCAGGAATGTCGCATTGTAAGGGCTCACACAGGCCAGCTGGGAAACAGCTTTGTCCAAAATGAATTATTGCTAACAGAGCTAGAGGCACTCCTCAGATTCTACCAGTGAGATTCAGGCTTATAGTTTCACTCCTGTCTCTTAAGGCATGTCTACATTGCATATTTGGCTTGCAGCCTGAACTCAGGGGCTTTGGCCTGGCAAATCTCCTGAAGAATTGCTGCTGGTGTCCAAATTAGCACACAACCAGCATGCCTCCCTGCTGAGAGCAGGCAGCTGAGAGCCAAGGGGTGCTAAGGAACAACTTCTTAACCCCCATTTTCAGCTGACCGAGGAGTGTGAGCATATGAGTGGCACCTCCTCAGCTCCAGTGCAAAGCCGATATGCATTAGCCTGAACCGCTATATCTGAGACAGAAAAACAAAGTGCTTTCCTTCAACCAGGTACAGCTGAAAGGTACCGAGAAACTGGGCTATACTGTCTCTCAACTGCTACTTGTGGCTCTTAATGTAAATTTCTGTGTTGACATGGCATCAAAGCATCAGTGAGCACCTCAAGGCCAGGGAGACTGGGTCATTTCTTCTCATAAGAGCAACCTCAGTGTCACTGGCTAGGATCAGGGCAATGACACTATTTACTCAACAGTGTGGATGGTTGGTAAATGGCGACATAAACATTGATTTAGGCCCAAGCCAAACACAGAATGCAAACCTGGCCTGAGTGGGGCCCAATTTTCCAGTAATTTTACTCTGCCAAGAAAGCAGAAGAGCAATTAAAGAAGGACGAACCAACAGTGGAAAAGCACAGTCAAACAAAAGGACCTCTGCAACCCTCTGCATCACTGCCACAACAGAGACAGTACTGAGCAAGCTTATAAATACACTTCAGATAATGAAGATACTAGCTGGTCACAGATGTTTAATTCATATCAGGGTATAGCACAGCTAAATTAACATGGATTGCATCCACAAACTATTTAATTGCGTATGGTGCCCAGCAGCACAACTGCACTCCTTACAGCCTTTAGAAGAAACCACTTCAGACTCCTGCTGCATTTGCCTTAACTTTTGATTTTCTACCAAGCAAACTAGCAGGCAAGAATACTCCCAATATTAAATAATAATAATAATAATTAAACATTGGAACTATGTATATGCAAAATAAATATCAGATTAGTGATTATAAGTATTCTTTTAAAAAAAAAAAGCACTCCAAGAAACACAGCATTACAAAAGGGAGTTGATAAATAACAGATGACCTATTTGCATCTGGTCAAAACGCATCCAGTTTCAGGCAGTGAAGAACTGTAGCAAACTGTGCATTGGATATTTACTGATTGAGACTAACTTGGGGAATAAAAATGAAGTAACAAAGCAATTTCATAAAATCACAATGTTTACTCACAATGAATGAACTGAAAAGAGGCAAGAGTCAAAGTCACTGAGTAAGTTTCATTGTGGTTTTTTGTTTCCGTTGTTGTTTTTAAAGAAATTATTTACTCCTCTCTAACCATGATAATTAATTACAAAATTAACAGCCATGTGACAATAGACTGATTAGTTTATAATGTGCCTACCCTGAAATAGAGTTAATTAAGGAAAGCAACTGTGATAACAAGTAGCTGAGTTGTACATGAAATTAGATCTTGTCTTTTAATTATATGAAACTGCATCCTCACCAGTCTGTCCAACCACTATCCAGGCCAACAACTGCACTGTAAAAGTAGCAGAGACAATACACCTGGGCTAAAAAAAAAAGTACTGAGAATAGATTCGTTGACAAGGAATACACACTGAACCTACAACAAATTACACAGATCATCTTCACTGGCCCTGGAGACTGTTAAATAACAGCTACTATAAGCATACAACAATATATGAAGAATAAGAAAAAAAAATGCCATACCTGAGGCTAGCTATTGTATTTCTACCCGCTATCCACAAGCAGAGCTGCAAGAAAGTATGGTAATGATGAGGAAGTTATATGACAAATTAAACCTGCTTTTCTTAGTGATGTACAGTATATCACATTTCAACCCTGTACTCTTACCAGAAGTAAACCCAGTCAAATACAATACTTCCATAGGAGATGTCAGCAGCAGCCCTGACTTTTCCTTAAGACTAAGCATTTACTCAATGCAATCTCTCTCCATGGATGAGGCAAAACACAAAAATGAGAACCAGCAAGAAATGCCACAACACCAGAACTACTACTTAAAATCAGGTGTCTGCAAATTGTTTCCACAAACTCTGAAAGAAGATTTTTTTTTTATGTTTGGAACATTCATAAAATGTTTCTTCCATATGGACACCAGTGCCAAAAAAATATATGAACTCAGACCACAGTCTTTTGCATTACTGGAAAACTTACAGGACTTAATTACAGAATCTCCTTTACATGCACTCCTCTCTCTACAGAGCAACTCCTACTACCCCAGTTCTAGGGAAAACAACCTTTTTTTTTTCCAGGATCTCATCCCTGTGACAGTGAAATTAACCACAAAGTACAATTGTGCAAGCCTCAGTTCTTTAGGGAACTAGACTACAATGAGGCATTCAGATTCATCTGCTTTTAAAACTCATTTTGTTCACATTTCAAGCTTTTCTGTTCATGTCTATGAGCCTAGGAAGCTTGAATACTCACCTGAAAATCAGGGTTTGGGGGGTTCTGATCACATCACGAACTTCAGAGGTTTGTTAAATGCCAATGAAAATACAGCACATAAAGCAAAGTTTTTCAATGATAACACTAAAAAAAATCAACTACCAAAATATCCCAGTATAATTTTGGATTGGTGCCATTACTGCACTGCAAATTCACAACAATCTTAGGGGTTTTTTTGAATGTTTTTTTTTTTTCTTCAAGGCTATCAACCCAATAGTTTCTCTTAGAGATTTGCTCATTTTGATGCTTTTAAAAAATGTATCTGCCTTTATACAAATGTTGGATATCTCAGTTTTGCTTACACATTTAGTGCTCAGATGATTTTCTCTGATGGTGATGGTAATCTGTGAAATTGAAACATGCAATAAAAAGCTCATGCAAAAGCAAATCAGAAATAAATCTGAAAACCAAGGCAAGGGATGATGACAAGTCTATACTCACTTTACAGAAACAGATATACTGTTGGTAGCCTATACTGTTTCAGCAGCATTCACACATAGACGGTGTAGGACACAATTTATAGTTTAATCTTACTCATTTGGCCCAGCAGCCTCTAAAAGATCCAAACCTAGAAAACAGTCAGGAAGAGTAAAGACCTTAGGATGTTCTACAGTAGTACTAGATTAGTCAGTGCAAATAGCTACTGCATCCCAAATGGACACAGGAAACAAATGATTAGTGCCCTTTCCTGTGCTTATAGAAGAAGGAGAATGCAGAATAAAATCTAATCAAATCAAGGAAACGGCAGCAAACATGTAAAAATACAAACAGTTCCGAGACTAGAACCTGCCACAAGTTGGCTTTCTGGAAAGCTGAGATCTTCAAAATCATACTGCTTCTTAAACAAAAGCACACTGACATAATACCTGCACATTTGTTGGTTTTTTTTTTTTTTCAGAGCACGATTTCCACTTCAACCATCATTAAAATGAGAAATGAGTCACTTAGACACAGATCAATGGACATGACGCTAATACAATAGCATACCCCACTCTTTTTCTTTATTTTGACATTAGATCTTGCAACAAATACCTAGAGAAAGACAGTGTGCAATCAGTATTATGTGATGATGATGATCCTTTTTTGATGAATGCATAAACTGAGAGCTTTGTGTATTTCCATAGCAACTTTAAGTCTTTGTTTGTCTAGCAAAGAAAAGCATCATCAGGGATATCAATGGCAGATCAGCTTTCTTGTTTGGAGGAATAAAGAGGGCTGGAGAGAAAATGACAAATATGAAAAGTTGTCATACTTGATATATGCATTTTTTTTAGCAGTATAAATTGGTTACTAGCTACTGTAAGTACAACACAGCTACATGTCCTCTCATGTGTGCAACTCCTAATGTCTATCCATTCCCTGTCTGCAGAGGCAAAAAATTAGAGATGTGCAACTTATCTCCTTGTTCTTGACTTGCGTGTTTATAACTCAGATTTAGCTATAGCTTTGAGAACCAAACTGCTGAGGGCTTAAGAGAAAAAGTATCATGGTATCATTAATTGAAGAACACTCCCTGAAAACCTCATCATGTCATGACAAAGAAAATGCAGCAGCAGGGACATAGATGCTGGCTTCACTGAACACTGAGCTCAGATAAAAGTACATAAATGTTTTCTATAAAAGAAGATCCAGGCTCTATTGAGAGCCAGAATATGTGAAATATGAATGATTAGGAATAGGAAAGCATGTAGTCATTCCTCTAGTAAATTATTAGATTTTACTTAGAGCTAATGGTTAGCAAATAAACCAGCTACAACAGGCATGTAATGGCACAACTGGTCTGGGGGTAGAGGGAGTGGGACTGCGCATATTCACAGCCCACATACTAACTTGATTATGCCCCACAGCACAAATTCTGTCTTTCCATGTATAGGGTGGCTGTAAATGCTTTGCCATAAGCAAAATTAACAGGTCTTTAGCAACTGAACTAGCATTTATCCTTCTTGCCATGTTAACGTTCTGTGTGTATGTATTTATTTCCTTAGGTGGGTTTTACCCGCAAAAGGGGTCCTAGCAGATTTTTAATTAATTTTGTGGTGTTTGCTGTGTGATGAGCATATTCAGATGATTTCATTAATATGTTGTTACTCCATTAACGTATATAAACATACACCAGGCAAATTTCATTGTTTTCTGGAAAGGCATTCTTTCACAGCCATTTGCCTTATAACTAGAGTTCTAATCTTGGTGTAAAATCTGATTCCTGTAAACTTCAGTCCTGCTCATCATCTCTTTTGTTTATGAACCCAATTTATTTTTTATGAGCTTGATTAATGGGTGGAGTGCTCAAGGATATGCTCTATAGCTCTTAGTTTATTACTAAAATAGTAATACAGTTTTTTGAGTGCTTGAAAAAGTTAAATGGGGTCAAGTTGTTCAATGGTTTACACTAGCATCATTCTGCCAGGCTTCAGCAGAAGGATGATTTAAACCAGCTGCTGGTTTAGTTCATAAAAGAACTTTAACAACAGGTAGTAGTATTAATTACTCACTGTGAAAAATTAAAATGAAATACAACAGCTCAAGTCCTTCCCTTTAAAACCAATAAAAAAGGGAGTCTGCTTTAGATACTTGTGATGAATAACAGCTTAGCAGACTGAGGTTGTTTTTACGCTATTGTGGAATGATCACCAAAGTATATTATTCCTGGAAAAATAAATCAACACATCACTCTCTCTGTACAGTGCAGGCTCTGGAGAGGGAAGGAGAATTCTAGAGGAAGTGGCTTCTGGCCTGGCAGAAAAGGAATCCCTAGATCTTAGTCCATGGTTTAAAGGCTATTTTTGTATTCTGCAGTATCCTGCAACAAAAATGCACAAACTGTTTCAGGAGCAAGGGATGGTAGCCAGATCTCTCACCTTCTGGCTGAACAGAATATATCTGGTGGAGAGTAAGAGTCACTATTTCTCTCTAATCTGAGGAAATATGAAGTGAAACAGTTCCAAAAAGAGGAGAGAGACTGCTTATTGCCCCCTCCCTTTACCGAAATTTCTTGAGTCTGGTGGTGGACAGCATAGATGAGAGAACACATTTTGAACCATATATAGCCTCTGATTTCACAGCTTGCAATACAGGGCAAGAGCTTCATCCAGAACAGATGTACAAAGAAAGCCATATGCAGGTGGTAACTCCTTTCTACACCTCTTTCTTCAGTTCCCTATCAAGCTTGCAATGGCTGCACAGCTCCTTTATGCTCAAGTGTATCACTGAGGCTGCACCTGCCCCATTACATTTATAGAGGTAACTAATTGCAGGACAGGATTTGCATGTTGCTGTATTTTGTGCAGAGCCTTCAGGGTGCTGAGCTTTCAGCAGACAGGTGAGCAGAGCTCTTATAGGTCACCAGGAATTTTAGTTCTGACTGCCAAGGCACAAATGCTAGACAAATCTGACTATCTGGCAGCAGAAGAGCTCAATATGATGTCAGGGTAGAAATGTAAGCATCAGGGCAAGATTTCAAATGTCTATCAGAAAACCAAGTTGGGCAGCTTCCTGATACCCTGGAAGTAGAGCAGAGTTTTGAGAACTGCAGTTTGTGCTCAAGGAACTTAAGTTTTGTTGAAAAGGATACATACCCATCAATCCACTGTCATTGCAACTTTAGGCTCTTTGTTTGTAAAACAGTTCTAAACAAAACAGAAGAGATGTCACCATTTTAGTACACAGTTCCACCTGAGCTGGATTATTCTGCTTATGCCATAAAGAATTCAAGCCCATTTACTGCTCCTGTTCAGAACATGTCCTTGCCACCAGGCTATAACTCTGTAGGTTGCACCTCTTCAACCCTCTCTTTCCAAAGCTGTTGTGCAGGCACTTCCACATACCACTCAGCAGACTAAATGAGAAATATCACACTTAATGACAGAGACAGAGCATCTTGCTATGGACCCAAAGGCTTTGTCCAAAGCTTTGTTTAAGGTTTGCTCCCCTCAAAGATCAATCCCAGTTCCTTCAGTGGTCATTAAATACCTGGCTTTTCCAGCTGGCCACAAATCACTTCTTTGGCTGCTTTTAGCCCTTATGGGCCACCTGTTACTGGGTGGGTCTTTGAACTCTGGAAAACTCTGCTGGCTTCTGCTATTAAACCCCAAAAAGTAGTTACAGACATTTTTTAATCCTCTAGTGGACTTTTGTCCTGAAGGAGCTACATTCCATCAGAAACATCTGTACTGCAGAGTTTATTGCAAAGTCTATTGAAACTACTGCCTGTTGACTCCAATAGAAGGGACTGAGGACTGTAGGATTCATGGGTCTATGACGCTCAGGGTGATAAGCTAAGTAAAGAATAAACTGGGCCATCTGAATTTGATGAAATGAACCATCTTCACATATTTCTGTGTCTCCCAAGAAGGACAACATAACTGCTTAAATTCTTCATGAAATGAAGGCTGGGAGCCAGCGTATCTTCATACCATCATGCTACTGACGCAGATACTATTACCACGAAGGCTGTGAAAGTCAAGGTTCTATCTAGCAGAAGAACTCTATCAGCTCAATGAACTGCTGTTTAGTAGTCTCTGCAGCTGGGAAGATAATCAGCAGTTGTTGCTGGAGACAGTTCATGCACTTACTGATCTGTTAAAGCCTAACACAAACATTAGCAGTCAAGAGCATCAGGCAGATTGCAGATACACCTAGGAGAATAAACATGCTTCAAGATGTTATGCAGTGATGACTACTTGCTTACGAAATAAATCAGTGCATGCACTGTATTGCTCATATTAAGCTGCAGGCACATGCCCTATATTCCTAGCTCAGAGAACTCCAGAAAAATCATGTCTCAGCCTGAAAATATCTTCAAAACACTGATGAAAATGACTTTCTCTCATCCAGAAAGCATTCACACCTCAGCAAGAAGCTAAATAAGGACACCGTTCAGGGAGCATCCCAGACACTGAACTATTGTTTTTAATCCTCTTAAATACGCGCAAGTACAGAAATCTCCTAAGGTGCTTAGCGTTGTATTTGACAGAAACAATCCGTGGCTGTACAAAGGTAGACAGAGAGGGAGCTAAGCAGACACGTCTGTATTTGTGAACAGAGAAAGTTCATGGACTGGGTCAGCAGACAGCACTCAGAGGGCAGGTCAGCGCACATGCTAACGGGCATCCTGCCTGCTTCTGACAGTGCTTAGAGGCTTCTCAGAAGCTCACACGTTCTGGCTTTCAGAGCACACAAAGCCCTGGGGCCTCGCGGGCAATGTTAAAGGGGTCTTTCTTGGCAAATCCACTCAAATAGCTGGAGGGACATGCTCCTGTGAAGCAGATTTTAGACCAAGAGTGAATTCATTCTTGTGCTTAGCTTTTTATTTCCGAAAGAAAAAAAAATGTTGTCTAACTCCTGCAGAATTTCTGCTCTCTGCTTCACAAAAGTGAGTCCACCCAATATATCTATTTTCCAAAGCAATTTCAATAGCAACTTGAGCAAGCATTAAAGCACAGCCCTGTACATCAGTTTTGTTGTCCTCCGCTCTTTTTTTTCACTTTCATTCTCCACCTAGATTTCATCTTCTTTACCCATTGTATTTTTTTTCCTCCTTTTTCCACCATTTGTAGCTGTTCCTCCCTACCTGTGCTCTACATCACAAAAAATTTGTGTATGTTACAAAGCAACCCTAGCACCTCATATATTGGAGACCAAGTTTTCTGCTCCTATTCCCTTCTTATTATTGGATTCTCCTTAGCCTTGAACCAAAATAGCAATCCATATTGCTGAGATATAATTGTGAGAACAAAATGAGGTGCACTGATTCAGACTGTAAATATGGTTTGTTGTATTTTGTTTGCTGGATTCTGCAATCATAATGGGTTACATTAGAAAAGGGAACTGAATACACATCCATCAGCAGACACAGAGTCAGAAAGATGTAATTTAGGAAAAATATAGTATGAAAATCTAAAACTAAGAAATGTTTATGAAGTCACTAAAAATATTGCAAAATCTTGTTTGTCTTTCATCTGGTTTTAATATCCTAATTTAGTTTTTCTACCTCTATAAAGATATTTTCTAGGCCAAGTTGTCATTGTGAACATCAGAAACAGTAAGAGTACATATAACTAAGAACCATAAAGAATATTGTGCAACTTTGAAAAGTGTCAGAAAACAACACAAAGTAAGTTGCATGTGATGAGACCTAGAAAATCTGTTTGTTCCTGGTAGCTACTCCTTAGCAGCCATCAGCTCTCCTCTTAAACCAGACATCAAAGGTCTGAAATTCCACAATGACTTTTGATGTCGGCGCAAGTTCAGTAGCTAAAGCTGAAGACTTGTCACATGAGGAGTTTATGCCAATTATAAAGCATAAAAAAGAAATCGCACACATGCAGGCATATGTTCATTATTAAAACAAGTCCATCAGCTCCTTCTCTTCTAAATGTTTGGTTTGATTTATGAGAAAATAAAGATGAAAAATAGCTCCAGTTTTCAAGGTAAAATACTTGAAAGAAACAAATAAACATCAGTAGTTGCTTTACCTACATACATAATTATTTCCATCTTCCATGACTCCATTTACAACTTAATTGTGCTGGTACACTCTTCAGTTTAACCTCACTTGCTATTTTTCTATGCCAAATACCTTTTTCTCATTAAGTACAAGATTCTAGTTTCTTACCCCTAATACTATTGCCTCATGGAAAGGTTGGTTCACTGTCAATCATAATGGCATAAAATAAAAAAACCTTGTAACAATTTAGTATCCAAAAATCTCATTGCCTTTCCAAAAATTGTAGAATTTTTTTTGGTGACATGGCTTTGCCCTAGGGAAAACTGATATATTAATATTTTATGGAAATTATGTGACTTCTTCCCAGACAAGCAGATTCCTGATGGAAACATAGCTGAGCCTCCTACCACCTTACCTGACTCATTGCTGAAAACCCATCTTCTCAGACTTGGCAATGAAAAACAACCTTGGCAGGCTGACTGCCAGAGCATTCGGGACTTGCAAGTCCACAAGCCAGCAGAAGAGGGCTTGGAAGCCCTAATAATCATAGCTGGCATATCCAGGGCTTCCAGATTTTCTTTCACAGTTTGAAGCCTGACAGCCATCGAAGTTACAATCTGAGCAGCCCTCCTATCTTCAGGGAACTTCCCAAGCTGCTTCCAGCAGAACAGAAGCTCCCCAGGGCATTTGAGGGAGCCACAGCAGAGCCAGGAGTCAGAAGTTATGACAGCTGTTGATGGTTTCATCAACTCAAAACACTTTTACATTTTCCTGAACTGAAATTTTTCCCATTTTCCTTTGAGTGGAAATGTTTGAAAAGTCACTTTTTGTTTTAATTCAGAACAAAAACATACTGGAATTCATCTCTCCTTCAGTGCCTCTCCCCATCATAAAACTTGAGTCTCAGCTGGTTCTTCTGTTTCCGATGCCCTCATGCCTTTGAAAATCTCCCTCTGAGCTCTCTGATGAAACAGAAAAAATGTGTGCAACTATTCAGTAAAATTCCAGATGTGTAAGTATAAATATTCTCATCATTCAACACAAAAATCTGTTTGAAAGATTTTGTTCATAACATTCTAAGAGTGAAGCCTCATACAAATGCCCATATTAAAATGCTAGAAGGATAATCCACACATAAATAAGACCTTTTTTTTTTTATGGCTATTCATTGTTTGCTACTCGCTGCTCATTATACTTGTTGTAAAACAATTTTGTTTATCAAGCAAATAGCAGCCTAGGATTCCTGTGCCCAACCACACACTACACACAACAAAAAGTGGCTGAAGCATGCAACCAATGTAAATAACAAGCTGGAAACTTATTGCCTCAAATTTATATGTAAAGACTTACAAACAGCAACATTACTCACAGAAAGTTGGATGGAGTGAAAAATAGCAAAAACTAGCTGCTAAACAAGCTACTACCAGTTCTTTGATCTGCAATTGTAGACAGAACACACAGAAGGGAGGAGTTCAGCTATGCCACCAGGGCATGCTCCATCACCTCAGCCGAGAGGCTTTTCCACAGCTGCCTCTGGTTTCCCACTGCTCCCTGAATCGTGGGAGCTGCAAGATTGCTGAGGAGCACACCATTTGTGCTGGAAAGTATCCTAACGATTTTGAAATCCCAGCTGCCACAGGCAGCTCTTGGGAAACAGGATCCACACAATCTCAGCGCAAAATTCTGTCACCACGAAACAAAACAAAAGGTTTTTGTGCCACGGTAATCGGATACCATCTACAATCATTCATTTTAAGACAAATAGGAAGTGATGAATGAGAGTCAAATTCTTTTTGGTATGTACCACTAGCCTGGATTTTGTTAAGACCAAAGACATGGAAAAGGAATGCAGCGGACACGGTTGCAGCCTCTTTCCTTCCAACCTGTTTTGAGTGCTTCTCCTTCTAGTATTTCTTTAGCACTGAATTTGAATCTGTTATATGTTTTCCAAGACTACTGTATCACCTAGGCTTTCACAAATGGAGAGAGAGGCCACATAAGGAGCAGTATTTTCTCTGTGAGCAAGAGCAAAACACCACAGGTGATGTGACAATGACATCTCTTTCCACTCTGCTCCGTGTCATGACAACATCCATTCATTCCTGGGATAGTTACACATCCTTGGTTTCATCTTTCAGCACTGTTGAACAACCTGGAGAGCCTGATGGCTTTATTGACAGATCAATGATGCTCAGCAGATCCCATGATTATGCCATGCACTTACAAGAAGTGATGGACATTAGCTAGCATTTGTTTGCTATTCAAGTCCTTTAAAATATATATAATTTTAACCCATCTTCAGGAATAGTAACCAGAAAAAAATCCTCTTGTGTTGGGAACGTATAAGAGAAGCAATCAGCAGGAGGCAAAAGCAGGAAATGAAACAATGAACTTATGAGCTTCTTTGCCTCAAATAGTACCTGAAAAGTCTTTGGGGAAAAGAGAAAGTAGAAATAGCATGTGCTCATCTTTGTGATCCTTTCAATTAATTCAGATACATCAGAGGGTAATAGTTAGGGGGCACAGCAGGAATGTGTTGCAACCCAGCGAAGCAGCAGCAAGGTACAAGGCCATTTGGCCATTTTGTGCTCATCCGTCTTGCACAAGGAGAAGCAGTGCACAGTCAGTGCAAGGTTTCATAGAATCATCAAGATTGGAAAAGGTCTCTAAGATCATCTAGTACAACCATCCATTCCTAGAAGGCTTAAGAACATGCAGCAGCTCTACATAACTACCAATTTTTGTTTTTTTTTGTAGAATGCATTAGGTTGGAGGAAACTTTAAAGATCATCTAGTTCCAACTCCCCTGCCATGGGCAGGGTTGCTAATCACCAGATCAGGCTGCTCAGGATCCTATCCAAAGTGGCCTTGAATGTCTCCAAGGACAGGAGGTTCTCTTTTCAAGAGAACCAGTTCATTCTCCATTTACTTCTCATTATCTGGGCTCTTTCATCCCCCTTCACCTCTCTCAGACACCAAAGAGCATTTGAAAGCATTCTTCAATGACTATGTCTACACATACTGTCATTTCCATACTGGCACTGAAAATCATACCAATAAACTACCACCTGTCCCCAAGGTAAGAGACAGAATAACTCTCCGGTACTTTTATCAGGCAGCCTACTTGGCCGAAGAGCAACATTTACGCTGAGATGTCTTTTTCTCTCAATCTGGTGTTTCCAGTGGTACAGACATTACAGCAAAGGTACCATCTGGAACACGATTACCATGCATCTACTCAGCAGAATGGCTGTGCTCTGTGCTGTGTCTTGCAGCCTCAGCCATCAGGGCATGACCTGACTGAAAGCATTCTGGTTTGAGCTTTACTTACCTCACAAGGAAAACATGGCAAGGCAGAGGGCCCTCCAGCCTGAGGGCAGAGGCTGCATGAGAGCTCAGCAGGTACTTCTGCCTCTTTTATGTTAAGATAAAGTTAATGTTTCAGATTCAAGGACCTACTGTGAATGTTAGAAATGGTGTAGCAATTCCATAGCACCTGTTCTTTCATTTAGGTACCTGAACTTCAGTTCTTCCAAAACTCTGAAGTTTCAAAATTTGGCTCCAGCTAACATTGTGCAACAGGCTTTAGTATGGCCCTTGGCTTATTTTGGCAGCCAAAGACTCTTTGACCCAAAAAATAAACTGTTTGAGGCTGTAGAGGAGTGCCTGTAAAACCACAAGAGGATGGGGTTGGATTGGAGTCTGCTTTTAATGTTGTGTGGATGTGAAAACAAACATTCAGCTACTGGGTACTGCCTCCCAGCTGAGGCTCCCCCAGTGATTTGGTGATGATCCCCCCACATTCCAGCACAGCCAGCGAAGCAGAGGTCAGTGCATCAGAAGTTAGGCTGTAATCAAACCTTATACTTCCCACAGGAAAAAACTAAATCTTCTACCTTTCTAAGAAATACACATAGCCATCTGCACCACAAAAGCCACAGAAGATTATTTATCATGAACCAACACATCATCCCAAAGCCACAGTCAGAACAGCCTAGGGTTCAATCATTGCTTCCCAGGGGCCATTTTTGGCAACAGATGATCACTCATCCCTGCTCAAAACACCTTCAAATTGTGTCAGTGTCACATCAGAGAAGGTTTTTGTTCAGGAAATATAGTAAAACTTGCATGCAGGCTTCCCCAAGAGTTATCATTTCCCTGGTTTTGTCAATAGTATCCCTTCAACTGTTGTGCTTATGACCACCCCTAAGGAAATACAGGAATATGCTATACCAAACAGCAAAAGTCCTTCCTATTTTATGAACTTAAAAGAGCAGTCCTAGCCCCTTTGGAATTTACACTTTAATCTTTGGATTGTCAATATGTTATCAAGCCAGGCATACATTTGCTGCAACAAAAATAGCATATACAATGTGAAACTGCAAACTCAAAATTTAGGTGGTAATTAGTTCCAGTGGAATACTATAAAATATGTATTTTAAATACATTATTTGGAAAGTTTGATAAATCTATTAATTTCACTGTATTATTGAAAGGATTACCTGTTGAAATATTATGCAAATATTTTTGGAGCTTCATAATAATTGTTTTGATACTGGCTATATTATTATAAATCTAATTATTCTAAGAACTGAAACACTACTGCTCACTAAACCTGGCTGTTGGCAACTATATTTATTCATCTTCTGCTTTCCAGTAAGTGCTTTTCAGAAATGCATTAGAGGGTTTTTCATTTTCAGATTTCCTGTTATGAGACACAAAGCACACTCCAGTGCTGTTTGTTGATATTCTTTGGGAATCTGCACCTATCTTTAATTTCAGAATATTAAAACTGCTTTTCCTAAAGGATCTTACACTACCCACTTGTTCACTTACACAGCAATTCTATCCTTGTTGGGTGGGGTTTTTTTGTTTGTTTTTTAATTTTTCTACCACTCACAGTACTGTTTTATAAGGTGTCTCTAAGAAGTTCCAACTTAGACAATTTCTGTTAGTTCTTCAGGAAGCCACTAAGTTGGCTTACTTAGTGTAGAAAATGAGATCCTATAGCTTATAAGTGTTTATGCACTACAAATGTACTACAAATAGTGAAGTTCTTTTCATTAGCTTGTGTTTATGATAAGACTGCAGCTAGCTGACATACTTGAAGTGTTTTCTAAAATAACAAATGCATTGGAGAAAAACAGAGTTAGAATTTGTTTTTCTATTGCTAAGAGAGTTATAAACAATGCTACCCTATATTTACTTGGTTAAGTTCCTTGGAGTTGGGCTGACTAATTAAAAGCAGAATTTGTGCTGCATGTCTACATTTTAAATGTATATCAATAAGGAAAAAAGTGTAATATCAAGCTGTCCAATATTGTGTAGACTCCCACCAACGAACCCATGCGATATAATGCAATCTATCATATCCTGACTATTTAACAGCACAGGTCCAATCCAGTTCAGTTGGGATTAGCCTAACCCAGGAATCTCAGCAAGGTCTATAGCATGGCTGTCCAACCTTCTGGCTTGCCTGGGCAGCACTCAGAGAGGAGGGCCATGAATAAAACATATAAGTAACAAAAACTTTTTTTTCTTAATAAAATATAAAAAAGAGGGCAACAAAATCATATAACTAGTGGAATATTTGACCTCGGTTTTGTGAACCCAATGCACACAAGTTGATTTTCACCCTGATGACACATGTTTAACTCATTTAACTGAACAGTAAAATCCAACAAAAAACCTAAATCTGGGAATCACTTTTCATCCTTAAGTTCTGGCACAAATTTTCCTTTTGATTCCATTTTGAAAATTATATATATATTTTTAAATTTTTACCCTGAGTTAGCCACCTCACTTCAGAAAAGCAAGTGATGTCCCCATAATCAGCATCCATACTTTTAAAGGAACTTCAGGAATTGGCAGAAACATTAATCAAATACAGAACATGAAACTATTTAAAAACATACCACCAGTTATTTTACATTTTGGGTGAGCTTTTTGAGACATTGAAAATTACAAAATTTGTCAGCACAATTCAAGTACTCTGGCTATTTCTTCCGCAGCTTGTTAACCTATTATATTGTTTTATGAAATAACACAATCCCATATTTAATAATTAGAAAAGAAAAATTGCATGTCTGCTTAATAACAAAAAACACGTCAACGCAGGCACACAAACAAGTGAGTAGGTTTAAATATTATAATTACTGGTAAACGCTACATTTTACTCACCGAACAGCAAAAGCACACGTAACATATAATACAAGCAGGTTTTAATTTGACTGAGTGTGTGGTGGGCACGAGAGGCAGTTAGCACTGCACTGTGCCTTCCCCTCCATGGCATTCCATTGTCACCTACACAGTATGCGCTCAAGCTACATTAAATTGACTAAAAAAAATATTGCTAAAAATCACATAATAAAATTAAAAGTTTATGATCTTATGGGGCCACAGTACTTGCTGTCCAGGGTCACATGCTGCCCACAGGTTGGATGTGCCTGGCCCGTAGCTAAGAACACATTGCTGCTGGAACACAGCACAGCCCAAACTGTACTGTGAACCACTGTACTAGCATTGTCCCTCTCTCCACTTCCAGGTTCATGAAGATTGAGTCAACTCCAATTCCAACAATTGCTCATAATTCAAGACTTGTCCTAAACTCTGAGGCTTGAGCTGCCTTTGTGTTGTGCAACTGCAAAGCACACAGTAGCCCTGGCAAAGAGTGGCAGTTCAAAATACCACTTCAAAAGAAATGCAGTCTGGTTCTAAACTCACTTCATCACTGCTTGATGCACAAGAATGGAGAAATCTGATTCATTACAGATGTTTTGCAAATTTCATGTTTGCTAAGTCAAACTACGAAAATGTAGAAAATATCAGGAATCAAATTGTCCAGGAAGCAAGTTTATTAAAAACAATGGAAACACTATCATGCAATTCTAAAGACACAATGATTGAACCACATGAGCACTAAGTTGAGCAAAGCACAGTGAAAGTTCAACCTGCAGAAGTAGTAAGCTGCCATTTTCTATACTAGACAGCCACTGAAGGGAAGATAGCACAAGTGTTTTGACAATGGATCTCAAAATTTGTGGGGGGAGAAAAAAGCTCTGTTTCAGAAATATCAGGTATCACCCTTGCGAGACATGACTAGTCCTAATATCCTGTCCTCATTCCCGCCTTCTTCCTGCCCCAAGTGCCAATCCATTACCCATGCTCATCTTACTTTGCTTGTCTCTTCTGCTAATGAGCTTCCACTTCTTCAATTCAGACAAAACAAGTGGGGATCAGATCTCCTTTTGCTCTTTCCAGCAGGGAAAAGTAACTGAATGTCAAACAGAATGTCACATTTGAAAAATGATTTGGAGTTTTTGTTTCACTTGCTCTTAATAAAACTGTTCATGTCTCTGGTATTGAAACACCTAGTACCTACAGTGCAATGGTCCATTCAGTCTCTACTTAAACTCCCTGCCCTCCATCCACCTACATATAATTTGTGGGGGAATAGATTCTGAAACAGTCAGTTTGATTTTTAAAATGTCTTTTTGCTTTTAGGTTTACTGCTCATTAGTGAAACAGTAGCCTACATATACCCATGTAGACCATTCAGACTGAGAAGCTGGTAATTGACTAGTATGTCTCTTACAGTAAGGACTGGACAATATATTGTCCATATTCTGTTTCTGCATGAAAATCCTTGCATACACATGTGTGGCTAACATTAAAATCCTCATTTTCATTCCTCAAATATAGTTAAGTGGTGGGTGCAAATTATCAGCAAATGCTGTCATAGCACCAGTTAACCACAAATGTCAATACATTTCATGGAGAAATATTTTGTATTCTGAAACGATGAGTAATTAAAGTAGCAGTGGTTCAGGCAACAAGAGACCAGCCAGATCACAAACATAATTCATCACCCACTGAGCCTTTCCTCTGATTCCTCTCGCCACAAATACCTGTGTGCAAAAGCACTGGTCCCCCAGAGGGACTCCTGCTTTGTAGATTAAACAGTTGGACCCTCAGCCTCTGCGTCTCTGCATGCCCTTGTTTGTCCCCAGTCTCCCTTGCAGGGAGCATCCCCCATGGCTTGCACAGCACTCAGTACACTGCCTGTCCTCTTCCACTTCACATCCTTGCATTGCTCCCATTGCCACATACGGATGCTCTGTGTGTATATCATTGTGATGACAGTGTGGCGGGATACTTACCACATACTGAATGTACTTGTGAAAATCCCGATCTCTCCTTGCTGGCATTTATACATATAACACTTTTAAGGAAGTTTGTTTGGTTACCAAGGGGAGGTGAGAGTGTTCTGGGTACCGAGGCCCCTCGTCCACATAGAACTACAATGCTTTTTTTTTTTTTTTCCCTGTCCTGCACATCAGCTGCTACAGAACTTGAGCAGAGCCGGCTATCTCATCCCTGCCACTGCCTTCTGGAGCCCTCTACTTCCTTTCATGTTACTCACAACACCCTTTGGTATTTTTAGGAATATCAATTTGTACTTTTCAGGAAAATATCTGTGTATGCCAAAGAAATACTCCACAAACCTGGCAGATACATTATCTGAAGATACCTTAAGCCAATAAATTAGGTGACTGCTTCTAAGCCAATCACCTCCCAGTTTTCACACCATCACAATTTTGTGACCTCTCAGTTTATACTCTCTAACAAGAATGTAAAGACACAAACAAAAATGTAATACCGTCCACTTATAGTTTGCCTTATGTCTTTTCCCATTTCCCACTGCAATTCTCAGTTTATTCTCTTACTCCCATTTCTAATGGCTTCTTGGCATCCTGTTTGCTAACAACATACTATTAGCACTTCTCTGTTATCATCCCTTCTTCAGCTGCCTAACACAACATTAATATTAGCATCAGCACTGTCATGTTATCAGGTAACACAGTTGCATGAAAAAATACAACAGTTGTGCAGCAGTTACAGTGTAATTACTTAGTGCCACTCAATCTGAAGAGCCACAGTTACAGGTTGCATAATCAATTAAACTTCTGAATTCTGCTCTTATAAGAAACCTCTGAAACAATGCCACCACAGAGGTTTCTCAATCCTGCCTGCAACTGATTTGCAGCTGTGATGTAGGAAAGCAAGCCAAAGTCTGAGGTCTGCCTTTTTCTTCTACTGTTTCCAATGGCAAGAACACACTACTTCGGTCCCCAAACCTCCTGAGTTAATTGATGTTTTTAAGGAAAATCTGCTTGGCATGATTTCCACTGCTAGATGACTAAATTTGCACTCTGTATAAGGTATTCTTCAGCCTTGGACACAGAAATCAGAAAGCAAAGAGTAAAGTACTTTTTCCAATGAACGTTAATGATCCATAAATGATTGTTTACGAATATAAATCGTATCCAAATGAGAAGTGAATAAACATCCTGATGCCTATTCCCTTGACATCTTTTACTTGTATCATGTCTAGATATCTGGAGAACTACTCTAACAGGCTGCATTCATGCATGGGACAATTTTCTTTCCTGAATAACAGTATTTTCTGTTTGCCTGCTATATATTTATTAATGAACTTTGTGGGGGGAAAAATATCTTAAATTATAACAAATATACCAATAACCTGCATCTAAGTTTAGTTACTAGTATGTCAACTAAAGTTTGATAAGGAAGACTAAGATGAAACAAAGAAATATATACATACATACAGAAGATGTGTGTATATATGTATGTACATACATTTCTACACTTCTCTCATATAAAGTATGATATGATATGAAAGTATTTGTAATCTTTCCTTTTTAATTTAGCATTTGTGCTAATAATTGTGGCATTTCCTGGTGAACTTTCAAAGGCTATGTGATATATTAATCCACCAAAAACACGGTGGATCGTTTGCACAGAAGTTGATTTTTCCAATTAGGGTGAGCCAGCTCGCCACTCATTTCTTGGGGTAGCTCAGTTTTGGACTAGAAAATTTTTACAGTAGACTACAGTAACAAAAACTTTGGAAATGCTCACACACCCAAATCAGTCTCACAGACAAGTATGGCTTTTGTTACATTTATGAGAAGAGTTGTGAAGCTTTTTTTAAGGGGGAGGAGATGGGGGATAGACAGATTTTATTTATTTTGTAAAACTGACCTCACCTCTCTCTCTGGGAGAGAGATTAATGAAAATAAAAGACATAAGAAGGAATATATAACTCTCCCCAAATAAAAATGAAAACCAAAAATCTTAATGCTAAGCATCAGATGAGGGAAATATGAGGGAAAGGGGTATTATTTCCTGTCCTCCCACAAAAAAAAAAAAAAAAAAAAAAAAGTCCAGCAGCTGGAAAGCATTTTTTTTATTTCATGAAATACACCCTTGTTCACTACTGAAACATCCCAGAGTAAAGAACTTTCAACCAAACTTCAGTGTTTCTACAAAAACCCATCTTCACCCCTCATTCTCATAACAGACACAGCCTTGAATTGCTTGCTATACTGCTTATGTTAATAGTGACACACCATGTGTGCAGCAAATTAAAATGCGACCACTGTGAGGAAGACTGCTACAACATAAATTTAGCACAATCAACAAGAAGAGTTTAACCAAAATCTTATTTCTGAGTTCCCTTTTAGAATACACAATAAATATCTGATAAAATCAGAAAGCATCAGGAAGATTTAAGGAATTTTTTCTCCATCATTGCAATTGCTCCTTCTGACAAATTTATTCAAGAGAAACAGTCATCCATCTATAAAAATAAGATGCTGCTTCTTGAAGAAGGCAAAGACCAGACAAATTTAGTGTCTGGTCCAATAAAGGAACTTTTTTTCCTGGAAGTTTTCTAGCTGCAGAATGACAACATGTCACAGTACAAGTCCTACTTGCACATCCATTAAAATACAGCATTGGCTAGAAATGTCTTTCTTTTTTTAAAAAAAGGAGTGAGACTTAATACCTTTTTAAAGCCATTTGATATGAAGTTCAATCTATGCATTAACTGAATAAAATAAAACCCCTGTAAACAAAGAATCAGTTTAGTCAGCAAGTTAGTTTGAGCAGAAAATTATAACCTCTACACTTTAAAGTTATCATCCTATCCATTTCTCAAGTCAAACCAGTGACTGCCAACCAGATCACAGAATCGCAGGGGTAGGAAGGGACCTCAAGAGATCATCAAGTCCAACCCCCCTGCTACAGCAGGTACCCTACAGCAGGTTGCACAGGTAGGCATCCAGATGGGTCTTGAATATCTCCAAGGAAGGAGATTCCACCACGTCTCTGGGCCGCCTGTTCCAGTGCTCAGATCAGTAAATTGAGTCTGGGGAGTCAAGTACATCACTGTAATTTATTGCAAGGCTTCTGCTTTACTTACAGAACAGAAAGATACAAAAATTTATATGGATTTTTAACTACTGCATAGTTCAGAGAGCTAGCATACATCTTTTCTAAGCAGTTTTCTTCACTGTCTAAAGAATTATATTCTTAGGTGAGCACTCTCTTCATTGTCCCTTTTCTTCAGCATTTCTGAAAAATCAGCATTTATTCCATTTCCACAGTAATTTCTAGCTTGCTTGAACACTGATCTCTGCATTTACTTGGTAAGTTTTTAGTGTTAAGCTACCAGGCTAAATGCTCTTCTAACATCATCTTATCTTTTCAAGTGTACTTCTGCTCATTTAGCTTCCTGGCCAACACTTATCATTGGGTGCTTAGACAACTTTCACATTCTCAAATTAGTCCCAGAATTTAGTGACTTTTTCCATCGTCCTTCATACTAAAGCAATCTGATATCCAGTATGTAGTCTTTAGAGTTCTTCTATCTTGGACAGCTATTATGGTGGTATTCTGTTAAAAACTTTTAAAACAAAGCATTACTTGTTTAGTACTTTATTTCCTTACATTATTTAGAAAGCATTTGCAGAAAATAAAGTAAAAAAAAGCAGGACTTACACCACATGCCTCATTTAACCTGTATCTAGCCCGTTTCCATATGGCAAAACCGGGAGCGTTTCTCTCCAAAAACTCCACTGGTAGTTGCAGGATCTGGTTGGTGTAATGCTCATGTTGTAGCACACTGAAAAAATCATGCAAAACAGCTGGTACCAGTCATGGGATAAGTACGTAAGACTCTCATTATTCCTATTTTTTCACCCTGTTGTATGAAAAAATTGGCACCAAGAAAAATTCTAGTTTTCTAAAGTAGTCCTGCTCTGTCCTAAAACTTGATCTCAGTGCCAACAATCTGCAAATTGAACACTGTCACACAAAGACTAAATGAAAGATTAAGTTAGAGAAACCCCGTTTTTTTTTGTTTTTTTGTTTTTTTGTTTTTTTAACTTTCTCCAGGACTTGCACATCTGTGCTCTATATGCCTTGATAACTTTTTCCACCTTTTGCAATCATGTAGAGTGGATCTGTATGCCAAGTGATCTTACAATGTTCTATTACAAACTATTCTTAATGATAACACATATCTACAAACTGTTAAAAAAAATAAGCCAATCTGAAAATGACACAGTTGCAAAAGACCACTGCTTCATGTGAAATCAACAAATTGTTTTCAGCAAGCTACCCTGAGTTTACATCTCAAGTTCAGCATCCGCGTACAATATCTTTAACTAGAGCTAGGTCACACTTGTATATACAACCTTGCTCTGATTTGTTCCTGCCCACACATCTGGCCAGTGGCAGGGAATCAGTGTTGAAATCCTCAGTTAAAACATTTAGAATATTTTACCCTTTAGGTCTGATTGTGTTATGCTGGCCTTGCAACCTTAAAAGTAAGAGATATCTTACAGCTTCAGTTGGGCTTCATTTGCAATTTCTTTCCTTTTATAGCTATTCATCCCTACACAAAGTGATAGCATTAAGTTCTACTATATCAAAGTTTACTTTCCTCAGGCAAATTTTTCAGTATAAGGATGTTAAAAGCTATCACCATCAGTTTTCAGTATTATTCTGCAATTCAACATTTATCTCTAATGTAGACAAAGATATCATCATTTTACTAGAGCAGATTTTCTGACTAATTTTGTCCTCAGTCTATTTCACTTCCTCCCTTCTTTGGTGCAAGTGGGAAAGTCATTTTAAAAACAAAAACAAGAAAAGCAGATCTCTCTCACATTGAAGTGTTCAACCAGAAGATCCCCAGAGGCTTCTGCGATAGCTTATTTATAATATAATTCAACTAGAGTGGTTAAGTGATGCTGCTGTACAGTTTAAGTGCTTTTGCTAATTTTCCTGGCCCCAAGGAGGTTTGTATCACATATTTCATCTGAAGTGATATACATTTCAGAGAGCAATCACAAACACTCCCTAAGGAGTGCAGTGGGACATCTGGGCAAAGAACTTCCTTTTACAAATATACATCCCACATTATTTTGTGGTCACTCTTACATTGATCTGTGCATTCACTTTGCTCCGCTTCCCATTTGGGATTCTGCTACAGACTTAAATGCCAACACACATTACAGATGTACATACATACACTATTAACATGCTTTAATATCTGTGATCAAACATGTGCATGAAAACAAAAGTAATTTTTGTCTTGGTAGAATCCAAAATCAGACTATCTTCCTAACTGTGAACGCCATGGCTGAAAGCCACACACACATAACACTGCTTCGGAGATAAAAGGATGAGAAGTTCCAGGAGTAGTTTGCAGATTTCCTGGGGGATCTATTATCCCACTGTAGGATGCATGATTCAGTTTCTGAATAACACAGTGATACTGATCTCAACAGTCCTAGCTGGCTCACATCATCCAACGGCCATTTAGATTACCTAGCAATCCCCAAGTGAGTCTAGGAACACCAAGTGGTTCACCATGACCCAAAAGCTACTGAGCTAGAATACAAAAAGCTTAGCGTAGAAGACATTCTAGCTCAAGTGGTTGTCGCTGAAGTGGTGCAGGGTTAATTGTTAAAGTTTATGCTTATGTTCTCTAATGATCACATCAATGGCTGTAAAATCTACCACTGCATGAGAGCAGACATATGGATTGAACCAGAAAGTATCATAAATGCCACAGACACATCCATAGTGTAACAATTAGCTAGAATCAATGAAAACACCAAAAACCATACAAGTTTCACATTGCTGTATTTTCCGTAACATGCTAGATACCTAGAAAACTAACAGCTCTAGGCCTAGCGAACTATCAAAGCAATGATGAAAGAGATGGGAAAACATTTATTATGCTATTTAGCCTACAGAGCTCAGTATTTTTCACATTAACTAAACTGTTAAACTGAATCCAATGCTACCCTATGCTAGGTGGGCATACACTTAAAGCTGGGACCCCAGAACAAGTATTTAAGACATAGGAAAGCGTGAAACATTAACGCTGCCTCTGCACAAGGAAAGACATCTGGATCACTGGGCCCCTCTCTTTTGGAAGGACTTGCACATAAGACAGTGTTAATAGATGTTGTATAGGCCTAAAGAAGCTTAAATTACACCAACAGAATTATTCATGTATCAAGAAGCCCAAACAACATCCAGTCCAGTCCTGCAGAAATCCAACTAGTGACATTATTAAGATTGCTTTTATATGTACTTTTGGTCACTCCAAAAGTAATACCTCCTCTTTATTTCCATGGAAACTACAACAGATACAAAGAACACAATAAAACATTATTTGATAGAGCATATTCTAAGCTACAAAACCCTATTTTCAACATAGTCACCACAATTAGCTATGCATTTTTTGCCAGTGATGGACAAGAGCATGCATGCCATGCTCATAAACACCTGCACCAGTAGAGGTGACCCACTGTCACCACTGCTGAAACGCACCACCCACTGTCTTACTGTGCTTACATCTACTGTTTCATCTCCATAAATGTTCAGCAAGTGTTGATGAACATCAATGGGTGCCATCTTTTTCTGCATGGAGAAATTCAATTCCACACCTTTGCTTCACATGCCCTTCCATGTCAGACACCATTCTGTCAGACTGGCCCTCTGCTGCCATCCTGTTACATGACAAAAAAAATGTAACAGGATATTGTCAGGAAGGTTCAACCTCTACTGCCACACCACCAACATCTGCCTCCGACATTGTGGGCCAACATAATAAAATAGGAGGCATATACTGGAGCAGCCCTCATATATTGTAACTGAATACAAGCAGATCCAAAGAGAAAAAAACAAAAAGGGAAATTTGATTTTTGTCCTTCGTTTAAAGCAACCCAGTAGATCAGCAGTATACAAATGGAATATTCACACACACACAACAAATTTCCTTTTCCTTCTCCATTCTCCTTTTAAAACCATGAGATGGAGTCTCCTGTCTGCCCTTTAGACCAAAAGACCGTTGAACCAAACAAGTGAATGCTAACAAACTTCCCCTGGGGGCGTTCTGTGCTTCTCCCCAATTTGTTGTATTTTCACTGCATCCCTTTAAAGATCTAGTTTAGCAAGTCTGACATACCAAAGGCCAAGTATAAAAATAACTGTGCTTTGGCGAACTCCCAGTAGCATGTGAGAAATGTAGGTGAAGGATATTTTAGAACTAAAGGGAACTCCTGTGTGGCAGAGAGCATACTGAAACAAGAGGGAATATTTTTCATACCTTGCAATGGTTCAGAGTGGTACCAGCCTTTAAGATGAGAGACAGTGATTTTTTTCTTCAAGCAGCTGCAATATCTCTCTTCATCATTTCCATTTCCCTGCAGATGCTGTGAGGCCTGACCAGCTGGGATTAGGAGCCTGAAGGCTGAGATACCATGAGATTCACAGTTCCCGCAACAGTAGAAACTCAATGTATTCAGAAGTCACAAGAGATGTGGGAGCAACATAAAGTGTCCTTTTCAATTTAACAAGTCTATTGCTTTTGGATGTGGCTGTTCCAAACTTCTGGGAACTTACTGGAAGTAAATATTTTAGCATTATAAAAAAGTGCATGATATCAGCCAGTATAAAGAAATTCTCTTGACTTTCTTCTTTTTTAAATATAACACTCTAATAACATCTATAGAGATGGTAAAGTAATTATTTTCATGCAACAATGGGAATTTGCAGTACTATCCAAAGCTTACTGAAATAACCAGGGAAACCCCTCTGTACTTCAGTGAGCACTGACTGAGGGCTCTAACATCAAATTCTATCAACCTTAAAGACTTGATCCTGCACTGCTAAACATTACTGGGAATTATGCCATTAGCTTCAAAGGGAGTAGGAATGGCCCCTAAGTAAGCAAAACTCTTAGTTATTACTCCAACGGGAGTAATCCTGTCAGGTCACAGAACACGCCTCTAGAAGCCAAAACTTTAACACTGCTTTCCAAACAATATCCATACACTTTGTATGAGCACACTCTGTATTTACACATGCGTGAACCATTCCAACATGAGTATCCAGTAATTATAAAGAAGGGCACAGAAGACTGCTAAGAGAACTTATCTGCAAACCTTAGCCTGTGTCCCTGATAGGGTTCAGAGTCCTTTCCTGATAATACCCCTCAAAAAGGGCACACAGAGAGACTCTGCAGTTTCCTCAGAACAAACTGCCAGGGCTTGTTGCAGGAGTTTTAAAATTAAGCTCCATCTTCTGTTTCTCTCCAGATATGAAATAAATTTAAAAGGACTTGGAAACACATATCCTTAATATCATTAATATCATTATTTGACAACACCGACCAAGATGATGGGCTGACAAGCGATGCAGATTGTCTCTGAACCCATGAGCTCAAGAAGAAAAGGCAGAAGAACAAGCCCCATGTATAAGTATATGCACTGCCTTTACAAGGTAGAACCTAGTATCTTTGCTATAGCACTCATTGCTCACACAGACAAACATGGCATAACACTGTGAGAGATGCACAAAAAACTGTAAGATAGGTCTAAGGTCTGTGACTATGGGCATATGAAGCTGGGATTTGAGCTCAAGCAGTGGGGAAGCAGTTACCAAGTATCTGAGGAACTACCAACTCTAGAAAAGTTTCCAATAAGCAACAAAAGCTGAGAGCACTCAACTCTGAGAAGTGTGGTGTAAAAATTACTACAACTCAGTTATCTTTTTCTTTTTGCCCGCTATTATTAATTCTTCATCCTCCCAATCCCAAAAGTCACCAAGGTCAAAAAGTTCTATTGAGGAGATGTCTAAATTTCACCTAAATGTAGTTTCCAGAATCTCTGATGCTTTAAACAATGTAAACCTAAAATGCTTTTTAGAAGAAAGGAATTACATTTTGTTTTTATAAAGCAAGCTAACATTTCTTCTACTTTACCAACTTCCAAGAGGCTCAAAACATCTCCAGAATTTTGAAGATTCAGCTTTCTTTTGGATTTCCCATTTCACTACAAACATACCCTACTCTGTACAGCAGAGGAGTCAAGCATGGATACATGCCAGATTAAACTTTCAAAATATCTCATTGTGGTTTTTATCCTCCTCATTTCAGGATTCATGACTGCATTTGAAAACCACAGATATGCAAAAGAATGACTTTTCTTGGTATGAAGCAGCATATTCGGGTTCGTTTTTTAACCTAAAGGAGTTCAAACCTGGTGCTGAGTTTTTGCACGAAGGGCTGTGATATGTAATATGCTGAATGAGGAAAGAATTTCAGCAATACGGGAGACAGAGAAGATGCTTATATGTTCCTGAGATTATTATATAGCTCTCTTGGCATAAGACAGCTTGCTTCAGCAGGGACAGAAATAAATGCAAGAGGTTCAGATGCAGCAGCTGAGGAGTTAAACTTTAGCTAAATAATGAGTTCCAACAAAGATGATGATACAGGCCACTAAATCTAGAGACACCTACTGCACCAAAGCTCAGTCCTTTGCCAAAGATTCCTGCTAGGTTATTGATTTAGTGAAAATGCAATTTTTGAAGGAAATTAAATCCTCCTGGAGAAGGGCAGTTCCAAAACTAGTAGATAAAGATTATTGTGAGGGGAATTGAATACTGGAAAGAAAACATGCATCCATCCTGAACAAAAGTGATAGTACACTGTTATCTGAAAGAAAAAGAAAGGCAGAGGGGAAAGCAAGGATTTTTATTTGATGTTAGCTGAGACATGATGAAAGAAGTGTGCTCTCATCTGGGAGTTTCTATAAACAAAGAACTTGATGGACATGTGCATACACTACTCAGAAGAGAATCTTCTCTCCCTCATCCACAACACAACATTGATGTCTCCACCCACACCGATCTTACTGATCAAGAATCCACCTGTTCAGACCACTGCTGAGCTCTGGGCATGGCCCTGGTTATGTTTGCTCTGCTGGAAAGACAAGAGGGTGAGGATTTTCCCCAGTAACTCTCCAGCTGAACTAGCTGGAGGCCTCCCATGGCAGGAAGTCAGTTTATAGATCTCTGACACACAGCAGCTGCTGTCAAAAGCTCCCCATGCCTTTGAAGTCACATTGGCCCACTTGCTTCCACCAGCTCCCTATTTTAATGGCATTTTGAAAACCAAAAGTTTATGCCCAAGGATTCAGAGACTTCCACGGCTTTCTCTCTTCTGTAACAGCTTCTGCTGGCAGTCTTCAAGCAGGCAAACATCTCTGTGGATCTGTTTAGCTATTTAATATTGTACCACACCCAACTGTACCTTCTCCCAGGCTCTGTGCTCTGTTACAGGAGTTTAATTATTGTGCTAAAGGCAATAATCCACAACTAAATGTTATTTAGGGGAGTGGAACTGAAGGAGGAATGGAGAAAGGAAGTAATGGAAAATTGCTTTGTAGGTTTTTATAACTGTCACAAGATTAGAGAGATTGCTCTCTGAGAGAGAATGGCTTTAAACAAGCCATTATTTTCTGATCAGGCTAATAGTTAACATGGAAGGAAGTTAGGATTTGACCCATTCAATAGCTCTAAAACTAGACCATGATGTCTCCTACCTTGAAAAAGACTTATACATCAGCAAGAGGCTGCTTGTCACCCATGTATTTTACTACTAGTCTGTCTTTGGGATTCATTCCCCCTCCATCTGGCATTTCCAGTGGTACCTATTGCATTACACTTTCAATGGTATCCTGTCTGACACATTATTTCTTTTGGAACACAGGGATGGAAAAAAAAAAAAAAAAAAAAAAAAGAGGAATTTCAAGAACTGTTAATGGCTACTTTCAGTTCTGCAAAAGTTGGAAGAATTTTATTAGCTGGCATTTTTAATTATTCCCAACTGAAGGAGCAGCTGCTTCCCTCCTCTCTGGCATTGTGCTGAAAAAACAAAGCTACCTGGTTAATAAAGAACTGTCAATAATCCATAGCTTTCAACATGATCAAGGCATTAAGAGGATACAGTGGAATCGAGTCCTAAGAATAGGAATAAATAATTAAGATTGGTCTACCAGCTGAGCAAAGAGGAAATCTGAAATACTTTATATCAAATTTGTGGAATATTGAGTGTTAACTGATGCCTGCAACATCTAATTCTATCATCCTTGAAGACTTGACCCTGCAACATGTGGAGCAGGAATATTCCATGCAGGCATACTGCATGAGGGCTGCTAATCTTTGTGTCATGCTTAATCTGCAGATTAGATGAGAATCAGTTTTCTCTCCTCATGAAGACAGCTCTTTAAACACCACAGCTTTGCCTCTGTAACATTCTAATTCTGACTGAGTTATTTGGAGATCACCCTATCACTAAAGCTCCAGTATGAGACAAAGAGGACATCAGCAAAACAGATCAAGAAGTTGCTTGCAGACTGATCTCATATCTTCTCAGTGAGGGTCCAGCATTATGAGGCATGCATCACTACACTTCCAGAGAAACAGACAGCTAGGTTTTCCAGCACCTGAAGCTATCAAAGAAATACCTATATATTCTACCAGAACAATTTGCTAGCAAATATATGGTCAGAGTAGATCTGAAAGTATATTTGGATACTGCATGCTGGAAACTCCTAATGCTATAGACTCAATTTCTTGCTTTTACAGGAAGACAGTAATGTCCTCCCCAAATCCTCTATGATCTTTCTCCACAAACATTTCTACTTTATCCACTCAGACTCCATTCTTCTCTTTCCTATCCTTTCAAATTGGTTAAACCATTTCTCCATCATTGTTTTTGTTCCCTCCATTCTTCACTTCTTTTAAGAATATTTCTTACATAGGAACAGGTGACTTCTCATCCTAGCTCTGAAAATACTCTGCTGTAAGAAAGCACGTATTTCCTTTATCTGCTTCTACCTCAGTTTACTCACCCGTGAAACAGAGCACGCAACTTGCCTACTAGTCCTAGCCTTTGATACATTTGGATACAGCTTTGTTCACAATGCTACTATTGCAATTCATTATATCCCATCTTCCCTAAATACCATTTTCTTCACTGCAAAACAAAGATCTCATTTTTCCTGGCATCTAGCAACCCTGCAGTATCTTTGTTGACATCCTGCCAAGATCTTTGCAGGTTCTCAGCAAATCTGTTAAGACTCTGCTGGGGCCAGCTGCTGTCTACAACCCTCACATATACCAAGCTTTGTTCAATTAGAAACACCCCTGAATGTATTACGTGCTTCTGACCTCAGGGGTAATCAGAGGGAAAGACACTTCCTGCTGACCATAGCAGTAATTTTACCTCATGAGGCCTGAAATTCGATTTGTGTAATACTGCAATGGGTGAGAAGAGATTGGGTAAGAAGAAGGAAGTAATTTTCATCCAAGCCTTCTTAAAGATTCAAGCATGACATCACATCAAGAGACATTTATCCCTCCTTCCACAAGAAACAGACGCAATCTCAGAAGCTGATGAGATTTGAACTATTACCAACTTTTTAGAAATATTTCAGAGTTGTCAGCATTCCAGTTCTCATCCATCACAGACTACCACATTTGCATGATTCAGCATTGTTTCATGAGATGCCAAACATCAGACATCAAGAGGTTTACTTTCTTTCTCCCTTTTTCTTTTTTCTTTTTTTATAGTGGAAAGATCAAAATAGTATTTACTTACTGGCCAGATAGGCTGCTCTATCTTTTGTGAGTAGAGGCATCCATATAGCATGAAAGTATACCGCCCCAGCAGTCAGATCAAGAGGTGACCATGAGCCTACCTGGTACCTACCCATAAGGTATGCTATGATTACACCTGACAAGTCAGGCTCTGGCACTGAAGGAGGCAAAAAATGCCCCTTGAACTGCAGATCACGCAAGCACGTAACTGACTTCAATTCTGAAAATGCAAGTGCTGTGAAGTGTAATGCCCCCAGAACAGAGCTGAAAACGGAGCAGGAATTTAAGGGTCAATGTGATGGATTTACACGCCTGAACTAGCAGGACTGCATCTATGCTCTTTACTGGAACTAGCCAATAAGACCTTGCTCCCTACAGAAACTGTGAATGTCAGAACAGGAGTTTTGTGTCCACTTACAAGCTCAAAAGAAAGAAAACAATTCCCAATAAACTAGCTTCTTTTTCACTGAGAAACAGCAAAATAAAAGACACAACAAGCCACCACATACAGAAGAAGAGAAACAGATGCCCAACACCTAGAAAACAGGTGCACATGTGCTAGAGTCATCAATAGTAACACCTATACTCCAAACTTGCCACTGTCCCACAAGCTCAGCCTCACAAGAAACACAGTTTTGTAGCTGTTACTGGCATCTAGTTTTAAGATTGTTTATTTGTGGCCTTTAAGGTAATGTTTGGCATCAAGGTATCATTTTTGTACTAAGGTAACTCCAGTATGAATCCATACATTGCAGTTTTTCCATTCGCTGGATTCCCATCCAGGATCAAACTATTGTATTTGATCCTTTCTAGTAACTAAGTTTTGGTAGATTGACATCACCCTCTGACTATTCTTGTATTGTGAACATATGAAAAACGAACAAAGCCATAAATAGAGTGGCCAAAGGAAAGTGCTTGGAGGGATATGAAGGTGTTGGCTCCATAAAATTCTCTTTGGATGTTCTGGTTTAATGCTCAGGGGTGTGGTTGCTACATGACAGTTAGATTGCTGTTACAACTGCTTATTATTATAGAACAGCAATTATCACACACTCCTCCCTAAACTGTCAGCATTTAAAGCTGCATGCAAACTGCATTTTCCTCCAGGCATGGTGTTCCAGATTAGGCTTGAATTTATTTTAAATTTTAACAAAACCTTCAGAATAGCCATAATGCTTCGCACAATCCTCTACCACTATACTTTTCTGTGTCTCTTATTACGCTTTGTTTCTGTTTGTCTCTATTCTCTCAAATTCTCCCCAAATTCCAATCTAGACATGAAGAAATGCTCTCTAGTTTACTGAAAAAGCAGAGAACTACCACGTGAGAATCTCAGAGAAGAATCACAAAAACTGCATTATATATTTACTACTAGATCCTCAGAAAACTCACCACCTTATGTATTTAATTTTTTTTTTTTTAAAGAACAATTCAGTATAGTTCATTACGTAAAACACATTAGCAACACCACCAGCAACACAGCATGAGCTTAATGCATGATGTACTAACTTTACAACAATATTTGGTTAGCAACAGCACTTGAGTTCTGTTGTGCAAGTGTACCCTTTGGGTCTGACGACATCATCTGTGCTAAATGCCAGCTGAACTCCAAACTTCTGTTCAGATGACTGAACAACCCCAAAATACACTGTAGGGGATACTAAAGAACACGCTCAGTCATCTCACAAACCTTTACCACACAGCTTCCCCTTCAATACACATTAGTTCCGGATAGATAACATTTGTCATGGGAGAGATGGATAAGGCAAGGAAACTAAGGGGAAAAAACTGCACATTTACTGTACTGCTGTTATATTGATAACACAACGGTAAGTGCAAAAGAATTTTTAACCTGAAGAGTCAGATGTACAACAGAAGCATTACTTCTGCAAAGGAATGCACATTGCCACTAACATGTACTTCAGCAATAATGGTACACCATTCTGTAAGCATCCCATGCACAGTTGTATTTTCTGAGTGTTTAAGAAATGGATTGCTTCTTCATGGCTATGATCTATTCCTAAATGATGCCTAATGACATCTCCAAGGCAAAACAAATATTATTCATTTATGTTTTTATAGAGTTCTAAAATCCAGTATGGTAAAGCATCAGCCTGCAAATTTTTGAAAGAACGCTGTTGAATAGGTCTAATACTGTTTAAAAGAAATTTTACAGCATGGGGGGAGTCAGGCCAGAAGTTGGATCCTTCCACTTCTCAGCCTCCACTTCTCAGCCAGATAAAAACAGCCTGGTGAGGTCATTCTAGTCTAATCATGCTGGTGTTCACCATGTTCAAAGGTATTTGGTAGGATGTACATGTGCACTTCCACTCAAAATTTCTTTTCATTATTTCCAGATAATGTCTTTAAAAATCAGTACACTGTAAATACTGCTGTATAGCTAGAGAATTGTTAAGAGTTCCATAGTTCAGGAAACCTTCATTAACTCAAGTGCTTAATCCTTCTGGGCAGTTCTGAAGCTCCTAACTGTACGTACATTTGTCACACCATGGGATCGCAGAATGGCTTACTTTGGAAGGAACCTTAAAGACCATCTAGTTCTAACCCCCTGCCATGGGCTGGTTGCCACCCACTAGATCAGGCTGCCCAGGGTCCCATCCATTTTGGCCTTGAACATCTCCAGGGATAGGGCTTTTACAGCTTCTCTGAGCAGCGTGCACCAGTACCTCACCACCCTCTGAGTAAAAATGTTTCCCCTAATATCTAATCTAAATCCCCCCTCTTTTAGTTTAAAAACATGACTTCCTGGCTTGTATAAGAAATAGTGTAGTCAGCAGAACCAAGGAGGTGATTGTTCCCCTGTGCTCAGCACCAGTGAGGCTGAACCTCAAGTACTTTGTTCAGTTTTGGGCCTCTCACTGCAAGAAAGACATTGAGGCCCTGGAGTGTGTCCACAGAAGGGCAACACAGCTGAGAAGGGTCTGGAGCAAAAGTCTTATGTAGTATGTCCAGGGAAATTAGGATCATTCAGTCTAGAGAAGGCTCAGGGGAGACCTCATAGCTCTCTACAACTACCTGAAAGGAGATTGTGAAGACGTGGGGGTTGGCCTCTGCAGTGATAGAAGGAGAGGTGATGGCCTTTAGTTGTGCCAGGGGAGATGCAGGCTAGATATTAGGAAAAATTTCTTCTCAGCAAGAGTGATGAGTCACTGGCACAAGCTGCCCAAGGAGGTGGTGGGGTCACCATCCCTGGAGGAGTTCAAGAAGCAAGTAGATTTGGCACTGAGGGACATATTTCAGAGGGCACGGTCTGAATGAGTTGATGGTTGGACTAGATTATCTTAGAGGTCTTTTCCAACCTTGATGATTCTATGATTACGTAATTCCCCCATCTCCTACCAGTGCACTGACTCTTAACACAAGTACACAAACACACATCACCAGAAGGGACACAGCTATTTACATTATCTCATTTGTCGACTGATGCTTTTCTCTCTAGCTACTGTTTTCTAATTTGTCTTTTATAATGTTCACACTTCTCTACTGGGCTGATGCAGTAGACAAGAACTTAGAGAACTATAAGCACTACTTCTAATAAAAGTTTATTAAGGAATTCAAATCAGTAACTGGGACTGGGATACAGAGGTGGCAATAATATTTCATACAAATAACTCCCCGCTGAAGTAAACAGCATATTACATGCTGCCATTTGCCAGCAATAGTGCCAATGAAAACTTTTTTAGGACTTAGTCCAGAGAAAAAAAACCTAGATTTTAGGCTGTGGAAATTATAGGAGATGTGGAATCTTGCATGTATAAAAATGCAATTTTCATCTGGGAAAAGATCGATATTTTCTCTGTCTCTCTTTTACATGTATGTAACTGTTATAAGTGTCTAACATTAAGCAGATGCATTCTGTTGCTTCACTCACCGGGTGAAGTCCTGGACTCATTTTTGTCCCTGTGAGGTACAGGGGTTCCTGTTGGGCCATAACTTCTTGCTAAGATGTACCTTGGATCAGGTTTCAAGGGAACAAGCTACACTAATACACTTGTGTATCCAGCCCATCTAACTTCTCCCCTGTGCTCTTATCCTACCAGAATAAAAGGGCTCAAATTTCACATCTATTGTTCCAAAGATTTCTAAGCATATTAGAAGAATTTCAGACACACTAACTTAAGTCACCCCACTGTGGAAAAGAAATTGTTCCAAAAAGTCATTCTCCCTTCTCATCCATGAAGTACTATAAGTAACCTAATGTAACCAATTCAGAAAATACCAAACTCAATCAGTATACAAGGTTAAATGTAGAGTTGATGAGTTTTTATTAGAATTTAATGCTCATTTTGCAGGTACTGTTGTTTGCCTCCAAGTAATGGAAATGAAAGATTTTCTGTAAGCATTAATTAATAGGTCAAACAATGAAGTTACAGATGAAGATATGGGAGAGAATCCCTTACTCAGTTAAAATCAAGCCTAGAAAAGACTACAGAGCAGAACTGGCTGGAAAGCTTTCATCAAAATACATGCATAGGTCTCCTGTCTCTACTTTAATCCCCCCAGTTAATTAGAACACTGGAGGCAAAACTTTCAGAAAAGAAGAGTACTGAGGAAAGATCTTACTATCAGAAATGAAACAAGTAAAAACATTTTCTCATTTAAGCTACTTTAAGAGAAATTGTTTCTACAGAGTTTCTTAAACTGCTTCAAGTCCATTTTCGTAAGGAGGAGAGGAGAGTAATGAAGGAAGAGCAAGCTTTCTAATTGAAGACAGCTTGAGATGCTGGGTTTTACTCCAGTTTAGGAGAGACAGTATGCCATTTTAAAGCTATCTTCACTTTTAAATTATGTTTTTAAATGTGTATTTCAAGTGAATGAATAAATATTTTACGTGTTGAGTAAATCATTTCAGATTAAACTCAAACTAGAGTCAAATAAAACTTCACTTTTTCTTTTATTATTTTCCATTTCTGAACTCCTAGGTTACAAAGTGCTCAAATCAAAATAATATGAAGAAAAATCTTAAGGGGGTTTGAATTCACCCACTTTATATAATTTGAAAAACCACATATACCTACTCTTTCCAAAATTTCCTTCATGCAATCAAGAAAGTGTCATGTTCAAGTCTGGTTTAATTTCATACCATTAAATTTAAACAATCATCAAGATGCTACAAAGTAGAATTTAATTACAATGTCCACCCTCTTAAATGTGAATCATTTAGCAATATAAGCTATCTGCACATATCAGAGTCATGTGCTCAAATTCCCCCTTGAGAACAGCATTGACTAATATTGTAAGGGTTCATATTTAATATTTGCCTGGTCACAAGGTGAGATCACACTTAAACACTGGTCCCAAAGACACAAAAAAATCTCAGGTAATGCAATGACACTGAAAATTTTCCTTACTTGAATATTTGCTTTTGAGTCTTAATACAGTATTTATAGTAGAAACCAAGTTTCACATTGTCAGAAATGAACTCAAAGCAATTGCAGAAGAGCCTGCTGAGAGGCAGATGAGGAAATCTCATCTGGGGAAACATGATAGCTTGATCTTGTTAAAAAAGAAAAGAAAGGGGGGTGGCAAACACAAGTGACAGAGGCAAAATCATCCATGACATGAAATAAAATTTCTTCACTTTCCCTTCTGCCCTTTCTTTCCAAACGTACAAATTAGAAATAATGTAAATTATTGGGAAAAATATTTTCACTTTCCTATTTGGTAATAGTATATAAAATATATAATATAAGAAGTGCTTTTCCCATCTTCTTCCTTCTCCTTAGTCTGTTCCATATACCTTTCTTGCATTCTAGTATGAAAAAGAATTGGAATTGAGAAACAGGAAAGGGACTGAACAGCGGAAAGATCATCTCTTCCTTGATGGATAGCCAATGTTTTATAGTTTAAGAAAGCTGCCTGAGTAGGACAAAATTTTATGTACTGAAAACACTGTATAGTGGGAAGGAAATCATACAGCAATGAAAAGCATTTTGGATTGATGTTTACATATAGTATTTTTCCTACAAAAATAATCCACAAACAAAATATCAGCTTCTGCACTGTTTCTCAAGGTTGGTTTCAGCACTTCATGCTTCAAGGGAAATGCTAGTGATAGGGACACCAAGTCTCTGCACCTGCCTCCCACCACAACTCCTAGCTACTGGAGCTTATTGAACAAAAGACTATTCCCAAATATAACTACTCATGAACCCTGTTTTTGGACATGCAACGATAAAACACATTCACCTTTTGTGAGGTGGCTCGAAGCCTGTGCACACTATTCAAATCTCACATTAGTCTGTTAGGATTTTTAAAGCAATTTTCCAGAACTTTCTTAAGATTCAATTTCCTCTTCCTCAAACTAGTTGTACGTAGTAACTCAGATGATTAACAACAACTAATAGAAAGCTTTCATTTGGTTCAGTTACATCAGAACATTACTGGCCTCTGAGATCAGCAGCAATGTAATTTTTAACTATATTTAAAAATCATCAAGAACACTTAGGTCAGCAGACATTTGTAGCTTTGAGTACTGACTCACATCTTTCCAGTTTTCCCTCTTTTTGCAACTTCAGTTTGTATGCGAGTGAGGGATTTTTGTCAAAGTGCGTCAGTGGCAAAATCAGGGCACCAACTTGTTAAATAAACAATCAGCCCCTAAGCCATTCCAGAAGAAGGATGAGATTTCTCATGCTTACATCTTTTGTGAGTTAAGATTTATTTAGGTTTTGAATTGCTTAAGGCAAGCGTGCAATGTGTAAAGCAGAAGCCAGTAAGAGAAACATTTTACTCCTATTGCCTACAGAGAAAGAACAAAAGAGAATTTCTACTTTTTTTTTTTTTTTTGGGGGGGGGGGGGGGGCGGATGAAGGGATCTAAGAATGAGTAAGTGTTATTCAAAAATAGCCTAAGTTATATAGTTAAATGCAACCCTTCTGGGAGGATCACAAAGAAATAAGAGGAAGAATTTCCTTTTGTTAAAAATACCTAGAATCACACATGCTCATTTTATGTAATCCTAGATACCTGCATACACACAGATATATGAACAATTAATATTAATTTTTCATATGAATGCACAGCTTTTCAGAAGGTGCAAGAAATCTGACTTCACAAAACCTTCCCTGTTTCAGATTTTTTTTTTTTTTTTTTTTTAAATCTGACACATTAATGGAACTGCTGGCTGAAGTTCACAAACTTGAAAACAACTCTGGATCTGTTTTCAAGAATTCCTATCTTCAAACCCATCTTTCATGGCACTGAGAATTTGCCTCAAGTTGGAGAGTATTCAGAGCCCAGGATGGAGAGATAAGAGAAGAAGAGATAGGCTACAGCTCTAGGAATGAACATCACCAAACTGAAAAGCAGCTGGATCCTGACTGCATGTAAGAAGAGCATCTCTCTAAATAAATGGAAGATTAGAAAAGGTTACTAAAATGCCAGTCTATTTGAAATAAATTCATGAGGTAATTTCGCTTAAAATATTCTTTGATTGTTGAATTTAAGTTCACTGGGGAAAAAATAAAATCAAGTTACACTGAGATCCCTAGTAGAATATTTTCCTCTCCTATCACATTTAGTAGAACTTAGTGATCTACCACAACCAGGACAGAAAATGTACTACCCCAAGGCCAGGAAAATAGTATTTTTCATTTTTCCATTCTGCAGTAAACAAAGGCATTTAGTCCTAGTGCAGATTTGGTGTTCTCAAAAAGAAACACAGAACACAAGCGGTTCTGCAGGAAAGTCATATCTGTAATTTTATTTCCTTATTAAGGGACACCAAGCTTTTCCAGAAGCCTCCTCAGCATCTCTTCTAGCACTGCCTAGATCTAGACAGGATTATTTTGTTAAAAAAAAAAAGTTTTCTTTTTTTTTTTAATAAAGTTCACCACAATTTGTTACTGCTCAGCAGGAGCATAATCTGGACTTCTTGTGGTGCTGTAACCCAATTTAATTTCCCTGTCAGACTGCCTGATGGATGTGTCTATTGAGTTTTCAAAAGGGAGATAAAGCTCTTTACTACTTAAAGCAGAAAGTTCCATTTCATTTGTTACCCAGGAGTTCAACCATCACCTCCTCAGCAGGACTTTGCTCATTCAGTTCTCTATTTCTTGAGCAATATGACTAAGTTTTATTTGTTTAAGATTAGAATAAAGAAATAAAACATTAATGAAAACCTTGCACAGGTGAGTCTCTGATTCACAGGCACTCTGTAAACTACAGCCTCTAGTGTTCACAGTCATCCCTTCCTTTTAACTCACCTAATACTGACCCCCGAGCACTGATGCTCTACATGTAGCATGAGCGACACAGGTACCACATGCACGGGAAGGGAGAAAACTCATGACCCTCAGTTACAAGCAACTCAGAAACCTTGCAGAAGTCAATATAAACTCAGGTAGATCAGAAATATCATCATGTAAATCAGAGAGTAAAATCTCATGGATTAACGAGCACTTGTTCTGGAAGATTCACTGAGAAAACACACATACCTGCAGTTTTTCTAATATATTCTCCTTTAAAAGGATGCTAAAAATATTCCAGCTCTCATCACCATCTTTATCAAACTTGGAAACGTGTAACCACACCTGCGCATGAATGGGAAATCCCCTCTGAAAATAAAGATATTTTGATAACAGGTTTATGATTGTTCCTCCCATCTCTGCCAATACCCGTGGGTTTTTTCTATGGTTACATGCAGGCAGCATCACACTGTGCGATGATATTGTGCTACTAGTTAACTATTTAAAACTGACTATTTCCAATTTGCATCATAAATCAACGGTTTAAAACAGCATCAGCATGGGAGGGATTTGCATATACTTCACTTTTCAATACTAAATTATCTGCAGTACAAATCCTTCAATAAAAGCATAAAGTCTGTCCAGTGAAAGTTTACCTCAGCATAGGACAGAAGAGGATGCTGGCAATGACTTTCCACTGTTCAGCAAGTACGTGTACTTTCTATACTAACATTAAGTATCAGTAGGTTTTGTTTCCTTTGGGTAGGAAAGATTTATACGTCCCAATCTCAGGGTCAGATCCACAAAAGCAACAACTAAGATGCACCAGAAGACCATATATGCCACCTGAAGCTAGCAGTTGACTGCGCTGAGCTACTGTTGGACTAGATGAGTTCCTATTAAATTGTGTTTTAGTAAGAGGAAAAGAGAAGCAGAAAACAAACAAGGAAAAAAGCATGTAGATAATGAGGTACAACAATCTTATTTGTTTCACATTCACACAAATATAAACTAACCCTGGCTTTATGAGATTTTCATCTACACAACTCACAGCTTTATACATTACTTTACTTAAACTGATACTCCTAACAGGTCAGTGATGAGTCCAGATGGCTTCTCTGAATATCAGACCAAATGACACTATTCCACTGTTTTGAATCAGCTATAATATCTTTATAAAAAGTACAAAGAAGGGAATGGCTAGTCAAAAACAAACAAAACAACAACAAAAAACAACAAGGAATTGCCTTTTGAAATGGGAACTTTTTCAGAAGCCAAAAGTGATAAGCACTGTACTTGGAAGTCGTGATTAAAGTCCACAAATAATCTTGTTTGTATCAACACACTTTTTCATAAATACATTTACTAAGAAATCCTCAGAAAACACATGCTTAATATGGAGAATATCCTGAAAAAAAATGTGGTTTGATTCTCAAACCAGAGCCAGACTTTCCAGAAGTTGAGATCTTGATGTAAAACGGTGTCTCTATTGTGACATCTCAATGTCTACAGCTATACCTCTGAGCACATGTAATGCGCTTGTCTTAGTTCAAAAGAATTTCAACACCTTTCATATTCGCTTAATCATGAAGATACTGCCAACACAGAATCCAATGCATCAACAGCTGGATAACTTTCCAAACTTCTCAAGAGACAGAAATAACACCAAAAAGATGATGAGGTCATTAGATTAATTCATTGTGTTAGAGATGATGTTGCAGAATTGGAAAAACTTGAATCAATGTAAGTGGCTCAATAATGTTTGACCAGCAGTCAAGACTGGAAAAATATGAAAGGACAGTAGTTGCAGAAAAAAAGACAGCACTGATTAAGTTATTAAAGTGAAGATTTCTCTCAATACTCAAGAGCAAGACATATTTTAAAATAAGGGAAAAAGTGAAGGCAATTTTTCAGTTCTCTAGAGTAAACTTAATTAGGTATGTGTGTAACTGTTCTATTTCTGCCTGTAACACAAGCCATTTCTACAACACGGCCCTCTGTGTACTGTGTCTATTTTTGTCATTTGTAAGATACTTTGTCCCGCACACCTAATGAAGTTTTTCTCTCTGATAAGCTAATCTTGACATTTCTCATTCTCTTAATCTTCCTCTAAAACATAGTTGTCTAAGCAGATCATCTCAATCTCAGCAGAAATTGTGTTTTGGTAATTCCTCTCAGTTACACCCCTATCTCAATCCTGAATTTGTTTCTCTTTCCTTGTTTATGTTGCTGGGACTCGTTACAGTACAGAATGTGTGTCCTGCATGAAGCACAACTACGGAGCAGCTCATCATTCAGAGAGAGTGATGCTGCAGTATAAACTTGTGCTTCATTTCTAGATAGAAGTGACCCATAAAATATACTTTAAAAAAAAATCTTGTTAATTTGGATACGTAATCTGAAATAAGAATGCCCACACACAGAACAGCAGAAAGTGAAAGGTAAATTAAAAAAATATTTTAGTTCACTTTCAAATACTGATGAATGCTCAGTTTGGAACACTACTAGATACATTTACGATGTTATAAAAAACAGTCGTTGCTACAAAAAAAATCACAAAACACCTGCAGCTTTCTCAAAAAATAATTTTGCTACCAAATTCTCAGAAGCATCTGTGAAATTGTGTTCAATAAAAAGATGAAATACACTATTTTTTACATTCTTTCGAAAAGCTGAGAACTTTAACCAATTATCATAACATGCTTAGAGCTTAGATGTAATGTATCCATATTTATGAAAAACATACTAATTTAGATTTGAGAAGCCAATGAAAGCAGTTCTCTGGAAATAAAGAGTATGTTAATCCATTTAGTATCTGTCAGTATGCATCTAATATTCCTCATCTTTTTCCTGTTGAAGTCAAATTTTAAAATGTAGCAAGGTTATACATTTTGTGGGTAGTTATTCTAGAGTTAATACCAAATTCATGTTTCACTTTTCCAACACCAACAGCTTTTGTAAGAAAAAGCTAGGCTACAAACTACTTTAACAGCAGGTTTTTACAATAGATGAGCACGAGAGCCATTTTTAACAATTTCTGGTATTAAAAAACAAATAAACTTCTACAGTCTGCACTGATTAACTTCACTGCTGAATTAGTAGCATTTCTGACTGTTCTTAGATACAATAAACATTGCAAGGATGGCAGTAAAGTCAGACACTGCAGTGTGGAAAAGGCTAATGCCTTTAAAAATCTCTCTTGTCCAGAAGCTCCATGCTCTCTTAACACCTTAAGGGGAATCTTCAGAACTATGTACACAGAACTAGGCACAGAAATCCCCCACAGTGCATGAGCATGTGACAGAAGTTTATAAGAGATATATTCTTATGTCAGAAATAAATTATCATGTTTTGAACATGGCAACTTAATAGATCTGCCTCACCAACATACAGTATGTATTATCTACAGTTAACAGGTTTTCCCCTGGCGCAAGGCTAAAAAGTGAATATGCTTAAGTGCAGGGTACATTCTGCCAGCTCATTTCCTCATGTAAATGGAAAATCAGATTGAACAGGACTACAGTCTTCATGAGTTGTTGCAAAATCCACTAAGTATTCACATGCAGCATCAAAAAAGATTCTACTGTCAATTTTACCTTGTTATGCTGTTGTAGTACTCTGTGGCAAGTGCTAAAGTACAGGGTGAGCCCAATTCATTCTTATGAAAAAAGGCTACAACACCTTCTAGTCTTACTTTTACTGAAGTCAACTGTACTTCAGGACCAGGTCTGCGTGAAAGTTGAAAACTGTCTGGCAGGAGAATCTCTGTAAGACCTATCAGGAAGGTCCTTTTCCTCATCTTGCTAAGGAAACAATTTAATGAGGTCTGGGCTGTGCTCCGCATGTAGAAAAAATGCCTGTCCAAAGGAAGGGAAAAACATGTTAAAGTTTATTGAATGAACTATGCTCCAGATATAGCCTCCATCTCTTGACAGAAGTCTCAGTTGTTCATAAAAAACCAAACTTCTTTACCTCTTGACTTAACCATACAATAGGAATCACTATTAAATGCCTCATCAAATAAGTATTTCCCATAGCACGCAGACATGAGCCTGGACTAAGAGTTAATTTGAAATACAAAAGAAAACAGTTTACATTATGGTCACATAGTCTTGATTGGTGAGTTTAACTGGCAAGAATCCAAAGCTTAGATCTCTGCACCATATCCTATACTTGCTTATATTTTTATGCTTAAAAGACATCCAGTCAGCCTGCTTTGAGACCTCCAAATTGTTGTTGTGCGATAAGTTAGAACGAGATGCTAATGCAGACCAACGGCACGGCTAAATGATGTACCACAAAAGCATTCCAAGGCTTGATTCCATGCATTTTACCTACTCAAGAATTAAAACAACAGCTTCTCTCCATTAAAGTTCTCTAATTTCTTGATTTTTTTTTCAAATACCACTTTCAAACTCTGTCAGTGTCACTGACTATTTCAAGTATTTATTTTTTCTAGATGAGGAAAAGTATTTACTGAGCATGCAACTCTGGAAGTACTATTTCTTGATCACTGAAGACAGCAAGAGATCTCATCACAGGTTCAGGACCTTGGAGTCAATCTCTTGCTTGCTTTTTTTCCTGCAAGTTTACGTCTCAGGGAGAATGATACTGTATTAGAGCTCTAACTTGAAAGTTTTTTCCACTTAGTTTTAATACAATAGTTCTAGTCAGAACTTGACAAATTTTGAGGGCATAAGGGGGACTTGCACTGGCTCCTAAGCACATTGGTCAGGGGATACTTCAACATTCTCTACAACTCCCTGAAAGGAGGTTGAGGGGGGAAGTCAGGCTCTTCTCCTAGGTGACAGTGATAAGATGAAAGGTGACGGCCTTAAGTGGCACCAGGGCACAGGCTGCCCAGGGAGGTGGTGGGGTCACAGTCCCTGGAGGTTTTCAAGAAAATGGTAAATGTGGCACTGAGGGACATAGATTAATGGGCATGGTGGGGATGGGTTGATGGTTGGACTAGATAATCTTAGAGGTCTTTTCCAACTTTGATGACTCTATTATTCTATACACACAGAATATGTTTTAGTAGCTTGACTGCAACATATGCAGCCTGAAGAGGATACCTCCTATCCAAAAAAAAAAAAACAAAAGCAACACAATTGACAGTGTTAAATTGTACAATAGCATATCAAGATAAAATGAAATAGGGAAACTTATTATGATCTTATTTCTGAGCTCCACGTGCTTTTTAAGTTCATGCAACTATATTATTTGCTGCATTTCTTCAAGTGTGAAAACTAGAGTCTTGTCCATGTGCCTAGAAGACTGGTATACTGGAACACCCAATAGCCCACATGTTGACAGGAATTTTGAGTTTTTTTGAAGTGTTCAGGAGTGCAGTTCTACAGCTGTAGATCCTGAGTTGCTGCAAAGAAGCTGGTCAACCTTTTAACCATGGTTAACTAACCAGAAGCAGATGGGTGACAGTGCAAGTGATACAGACATTCAAAATGCCCACAGTAAGCTGTAAGACACAGATTGTTCCTTCTAGGAGATGTTAATCAATGTAAATCTATGCATTAGTTATGAGACGTTTTAATTCCAACAATAAACATTCTATGATTGATGAATTTTTCACAGCTGTTGTCTATATAGCTGTTTAATTAGAGCATGCTGGCAGAGGCTGTTAATTCTTCATCAAGTTGCCGATTCCACTGCATTCCTCTTTCTGCAAGGGAGGATGACAGTTGGCAGAGCAACTTGGGTGGCTGGTCAGGGGACTTGGCATTTGGCAAAAGATCTGAGTGTTAGATGACAAGCCAAATTCCATCAGCTTCCTAAAAATACTAGCTCAATGATAAACAGAAAGTGCTTTGATTGCTGGTGCTACTGTCTTCGCTTTTCTGTTATTGATGAGCACTGGACTGAACTACACAGGAGTACCCATTCCATGATGCTGTTACTCCCTGAGTAGGGGAAAGTCAGCCAACAGTAATCTACCAGGAAGGAAACAAGATCAGCTGCCTTGGAAGGATGCAGAAAAGGAAAAGTTGCTTGAGCTTTTGGCATTTAAATATTCACCCTTATAAATCCACACAACTCCCTTACTAGAATATTCCAGAGGGAAAAGGTAGACACTATCTTAGGTAAGTATCACATGACACATGCTTAGCTGGGGCCTTAGAGGTGGAGATTCCCAAATCGGTACAAAATAAGTGGAGAAAGAAGAATTTCTCACTGAGATGCCTAAGATTTGACTCATGGAATAACACCCATGGGTCACCAGGGTAATTATTTTCCTTCTCATTCACCCTGTGTCTGTATCAAAAGCAGCAGCAGAAGTGTCAGTTGCTAATACAGATCCTGTGCCACAGGTCTGTCTCCATTAAAAGCAAGGACAAGCAAACTTATTCCACATATGCCACCACATAGTTCTTAGATGCTGTCAAGTTCAGCCATAGTCACATTGGCCACATACAGATGGAGGCATCCAGACATCTGAAATACTGACCTAAAATAGAAGACACCTTTTATGTACTGAGGGGGCAGTTAAAGTTATCATTAACTTTGTATCAGCACTTAGAAAGTAAAACCAAACTCTGAACTACCTACAAGAGGTTTAGAATTCAGTCACAAGGCTAGATCCCTGAAATCAGTTGAAATTCTTGAGGCAAAAATATATATGTATAAAGTCAAATCCATTTCACTACAACTGCAGGGAAAAACATTACATTTCCAGTAACAAAATAAATTTGATACTGAATGTCACACTTAAGTTCATTCTTCCATAATTACAATCACACTGATATGTTTGTGAAAAAGTGAAGTCTATTTAATATTGCCATTTTTAACTTTTCAACTAAGTGTTTAAATATCATTTCAATATTACAAAGTTTTTAATCTCAAAGCTGCAAAAGGCACACAAGACTTTTGCACTTGAATTTCGGAATTTTTTAACAGGAAAAAACTCAGAAATTTGTGATTTGTTGCTCAATGAGACACGGCAACACAAAGAGAGATTCCTCTTCTAAACAACATTTGGTGTAAGAGACATAACTGAACATCTAGATTGTTGGAAACGTAACTTGAAGTGCCACCAGGTCAGTAAAACCAGATGCGAGATATAAAGGCATTCACAAAATTTAAACAGTTAAAGTAAACCTGGATAACATATTAGCAAAGCTTCTGATGCCATTTGTTCTAAGCCACAACTAGAGGCATTCTGTGCCCCCAGCAGCCTGGCATTCCTGTTCAGAAAGCCCCCACAAGGCAGTTTGCCGCCATGAAAATTTCTTCCTTTCCCACAATTATTTTCCTAATTAAGCAGCGATCTCTGTCACTTCCCAGAGGCAAAAAAAATCCATGCTCTACTCCACTGCAAAAAGCCTTCCACCCCCAACAAGTGTGAAATTACCCTATAAGCGTGTACCTTCCTTCACACAAAACACCGTAACTACCTCAAGAATAAATGGTGAGTGAATGGTAGTCAGGAGGTGCTTAGACACCTGCCCCCTCCTTCCCTTCATCCCTGAATTTAAGAGGATTAAGACAAAACCTTGATTTTCATCTTTATTCTTTTGAAGAAGAGGTTACAGCAAAAGGTCTTCTGGTTGTTTGAAGGTTCAGTAACCCAAGCGCAGCTAAAACCACTTTGCTCACGAACTTTACTAACTTTTCATTTCTGTATTTGCTTCTAATGGAGTAGAAGACTAAATTCATGTGATATGAAGAAAAACCACCTAAGACCCTGGCAAAACCTGCAGGAAGAGCCAGAGCCAAGTTTTACATTACACTGTTCAGCAGCTCTGCAGGATGCCTTGCTGACAGCAATTCAAAGTTTGCAAGCAGTGGCACAGAGTGTAACTTATCATTTGTCATAATCCCTTCCTAAGAGGCAAAGGAAGAGCTCACAAACTTGGGAGTGGATTTCTGCAGCTGAAGTCTCTGGTAAACACGTCACTGTACTTCTTACCACAAGGATGAAAAGAAAGCGACTTGAGAAAGATAAAGCTTAATTTTATAAGCAACAAAAAGATGGCAAATCTTCCTCTGGTTTTATTAAGAGTAAGATTTTTCAAAGTCATTTAACATTTCATACTGGTACATGACTTACTCATATGTATGAAATCAGAGCCTGACCCCACAAACAGCTATTCGAGAAGCTCATCATCTGCACTAGTGCAGCCTGTTTGCATAATCCATTCCTTTATTTCCTGAAAAATTGAGGAGAGAGAGGAGAAAGCTATCTTTGTTTAAAAAAGTCAAGAATAAAAATTCAAACACAAAATTAAGAGGATCATTTGTTTACTAGTAAGTGACTCCCAGCAGCCAACAGAAACCAGTATTTCGTGGTCACCAGCTATCAGTTACAATATAAACTGTAACAACGGAAACCTCCAAGCACAGTGTTGTACGTACTTCAATGTTTTCCATTAAAGTAGCAGGCTACTTGGAGCTCATTCTCAAGATGACCACTTTATCCGATTCATCGTTTCACATGCAGCAGTGCCTTCATATCACAGTTGCACCGCCTCCTACACCTTCTCTGAAGCGAACTAGGAGAAGGTAGACACATCCACAATAAGTTGTGAAGCAGTCATTATGAAGCAGATTCTGAAACAACAGCCTCCCGTGTTCCCACTGTCTCCTTTGAATTTTACATACTAGTCACCAGAAACACCTGTTTTTGCTAGAGTGCCAAATTCTCTATGTAATTTGAGGTGGTAGTAAAGCTTCTCAAGTAATCCTTGCTGTACAAGGCTGTCTTAATGCCTTATTTTTCCAGCTAGAGAAACAGGAGAGCACTATCAATAGTGCCAGCTCTCAAATGAGCAGCAGCCCCACTCCCCTTTGAGTGACTCAGCCCCAGCACCTGCCTGCATTTCTCCCGCTTCCTCTGCCAGCCACTGCCCCACACCTTGTCAGAAGAGTTGGGAGCAGCAGCAGCAGCAGCAATATTGACTTTCTCCAGGATAGGATTTCTCACACCACTTAGGGCCATTTTGTCACCCTGCTCCATAGCATAAGCCAGAATCACATTACTTGCCACGCTGTTCAAAAGGATTTCATTCCTCATATCATTGTAGCTCATTTATTTTATAGTTTCACAAGTCATTAGCTGAAGCTAACGCTGATGAAAAGCAAGAGGAAAAGAAAATGTCTGAGTACACTATGTAATGCTACAGACTAGTTAAGTGTTATTATCTTCATGGATGAGGAGAGAGGTAATGCATGGAGAAGACAATTGGTGCCTTTCTTCACAACTGTTTGATTTCTACTGCAGCCAGTCCCTACCTAGCAGTTGTCCTCAATCATTGAAGTTTGACTTTTTTACTCAAAAAACACAAGACTATAGTATATAAAATACACATAGAAACTAAAAAAAGATGTTCTTGCCCATCTCCTGTAATGCACCAAGACAGGAGACAAAATTCGAAGTCTTATTGCAGCCACTGGAAAAAGCTAAAGCCAGATTTGGAGTAATGAGCTGGCCTTTTATCACGCTATTACCAGGACTATTCTTTTTTTTTTTTTTTTTTGTTATCTCTGAGCATAATTCTAACACATTTGCCAGATAGGCTCAGATAACAAAATGATCATCCATCTCCAAGCCTGGGAACCCATACTTTCAGAGGAAACCCCAAGGGACTACCAGTACAGCTGCTTCCTCAAGAAGTGCTCTTCTGTTTTAACTTCCCTTTCTGACTCTGAAAGCTGGAAGGAAAGATCCGATAATCCCAAATTCTCTATTCCCACAGGAGGGTAAACTGACCTCTGCAGAAAATTTGTTAAGAAACCAAGTTAAGAACCAGCAAATCCAGAAACACATTAATAAAAACTGTGAGAAAACAGATTTCTGACTCAAAGATAAATTTTAGACAAGCACAAGGAATTAGAAAAGCAGAAATCTCCACTGAAGCAATTAGAGTTCACAAATATCAGACAGTCAAAATTCAAAGCAAAAACCAATTACTAGAGACAGCTACACTTTCATACCATACAGGGAAGCTGGGAGAAATTCTTTCCAGTTTTCCAGTGGAAGGCCCCATAGATTTTAAGTAAATGCATGTACAATGCAGTACTTACTCCACAGCAGGCCACTAGCCCACTCCAGATGCTATTATATATTATGTATCGCTCCCTCCCTTATAATACAACTTCAGTGCTCTGACAAGCAATGCTTAAAACACAGATAAGCAGGCTGGTTTTATTTGTCTTATTTTTTTTTTTCCCCTGCAGGTTTAGAATAGCTCACTCTTCTCATGGAGATAGACCACATTGCCTAAAGTCACCAAGAAGAACATGAAGACATGACCAGCAAATGAGCGTAAAGAAGGACAACGATAAATAGACTATCAGCGTCCAAACCTTGAGTAATTCACTCTGCTCCACTGAAGCTGCACCGTAGCAACACAAGTGAAAACTGAATTTGCTGTTCAAGATTTGATTAAACAAGAGTGGCCATTCCCATCGTTCCCTATACTCTGGAGTGATGCCCTAACTACTGGTTAAAAATTCTACGCACAGAAGTTGACCTTCATCAGTCAAATTTTATTATTATATATAAATATATATATTTTTTTAAAGAAGAAACACCACTACTGTAACTTAATTGAATTTTGAAATTCCTAGCTTCCAACTTTACCTATAGTTGCCAGCATACGGAGAGAACACTGGAACTTCCTGGTGGAGGACAGAAGAATTCAACTGAAAATATAACGACCACAGCATCTAACCATGTCATAGCAAAAAGAGTTTTAAAAAGAGGGAAGGAGGCTGTAAGAATAAAAATCAGTAAGGAAAAAAAACCAAGGCAGCAGCTACTTCTCATAACACAATGTTATAATGGCATTTCTGTTCTAACCACTACCAGATGGGCATTACGCACTGCACAAACTGGCAAAGCCGACACCCATTCTTCATGTTAGAGCAAATATTAACAGACTGGTATTTCATGCACACATGCTAAACATTTCCAAAAATAATCATCTTCTGGAAGGAAGTGATAACAAAATAAACTTCTATATTTATATTAAAACCTGCAAATATAAGTTTATTACAATACAAAGGAAAAATATGCAATTAGAGCGTTCACACGCTCATAAGCCTACATGAATCTATACATAGACTTTCATGAAAAGTATCTTTCCTTCATCACTTCCCCCCGGTATCCTCTTTTTAAATCTGGTCCACAAGAGTTCTGTTTGAACTGTGTATTTATAAAGCATAGCTGAAAGCCTAAAGGCCAGGAGCCAAATTCTACTGTCAGTTACACAGTTCAACCTTTAACATCAGAAGAGCTTCACCAATGTAAACCAGTAATAGATTCTGGCTGCCCTTACAGACCTGATTTTGGCAAGTGGATAGAACAGGATTTCAAAGTTGCATTTATTTATCTCAGAAACTAGAATTCACATCCAGTTTAGAAGAGTTTTGAAAGCAGCTTTATGGTCCAAAAGCTAATCTCTAATGGAATTCCCCAAAGCATAAAATCACCATAAAGAACGAGTCTTGCACAATTTATTTTTATGCCTTTAATCCTTGCTCAGAAGAGGCAGGATGTTGCAGAGCTGGAGCTAAGGTGTAATTGCAGCAAAGGCACGTGGGTCAGACACTGAGCCAGCGCTACTTGTTGTCAGCCCATCTGCTTGCAGAGGGCTGCTGCTCCCCTGTGCTTTCTGAGAGTGCTGAATTACAAATACAACGGCAGGGAAAGGAAAGGAAGGGAAAAATAAAGTGTCCTTTGAGAGTTTTCAATAAATCTTACAAAGAAATCATGCAAGTTGGGAAGATGTGAATCACTTCTCAGCTGAAAGGTTTGTTATTTATGCAATATATACAGCTATTTCAGAATTACTGCGGTAGTCACTAGAATTACAATTTTTAATCCAGTAACAAATGATGTATATAAATAAAATGTATAAGTTTAGAGTGGAGATAGAATTTTAATACCAACACTCCATTAAATTACAAAAGCCAAGCCAGCTCTACGTTATTGTCAGCAGGTGGGCTGCCTCTTCAAATCTGTGCCCCAGGGGAAAAAAAACTCTTCCTAAAAGGAAGCTGCTAACCAGTGTGCCCTAAAGGGTTTAAGATCAGGCAACGTAGGGAGCAGCAGGAGGGGCAGGTGTACAGCATCGACTGAAACACAACATTATTTCACCAAAACAGATATTTAATTCTTGATATCCACGGCCTCTTATGAAATTGAATACATTATGTAGAATAAATAAGTTTGCTGCAGGCTTCCTAAAAGACAGAGGAAGATACCTGCAGGACAGTAAGATAGAAAACGCGCCTAAGAGGAACAGAGCAGAATTAACAAGAGCACTTGAGAGCTTTGCTCTGAGCTGCAACTGGCAAGCATGCCAAGCTCTCCAAATGTAGTCCTTGACTCATTTAAATAAAAAGCTAATTAGCAGTACTTGGATGGTGACTGTCACCCACTAAGCAGTGATGCATTGAGATTCAATGTTTAAGTCAAGAGATTCATGTGGATTATGCAGCTCAATTCTATTGAGAAGGATGGTGTGAAGTTGTTTAAATGAGCTTCTGTAAGACACCTCCTTCACACTGCGGATAAGATCTGGAAGCAGGCTTGCTTGGCAGGGTTTCACACCGAGTGAAAGTTGTTTAGCTTGTCAGCATCAGGAAACCTTAGTGCGATAAGTCAGAGCTGTTTCAACAAGCGATCACAATAGAGCTTTTGAATTTATTTTCATGTATTAAGGAAGCGTCTGTAGCTTCGAGGCACGTAACATACTAGACCTGGTCAAACAAGAAAACTTGACAGCAGAGCCAAGCCAAAGAGCTTAGCTAGGATCAACGAGCCGTTAGAGCTGAATATACACATTCGAAAAGAGTATTACATAAAGTGATATGTATCTAAAGTCACAGTGGGAGCCAGGAAGTAGCGCCAAAGCATTCTTGCAGGCTTCTCCCTTCCTTGGCTTGCCCTCATTCACGGCCAGAGCCCAGCACAAGCTTCCACTGGCTTACCCCCTCTGACGACTGAGCAGGTCATGTTGCAGAGCCACTTATATTTAGAAGAACAGGTGTGCAGCTCTGTTCCAAATTTAATCAAGTTAACACTTTATACTTCTTCATGGCTTTCATAATTTTGATGAGTTTAGGATTTCAAACTAAGAGATGAGACACTCCAGCCTGCTACGCTACAAAGATTTCTCTGCAGACACCTGCATTTTCTTCTCTTTGCAGAGATTTGTGTTTAACGTGCAGTTTTGATTGCTCTTGTTGTCTCTCATACCCACCATAGATGTTTCTCAGTGAAAAATGCCCCATCTCATGTGAAATGCAACCCTAGTGTAAGAGATAAGAGATTAGCTTGCTTTTTTTTTTTTTTTTTTTTTTTTTAAATAGAGTTGTATTCTAATCCCAGACTGCCGTTTTCTCACTTCCTACCAGGAATCCATTAGGGAATTTACTATCAACGTAGTTATTCAGAATTTCAGTCCCTGTAAGTGTATGGACACCACGTCCTTCATCAGAAATCTCAACAAAGGTCAGGGAACCAGCCTCAGGCTTCCAGCTCCTTGCATCTATGGACGTGCCCCAGAGATTATCCCCATGGCACAAAGAATTACATCAATGTTCCTCAGCAGAAGTCATGCCATGAGGCTGGCAGGGACCAAGGACCTTGGCACTCCCAAGCTGCCACCATGACACCTTTCGCTAGCAGAGCTCCTCAGAGCCACACATTTATTTAAGAGGTGTGGATCCAGACAGCACAGTCAGAGAGGTGACAGACACACTGCTCTCTCACCTGAGCATGACACACTGACCAGTTGTTTGTCAGAGCAGCTGAGATCCTGCTTTCTGGTAGTATATTCCAACACGAGGAATAAGTATTTCGCTCATTATCCTAACCACTGGAACAGGTAAGTGGAGACAAAAAACAAAGCTAGAAGAGCCTTTTCACACAAAACTCGCCTGCCAGACATCTTAGAAGAATGGCCTCCCTATGGTACATCACTATTTCTTCCTGTTCATACTTAAACAACATCTGTAGAAAGCAGAACTGGTGCACAGAGCCAGCTATAGCTTTCAGACTCAGATCTTTTTAATTACACTATCTCAGGTTCACTGCAGTAAATTGCTTACAAAGGTATTTAAACATACATGCCTTGCAGAAACTTCAGTCTAAGTGATTGTTACTAGTATTTTCCCTCTTCATTTTTAAATCTGAGAGATGATAATCCCAGTGTTTTGATAGAAAACTGCAGATGACTGTCTCCACTTTGACTCATTAGATTTTATGATAATTTAAAATAGCATATTGGTAGTAAAAGTGCTCACAAAGTGACCTGATGAGGGGGTACTCCTCTTCCCACAGCTCTGATGACAAGTAGGGTTAATGTCAGCAATGTAAAGGATAATTAATCTTATCTGTCAGTGCAGCTGCTCCACATAATTTTACCCTAATAGTGAATATCACATATCTTTGCCAAGTAAAAGGAGTAGGAACAGAATTTTACATGCTTTCAGATGTACTTTGCCAGCAATCACTTCCACTCTCACTACAGAGAATATTCCATATTCTTACAACTTTCTGGCCCTTCTTTGTTTCTTCAAATGTCCAAATAAAATTGGTAAATTACGTCTGGTGAAGGGAGCCGCTTGTGAACCTTTACTAAAAGATGCGGTCTTCAGAAATCAGGATGGAGGATCTAATTTCCCTTGAAGTCTTTACAGAAGATTTAAAGGAAGCACCCACGTGGCATCCAGTTTGTTCATGCACTCAGCAAGACATGACCTTTGGAAGACTCCTACTCTTGCTAGAGTATAGAGCTGGACATTCAGGTAGCAGAAACAAATTTCTTCCATGAGAAAGTGCAAGCCCAAGCTGATCCTGCCATTCTGAAGGAGCATAGGAGCATTTTCTCCAATGGAGAGAATAAACAGCCCCAAGAGATGCCAGTGGGACTCATCTTCCTTTTTTTTTAAAAAAAAAAAAGAAAGAAAAAAAGAAAAAACCATGCGGGCACTTACTGGTTAAGACAACACTGTAACAAAAAGTTAAAAACTTTGGAAAATCTTTGAGAGACAAACCTTATATACCTTCTCCCCAGAGAAGCCTGGAGCTGCAGGATCCCTGATAACTGCTGCTGTTGCTTTACAGGAAGGCAGACACTGAGGATCCCAATCCCCATGTCTTTTGGGCCTCCTGTGGAGCCAATTGCATTTCACTTGGCAGCATAGTTCTTTTCTATTGTATAATTTAGCAAAATATTGTGGCTAAAGTGAAAGGGAGAAAATTAACCCTCCAGGGATGCAGAATACAAAGAAGTAGCTTTGAAGGATCTAGAGATGAGGAGAAGCTAATGAGGAATTAATTTCCGTAGCACTACCCAGAATTAGGAATAGAGAAAGCAAGAAGTGATCATCAAGGAACCAGAGATAGAGTAGAACAGAAAACTCTGCACCAATACGAATCAATTTCCTACTGGGAGGCTGGCATCCAAGTTCACAAAAAGCTGCAGTCAGTCAGTTTTTGACAGTGGCATTCAATGTTCCTTAGCTCAGTGATGGATTCATAAGCAAAACAAGATAATTGAGGAAGTGACAAACTCACAGACTTGGAAGATCTACCAGATAAGAACAGATCTAAGAAGCATTTACAGAGAAGGTCATGTTCACAGTTGCAGGAGCAATGGCCAATGCTGCAATGGGACTGTGAAGAACAATGCTGGCACTAACAAGGTTTCTCACATGTATACGCAGGTACTGACGGATCCAGGACCCTGCACAGACCTGAAGTAATGTTCCTAGCAAGAGATTACTTCCACAGTTGAATATAAGACACTGCCAAAATACTTGATGATTTTACCAAGCTATTTTGCTGAAAACATGTAGCCAAATAGCACGAGATCAACTAGCATCAAGAAGTAAAAAGGGCCTCCCTGGCTCTGTAGTTTCATGAATTTAACATGTAAGAATAGAGTTCAAAAACTAAAATACCAAACCTAAGAAAATCCACGTGTATATGCAGGTATACATCTCCTGTTACTGAGAGTGGGAGGTAATGCAAACAGGAAGTTTGAACTGATGAGGAAAACTGCCAGATACGCAAGAGAGACCAATTAAATGCTTGCAGTAATGCTACTGTGAAATGCCAGATTCCGGACAGGAAACTAAAATAGTTAAGGAAATACCTGAGCAGGTCGTTTGGTCTTTTAGAAGTAACTCACAACAGCAAAACCTGTTAAGTATATCCAAGGGTGAGTTTAAAGTGACAGGCTTCCCCCCCACCACCACCCACCTCCTTGATCTCCAAGAATATTTTAAGAATTCCAGCTTAAGATAGCAAGCATCTGGTGAGGCTAATACTCCCATGGCTACTTTCTATGCTAACTGAGGTCCAATTATTGCCAGAGATATCAATTAATTTTTACATTAACAATCCATTTTTCCTCTCTAAGCAGACGTCAATAATTTGAATGATGTTCAGGTCCAAAAGCTCCCTTTTTAAAAGGAAAATACAAAGATCCCATTCTTCTATTTAGACATCCACCCTGATCATTTCTATTTAAAAAAAGATGTAAGAAGTAGAAAAACATCATGTTCTAGGCTGAAGCAACGATCTCCTATCCACTCCTGTAGATCCATCTCCTGGGATCCGCAGTTTGTGCAAGGCCCAAAACATAAGGACCTTGACTTTCAGTTATCATAAAGGGCAAACAACAGGCACTTCTTATGGCTGAGGATTTGATCTGTAAGGGATGCTCCAGAAGTAATGCCTCTTATTTATTATATTGGCCCATGACATCAGAGGTGGACGTTGGTGGTACGGCATTAGAAGTTGGACTTTCCCACCAATATCACATTACATTTTGTTGCTGCATGACAGATGGCAGCAGAGGGGCAGTCTGACAGAATGGCATCTGACATGGAAGTGAGTATGAAGCAGAGGTGTGCAACTGAATTCCTCTATGTGGAAAAAATTGCACCCATTGACTTTCATCGATGCTTGTTGAATGAGCCACCCAGCAGTGGATGTGAGCACAGTGAGGTGGTGGGTGGTGCAACTCAGCAGTGGTAACAGCAACAGATGGTCACCTCCCCTAGAGCAAATTTTAACAAGTCTGGCATGCAGGCTCTTGGTCATCATTAGCAAAAAAGCATAGCTAGCGGTGGCAACTATGATGAAAAACATCATTTTGTAGCTGCATATTTGCTCTATCAACTAGTGTTATTGCACTCTGCTCTTTGTACAAGTTGTTGCTGCCATGGAAATAAATAGGTGACATTATTTTCAGAGTACCCATCATAATACAGAGCTACTCAAATGGACACAAGATATGAGAGGTACACAAATATGAATGATAAAGGTAACATTTGCCCACCTCTCACAGTCCGTGTTTACCAAGCTTGATTTTTATTTATTTTTACACTGTATACAGATTAGCCTGCTGAACTCTCAGATCTGGAGATTATTAGGAGTTACAAAAAGCAGATATTGAATAGATGAGCACAGTAGCCATTACTCCTTAAAATAAGACAATCTCATCTTTCAAGGGTACAAGTTTAGCAGGTGTGAAGATGCTTTACCTGTAGGCACGTTGTTCTGTACTCATTCTGTGAGATTCCTCAGACATCTCTAAAGATCTCTCTATATAGTCGAAAAGCATTGCTGCTCTTCTCAATTCTGTTCATATTGAGACTACTCCGATCACACCAGTATTACAGCACCTGATCAACATTCATTACAGCACCTTATACTACTGTAATAATACCACAGCTAAGGAAAGAAAGTACCAGAAGCCCTCCTTCAAACAGGAAATAGACTTGATTGCTTGAACAGAGTAACAAATTAATTGAAAACACATGATCTACCAACATCACCTTATTTGTTAAAAAGGAGCAACAAAAATGAGAATTGCAGTTGAATCAAATGCAGCTGCACTATAAACACTGCATTTTAGCAGAGCCAGACACAGATGCATTTGGAGACACAACAGAAGAATGAATCCCATAAACAGTAGAGACAAAAATTCCAAGTATGTTACAATTGTTCATATTGTTAGCAAGGATTCTAGACCAAACAGGACCTAATATTGCAAAGACAGCTCTAAATATCTAGAAAGATATGCTATGGAGAGAACAAAATTAAACATCAATCTAACATAACTAGGTGAAATAAATCCTGAGATCACAAACTATGCAGAGGTTTAAACGTCTTTGTCAAGGATATAAGAAAAGCTTCCTCTTCTTTAGTCCTCTTTACCAAAGGGGTACGCCAGGAAATATTGCTTCACTACACATACAACAATAGAGAAGTTTTCAGTTTCTTCCCCTATCTGCCTACGTAAGAAAAATCTATATTTTTAATACTTTCTTATCTCCTGAACTCCAATTTTGGCCTAACTTGAAAACTGCCAGCCACAGGCTGTTTTCAGGTCTTTACAGTAGGTCATGAATCATCTTTAGTCTCACTACTCACACCAAACACTACTTAAAAGAAAAAACTATGACTGCTACCTTTAGTGAGTCTAGGATAGATTCTTTACATTGTCTTGCCCAAAAGGTTGCCAGATCACCGGGTCTAGAGACCTCTTCTCGCTCCTTCTTTCAGAAAATAATCCCCAGCACACACCCAAAGTATTTCAAGATCATTTTGAAACACAAAGAAGGCAGTTACAGTTTGAGTTAACAGAGGCGCCTGCACTTGAGGAATAGTCACAATTAGCTTTTTTCCATGAAGGTAGAAATCCACATGCATAATTTAGACCTTTGTCTCACACTTTATAAATACACACTTCATGTAAGAGGGGAAATGGATCAGGATTCATATTCATTCTGGTCTACAAATCACGATTTAACCCTTCAGAATTCATTCTCCCAGCATGCTTTAAATGATTTTGGAAGAACCCTAATTGAAAGGAATTTGTTTGGTGTTTTTTTTTCTTTGCATTGGTTGTTTGTTCTGTAATATGTAGTTTTTGTTGATAAGATGAAACGGAAAACTGCATACAAGTTATTATTAATAACTAAATATTTAGAGTGAAAAGATACATGTACTCCTAGTGGGCCCTCAGGAGTTACATACCAAACCATAACATATTCCTGAAAACAGTTATTTCATAAGGCAAAAAGCACTTGAACAGCAAGTTGCAAAGAAAATGGAAGCATGCCAAAAATAAGCTTGTGATGACATACAGTAAGTGACTATGGTCTTCAATGGAACTTCTGTTTTCTTAGCTATATTTTTTAGTTCAGACTTCAAACTACTATTGACAGGAATTGCTACTTGTAATGCTATAATGCAATGGAAAACACAGCAATGACAGAAGAATAGCAAAGTCCTAGGCTACAGCAAATGAGGATATGCTTAATACAGCAGCTGTGGACACAGAAACAAAGGAAAAGAAGCCTGCTTACCCTTAGAAGGTCTCAGGTAGGCAGGGATCTCCAGCAAGATCCCCTTACCTCCACTGCCAACCCTTAAATGAGGTCTGGGAAGGGATGGATCCTGGCTCCATTCCTTCTGGTCACTCAGGTGCAATGCATGCACCTGAGCTCCCCTGGGTTGGACCTGCCTTCCCACCAGGCACTCAATCACTGCTTCAAGCCATGACTTAGCATTTCTGCTACACCACTCACAAGGTGCCTAAAGCATATGGGGAAAGGTCACACCATTTCAGAGTTTCTTTCTACTGGCCAATTAGTAGTGTCCATCACACGATTACTGTGGTACTGGTGTTCAAGACAACCCAACAGGGCCAGAAGTTACCCTACAAATTCGTATTACCTACCAAATGGTCAATGTACAGAAAGGCATATTCAAAGTAGTTGCCTTATAAATGATGAAAGACTGGATATTACCTTCAGGGATGTACAAGATTTTTAATTCTATCTTAGGAAAACCAGTACCATAGATAAAGGATAGATTTGCAAAACACAGAACTCTGTCTACAGTTCGGAGAATCCCTCTTACTCAGCAAAGGTCAACTTTTAACATGCTCAATATGCTTCACTAGACAGAACAGAATTTTTGCAGAAGTGATAAAAGTAGTAAAAGCAAGCATGAATGAAGAGAAGCATTACTACTGCACAGGTTACTCTCAAATTCTTAGCTTAATTTAACATTTTAAATCAGAAAGTTCTCTGAACATCATTTGTGAAACTATCCAGGCAGATTCTGAAGTTAATTCATGGGAAGAAAGGTCTCAGTGTTATGTGGGTATAAGATTTCCAATTCATGGTCACACATTCACATATTTAAATGCAATCAAGCATTAAAAACTATTTAGAACATTCCTCATGAAAATAAGCAGTTGCATTTCAGAGAAATTGTACAGACTTGACACATCAGAGCAGCACTACATAAATACTAGAGCTGACCATCTCAGCTCTCTCAACTATAATTTCCTCAGGCATCTGGTAAACATTTTACTTCTTTCATAATGGGATGTTGATGGATGGATGGATTAATAAAATGCTAGATATTAAGGCTATGAAAGAGGCATAGCAGGTAATAGAGAGAATCTTCTATAATTGCTTTTAAAAAGTCTGGAACAAAAACATAACTTAGAACCCTTTATTCAGCACAATAAAATATAGGCAACTCCAACAGCATCTCCCTTTTACAAAGCTCATAGAATATAAACACCGAAATTACAGTGCTATAACTTTTGCCACCTATAAGACGAGCAGTTACACTTTGTCCCTTTAACTGCTTTAATAATGCCATCTGAGTGCCTGGAAACGCTAAAACTTAAGTATGCAAAAGCACGAGGAACTGCTACATTACCATGGTCTGCATGGGAAACCACTAGCCAGCTCTCAAAGTGCAATGAAGTTTTTAAAGCCTCCAAACTGAAGCATGACCTTGAAACACACCTGAAGACTTTCCCTGCAGGTCTCCGAGGGCAAATTCAGCGCTCGCAGTAGTTGCAGATGGGACATTAGAGGAGTTTTGATGGGAAGGAGGGGGGAAGCAGCAACTTTTCCTGGGCTGTAAATTGGCCAGTCATATTCAGGCATTCAGCCTAGCATTGAACAATAAGACAATTTCCTAGATTTGGTAATTAGGCACCCTGCTACACTAACACACTTCTAGGCTTGTGACATGATCAGTTTCAAACCTGAATCTCCTCCCAGCTGACCATGTAAACATGCACTTTGTTTCAAGGAGGAGTTACACTGTATAAAGATGGCAGGAGTGAGTTGTAAAGTCCAGGTTTCTAACAGCATTTTAATGTCTATTCTCCTCAGAGTTGTAAACACAGTACTCTGAAATCTGCTTTCAAATTATTCACCTCTAACACACATGGCTGGAAAATCTGAGAAAAAAAGATTTCCTTGCAGGAAAACTAACACTTCTATTTCTGGTATCGCCAGAGACAGTGAAGAAAAAAAAAAAAGTTGCATTGTAGCTGTTTAGCACTTCATTTCAGAGTGGCACCAACTCTTACTGACAAGCCACTCGTTATTCGCCACAGAACCAAATCGTGACCCAAACATAGGTGGGAGCTACAGGGTAAGTGTCTCTTACAATACAGTCTTTTCCCATCAAGCAAAACACAATTACCAGCCTTTCAAATATGCCAGCAGAAACACTAGAATGCAGACTGTGTTGTGACTGTGCTGTGTTTTTACAAATGGGTTGCTTTTAAATTGCTTTTGCACCTTTAGTTGAATAGTTTTTAAAAGGTGTTACTTCCAGAACTGAAATCTCACTGGCAACCAAACAATACATCAGATGTTGAAATTTGGACATCAAAATTTTAGTTTGCATGTACTTGGCAATCACCTTACCTCATAGGTTTGTCTGTCCAAAGAATTATTTCCCTTTACAGCCCTTGAGGATGCCCTCAAAACTGAGATATTCCTATGTTTATTAAAACAAAAACAAACAAACAAAAAAACACTAGTTTTGAGTGCTGGATTGATTCTTTGCTGCATTCTAGCAAACGTGACTCCCAACTTCAAGAAGGGCCGGAAAGATGATCCTGGTAGCTACAGACCTATCAGTCTCACCTCAGTGCCAGGGAAGGTTATGGAATGGATAATCTCAGGATACATCATGGATCAGTTAAAGGTCAACCAGGGGATCGGGCCCAGTCAACATGGGTTTATGAATGGTAGATCCTGTTTGACAAACCTGATTTCATTCTATGACAAGGTGACCCACTTAGTGGATGAAGGCAAGGCTGTCGATGTTGTCTACCTGGACTTCAGTAAGGCCTTTGACACTATCCCCCACAGCATCCTTGTGGAGAAGCTGGCTGCCCATGGTTTGGATGGGCATACGCTCTGCTGGGTGAAACACTGGCTGGAGGGCCGGGCACAGAGAGTTGTGGTCAATGGAGTTAAATCCAGTTGGCGGCCAGTCACGAGCAATGTCCCCCAGGGCTCGGTGCTGGGGACTCTTCTATTCAACATCTTTATCAGTGATCTTGATGAGGGGATTGAGTGCACCCTCAGTAAGCTTGCAGATGACACCAAGTTGGGAGGGAAGGAAGTTGGGAGGAGAGTTGAGGCACTACAGAGGGAGCTGGATAGACTGCATCGATGGGCCAAGGTAAACCATGTGGGTTTCAACAGGGCCAAGTGTCGGGTCCTGTACTTTGGTCACAACAACCCCAGGCAACCTTACAGGCTTGGGGAGGAGTGGCTGGAAAGCTGCCTGACAGAAAGGGACCTTGGTGTGCTGATGGACAGTCAGCTGAATATGAGCCAGCAGTGTGCCCAGGTGGCCAAGAAGGCCAGTGGCATCCCGGCTTGTATCAGGAATGGTGTGGTGAGCAGGAATAGGGAAGTCATCCTGCCCCTGTACTCGGCATTGGTGAGATCTCACCTCGAGTACTGTGTTCAGTTTTGGGCGCCCCAGTACAGAAAGGACATTGAGGTGCTGGAGCAGGTCCAAAGAAGGGCAACAAGGCTGGGGAAGGGCTTGGAGAATATGTCCTATGAGGAGCGACTAAAGGAACTGGGGCTGTTTAGTCTGGGGAAGAGGAGACTGAGGGGAGACCTCATTGCTCTCTTCAAATACCTGAAAGGTGATTGCAGTGAGAGCGGGGCTGGTCTCTTCTCTCTGGTGACAGGTGACAGGACAAGGGGAAATGGCCTCAAGTTGCACCAGGGGAGGCTGAGGTTGGATATCAGGAAAAAATTCTTTACAGAAAGGGTTGTTAAGCTCTGGAACAGGCTCCCCAGGGAGGTGGTTGAGTCACCATCCCTGAATGTGTTTAAAAACCATTTGGATGTGGTGCTTGGGGACATGATTTAGTGGTGGGTTGTTAGAGCAGTATGGTTAGGTTGCGGTTGGACTTGATGATCTTGAAGGTCCTTTCCAACCTGAGCAATTCTATGATTCTATGATTCTTTGTCATGCTGCAGAATGCACTACTGGTGCTTTCTCATGTGCAGAAGCAGATCTGGGGCAGGCCTGATATTTCCAGAGCACGCTCTGTCAAGTACAGAAACTGAACTTAAATAACTCAAATTGAATTCCTTCTAAGTGAATATAGACCAAGATATATTTCAAATGTTAAACAGAGGACTTTTAATCAAGATATGCTGCTACAGTCCATCAATTTCAGTCATCAGTAAACTGCCAATTGAAACCTCTTTTTAAAGAGAAAGACTTATCTCCAAACCTGCTTCAGGTTGCTTTAAGTTACTGCTCTACTGCGTAATATAGCACCTACACCAGATGGGAGTTGAACTAGGAGCTAAAGCTCAGACACCTCCTGCTAATCTATAGAAACACTAGTGGTACTTCAAAGTTTGTCTGGAACTGTGAGTTTTTAGGTTCCATTTAAGCCCCTGTGCACCTAAATCCACTCTATCTCACCTGAATAGCCCAGATGGTCTGTCAGCTGCACTGATGTGGTGGATGAAGGGATTTCTCCTGCATCACTACTGATATGGCCCCCTGTAAGCAGGGGAAGAGCTGACTCTTTGGCCGCTGCTTTGTGTGCCCAGCTCCGTTTGCCCAGGTTGCCCGACTCTGTGCCTTATTGCAGCACCGGCTGGAACTCCATGGCACCTCAGCACAGTGAGGAACAGCTGCTCTGTCTTGTTTTTACCAGGATGTTCGCTCTTTCCCTCTGGTGGAGGAACTGGTGCTCCTCATGTCTAAAGGTTTAGTCCTTCCTTTTCAGGAACAGCTGCAGAAGAAAGAAGGAGCAGCGCATGGAACTCCGAGACAAGAGCAATCAAGAGGCTGTACAAAGGGGAAATTTACTTTGTTAGAATTAAAGACTTGAGATGTCTCTCATATAAGGCTCAGGCTATTATGTCCTAACCAGGAAACTGATTTATCAGGCAGAGGGAACATACCGATGTGAGTAGGGCTGTTTTCTGTACATACTGAAGTTATTCACATTGTATTACAAGTCAGCTGCACAACTGTACAGCAAATAAAGGATACCAAACCAAAAAAAGAGAAACAATTTTACATCTTAAAAACTACCATTGGACAATGACCATGAAAGTACAAACTAGAACAGAATACAATTTCCTTATTAAAAATATGTGCGCACAAAATACTACATTGAGGTGGTGATCCCTGAATGTTAGAAAGTGGGTCTGATAGGAGTAAATTGAACACACGGTGGTAGATTGCCATTATTTCTGAGCAACAAGTCATTGACAGGGTTAGTATTTGACGGGATAGGGTCATCCAAGCATGTGAGGGCACAGAATAAAGAAGAAATGAGATGCACTGAACAAGCAATTATAAGCACAGCATTTAGTTGAATATAGAAGCTGCTGAAGAGTTACAGCACTTTTTCTACAAACATTCAACATATCTTTTGTACAAAGGTTGCCCTGAAAATAGCATCTCCTATTTTATCATGCTGGCCCATGGGGGAGGATGTTGGTGGTATGGCAGCAGAGGCTGAATCTTCCTGCCGATATCCCATTCTGTTTTGTGGCCGTGTGACAGATGGAAGCAGAGGGGCAGTCTGACAGAATGGCGTCTGGCATGGCAGTGTGTTTGGAGTAAAGGTGTGCCATTGAATCCCTCCCTAGAGAAAAAATTGCACCCACTGACATTCATTGACACTTGCTGAATGATTATGGAGACCCAACAGGGGTGTTCAGTGCAGTGAGACAGTGAGCGGTGCATTTCAGTAGTGGCAAGAGCACTCACCTCCACTGGTGTGGAATTGCATGAGCACAGCATGCAGACTCTTGTTCATTGCAGGTAAAAGTGCATAGATAATGGTGGTGACTATATTGAAAGACAGTGTTTCTAAATAGTGTTATTGTGCTCTTTGTATCTGTTGTCGTTTCCATGGAAATTATTAGGAGGCATTACTTCCATGGCAACCTATGCATTATCAAAGACTCATTCATACCATATTATCATTGATCCACTTAAAAACAAAGAAAACAACAGGGAAGCTTGTTATAATGAAATTTGGGTAATTTTTAAGAAACTAGTAGGAAAATGTACATTGGTAAATAGCTGCCAAAATCCTGGTGGTGTGGAATATTAATTCTGAGCTTTAAACATTATGTTCCTATAGAGAAACTCACAGGTGTTCTCACACCCGTAACGAAGACTAAATCTCCTGATGGCTTCAGTTCACTGCATAGGATTCAGAATAATTATCGTGCTACAAAACATTTCAAAACCAGCTGGGTAGCAGAGTTAACAGGTTCTTAGAAGTAAGGAGATCTCTTCAGAAATTGGAGTTCTGTCCAAGAATACAGAAGACAGCCCACATTCCTGCAGGCTACACTGAGGGCCAGAGTTTTGAGGAACGGCATAATGAACACAAAACTAACAAGCTTGAATTTTTCTCCCCTTGTCCTCCCAAGCGTACATTGTAAGCAGCAGTTCTCCCTCACACTCTTGTCATGAGCAAGTGCACTGAGCCAGATAGAAGCAACATTCAGCAATACCTGACTTGCTGATTGCCCCTAAGCAGACAGTTGGCTGACCAAACCAACTCACCACTTAAATAACATTCATGAACCCTTACAAGTCCTTCACCAAACCTGGCTTTTGTATCTCATGCCTGTGGCAAAATCAGACACGCGTATTTCATACTTTTATGTATCCATGTGTGAGAAAGTGCACTTGAGAACTATCAGAGATTGTTATAATATTTTTATCTTAAAAACTGATGCACAAATCTGTTAGTTAATAGCTAATTGGGAAAGAGATATTCATCTAGAAAATTCCCGCATGACAAGCTGTTACTAAGTGGCTGCAAAAGCAAACTTACGTTAAAAAAAAAAAAAAGAAAATAGAAACTACAAATCCTAAAAACACAAAAAGGACAAGGAAGCCACTGTTCATACAGGCAAATCCGTATTTGGTCACAAGTGGTAGCATAGTAAAAAAAAAAAATATTGAAATTACTTATGATTATGTGCTGAGATACCCCTGTCTCCACACCTCTTCACACGTCATCAAGCCCCTTGCCTCTTCCCAGATGCCTTCTCCTGATCTTGGTTCACTCCATTTAGCTTTAAAGTTCTTACACAACCTGGCTATGGCACCATCTTCCAAGACAGCATCATATTTGCCTTGTTTGGTACTCACTCAGAACAGCAATGGGAGTGTGCACTTGGCACCGCGCACTGTCATGCTTCAGCTGATGGCTAGGCTAGGGCTGGTCTGTGAGCACATTTTAAAATGCTTTCTCTAGGATGAGTTTAACTGCCAGTTTTCACATCATCACTGAATCTGGGCAAGAAAACACTCAGTCTAGCTGCCCAAAACAATGTCTAGCCTGTAATTAAAGGTAGCAGTTCACAGTTCTGGTTGACTGCCAAATGTATGCTGGTCACATACATGGAAGTTAACTCCACTCCTTAACTATTTCATGGTTGTTTTTTTTCCCCAAGTACAATATTGTATCTACTAGGATATGTGAATTGCCATCCTGAATTAGTCTGAAGGTCCATCAAGCATAGCACTGACAGATACCAGCACTAGACATTAGGGGAGGCTGTCCCTATGGGGGCAATTATAGACTAATTTACCCATAAGGGAAATTCCTTTTTAAGCTCCATCAATTATCCCCTTGAGGCACAGAGATTTATATATCTTATGTTTCTAGTCCTTTCTAACATTACTCTAGATCATCTTATTTAAATTTTTTTTTAACCCTTTTCCAAATTCACTTACTACTACAATAGTCTCCCAATACATGCAGATAAACACAACAAAAATAATTAGTTAACTGGAAAACTGTTAATGGGAAATGCAGATGCATATTACATGCCATGGAATACTCAGCAAGACTTATCACTAAAAAAAAAAAAAAAGCAACTATTAGGTACATTCGACATAATGTATGCCAGTAAATTTATGCGGATTAGATAAAAGTTGCATTTGAATAGCAAAACTAAGCATCAAACCTTACAAGAGCAGTCTTTAATATGTTCCCATTAAACACCAGTGAGCCTATTTTTTTGAGTGTTTTTCCTGTTACAGGACCCAGTACATGATCCAGCTTCTCAGAATTGCAGATGTAAGTCTGTCAGACCTGTAATTCAGCGATTTCACGGACAGTAACACAGGAGATTGCTGTGGAATTTCAGCAAGAGACCCCACATTTGCATGGAAAGTGGAGAAAATGTCTTTGGCATCCCCCCACAGAGGCCCCTTGACAGGAAGGCTATACACAGCTTAAGTTTCCTGCTAGCTGCAGAGCTGCTGGAAGTGGATTGAGGTAAGGAGGCATGGGAATCAGCTGACCATATTAACAAACACTTCTAGTTAGCCTTAGGAGCTGCACAAGAAAGGTCTATAAAAACAAGGCAGAGGTGCTGCCTGCTCCGTGCCTGTTACAGGATGCAGGTCACATAATGGGATCTAGCAAGAAAGACTGCATACTCAACAGGACTTAGCAGTAGACCAAACTTAGTTCTGGAGAACTGTTATATTCAGAGCCCAAGAAGAACGTGAAACAGTTGTTTCATCCAATATACACATTTAACGAATATATTACTTTGTTGGGAATTTGTTCGTAGCTTTGAGAAAGTACATCAACTTTCTAAAGACAGAAAAGGGTCTGCAGTCACACTGAAGTATTAGCAACTCTTCATCCAGGTATGTAAAGCTATCAGGGGAACTACAGGGGCAGTTTTTGGCAACAATATAAATATTCATAAAGGAAGAAAGTTCAGCTCTCCTCTGACCTCTGCAACTGCCAAGATTTAAGTGTTTCCTCCTACTTTCCTACTTGAAGGACAACTTGATGAGAGCACAGCTACTGTTCCATGGGGCCATTCATATCTCCAAATTACCAGCACCATACAGGGCTGTTTTCTGCTCTTCTCTGCACTAACATAAAAAAAAAAAAAATAAAAAAAAAATCAGCCTCTTCCTCATCCAAACCTCAACCAACCTGCACCAACATCTCCCGACAGGTAGGCAGGCAGAGCAGATGCAGGCTGTGAAAGAGAGCCACTGATCTCTCCTATGGCTTCTGACTGTTAATCACTTACTGTAAATAAGTTATTCATAGATTCTGCCAGGGAGAGACATCAGGCAGACTCCCCTTCTTGTCCACAGTTTTTAAGAGGCCAAAAGTTAACACAAAACCTTGCATAAAATGCTTGCCGCTCTAACATAGTACGCACTAAAAACGTGCGTGAATAATCAGTGTCACAGCTCACCAGTTAAAGAGCCAGACACGTCACATCAGTCCCCAAACTGAGCTAATCCTAACATTTGTTTCAGGTCAAGAAAACACTCTCTACAGTCACTTTTTTTTTTTTTTTAATTGAGTTGGGCTTGGGGATTTTTTTGCTCACTGTTTTTATTTTTTGTTTTTAGGAGGATGAGAGTAGGAGATTTTGTTGTTGTTGTTTAAATAAAAGCTGAAGAACTAAATTCACCAAACAGCATTTCATCGGTGCCTGGAGTGATCACAGTGGTCACAGAAAACTCAAGTTCACAATCTCATGCTCAGCCGAGCACAGAAGCTGTGTGAACGCAGGTCTCCTATCTCACACACCAGTATTATATTCAGAAGTCTACAAACTGTAAGAATGAGAAGGATTCACTAGCACACCTCATCTCTATAATAAGCACTCCAGCCCCAACAGACTTCTTCAACTGAAACCTCTTCCTGGATTAAAATGATCTAAGGATGTTTTCATGAAAATAAACATAGCATTTTTTGCTTAATAATGTATTTGTTAAGAAACCCAGCACAAAATTAGAGCTGTAATTTCTTAAGACTGATAGGTACTGCTTTGAAAGTCACATTAGAGGAGTAACAGAAAGTATTTTCCATGATTTAGAGCTTCCAGAACAGAATAGGCCATACCTATGGTACTACAATGGTGGGACTAAGCAGGGAAGCATACCAAAGACCTCCTCAGACAACAGTCCCTCCTTCTATATTAGGTACAAAAAGCTTGCTTGCACTTGTTCCTCTCCAGCTGAAGATATTCACTGACAAGACAAAACGACCAAGGCAATGCTACCACCATTCCAGCACCACTCCCAAGGGAAGCAGCAAGACCTTGGAGATATACAGCAGAGGCCAACAGAAGCAAGATTATGGCTACCTGAAATGTCTCAGGCAGCTCCTAGTATATGTATATATATATATAGTTATATATCCTAGTATATAATGTTTTGTTCATTATAAACAGAATCCTATTCAGGTCAAAAAGCATTTTATAAGCAGCACACTTTAATGTCTGACTACACTCTAGGTATTTAAAACAACTTTCACCAGTCATGGCAGAATTAAAAGGAAGGCATCTGCTGGCATTCTGGTACTCATTCTCTTTGAAACAGAAAGAATATTATTTCTCAATGTTATTGGCAACATTTCAAATCCATTCAGAGCCAGATTTTTTAAAATGCCACATGTAATTACACATCTCCCTTCTGTGGCCACAACATCAGACACAGAGAAGGAACAGTGCAGCAAGATTTCAGTCCCTCAATCAAGCAGTTGCTGGCAGGCACAACAGACCAAATTTGAAAAAAAATTTTGGAAAAAATCAATAATAAACCTAAACATTATTCCTTTCCTTAGTTATTGTTGCTAGCAAATAGCTTATGTTTCATAGCTGGAAGGCTCAGATAAAACACTTTTCCTTCTGTGATACCATCTCCATTCTAGCTTCTTACCTACAGAAAGTAGTCATATCTTTCAAATACCTGACAGAATTTTGCATTTCCTCACAGAAAAATCCTTTTTTTTCCTAGTCCTAACAAGTTTTCTAGCTTAAACACCAGCAGCAGTTTGGCTGAGTTTCCAGCTTACTGCCAGGTCTGGTAGACAGTCCACATTTACTGTGACTCCATATTTTACTCTGTGAGGATCTTCAGAGGGATGCTATACACAGAACTAAGTCACTCAGGTAGAAGTCTAGTCACCCTATACAATCATGGAAAAAAAAAATTTGCCCTAATGAGACAGATCAGTCAGCCCAAAGGCAATATTTTTATTAATTTACTACAGAAATACCATAAGAACTGTGGGAGTCTTTAATCAAGCTCCTCATTTAGGCTCTTAAATTAACCCATAATAGATGTAGATCTGGGGCCCTACAGTATGTGCCTGCTGGTATGCCAGACAGCAGCCTGCCAAAGGAAACCAAAAGGTCTGTCAAACTGTTACCTTCTAAGGAATTTCTACATAAAACTACTCAGAGAGCTTTTTTAGAAGGGAACTGAAAACTTGCAACCCAAACAGAAAAGGCAGTCAGGCCATCTGATAGAAGGACTAGAGCTCTAAGGAAGCAAAGGTCAAAAGCATCCAGCAAAGACTGGAGGAAAAAAAAAAAAAAGAATCTCCAGGAGTCTAGCTCCACTGCCTGCATGGCAAGGCTTGGGTTATACATATTGGGCAAGCATATGGGGGGGAAGCTGTTCATGCTGAAGACATTTATCTGAGCCAACCATGCAATGAAAGCATGGCCAGATAGGTGGTCCTAGAGCTACCTGCTGGCTCTCCACAGTACAAAGCAAGTGCACTAAGGAGCACATTGCAGGTACATGCACTCACATGCTCTCACCTATCAGCAGCACTGTAGCTAAATCCAGGAGGGAACTCCAGAGCCTAGAATGACATTTTAGGATGCAAGGACATTAGGATGGAAGGAAATGGTCTCAAGTTGCACCAAAGAAAGTTTAGATTGAAAATTAGAAAGAATTGCTCCGTAGAGAGAGTAGTCAAACATTGGAACAGGCTGCCTAGGGAAGCAGTAGAGTCTCTATCCCTGCAGATATTTAGGAGACATGGAACTGATGGACATAATTTCATAATGACTCAGTAGATCAGGCTGATGGTTGCACCTGATGATCTTCAAGGTTTTAACCAAACTAAACAACGATTCCATGATTATTCCCCCCCCAATTTAAACATGGTTTACTTTCTGGGACAACCTAAAAAAGTAGTCAATAAAAGGTCTTGCTGTTGAACTGTAGACCCTGTACTAACAGCTAAAGACATATCCAATACCCCCTAAAATCCTCACCCATTTCAATCAGATGTTTGAACTCAGGTTATCTCTTGTTCCCTAGAGCTGATACTACAGGAGATCAGGTAGGAGATAGTTTTCAGCTGCTGCAGTGCTGCCACCAGAAAGGAAGAGAAAGCACATGCATGAGAGATTCCGGTAAATATCACTTCCAAAATGCAGTACTTCCAGGAAATAAATTACTCTGCCGAAGTAGCTGATTTGTTGGCATCTAGATCTAACCCAAAACCTCCCCTTCCAGGAATATCATCAAATTTTAGTGGAAAAGACCGATGCTACTGCAGCATTCATTTCTAATAGCTTTTCCACATTAACACTGGAGATTTGGGTTCACTGGACTGTAAACGCCAGAGTTAGTGTCACACTGTCTGCACTTGCAGCCTAGTAGTATTCAGAAAGTCATTTACTGCAGTTGTATTAAAATAACTTCATCATTACGTGCTCAGTAAGGTTTTAATTTTAATAGTATGGCACGCGGTATCAGAAGTTCTATCTTATAGCTCTCGTGGCTGATATGAAGATAATCTTGATCTCATAGGCTTTTGAAATGCAAAATACTTTTCCATTTTCTTCCATAATTGTTTTAATGCACCTAGTTTTCATTATATTTTGTGGAATTCCTCCAGTTAATTTTAATTAAATTTTCAGAGAATTCTTTATCCTATACTTCAGTTATACATGTGGCCTCCACAAACTTTTCCTATTAGTTTCTTGTACATGTTTTTAATTCCCTCAAAGCCACTTGCATGTTCACCAAAATTTAATTCTAATTGGTAAATACGATTCTAAACTGGTAAATTTAGAACAGAAGTTCTAAATGAATTTCTGTGAGCAACCAAAATGAAAGAATGGCGTTAGGTTTTGATTTTAAAATCACTATAGAAATGCTTCAAGAATTTTGCAATACCACTCATCTACTCTACACGGTGAGGTAGCTCACCGTAAGCTACCTCATCTCCCTCAAATCTTTACTGAACAGAGCAGTAGGTGAATCTCCACTACAACAGCAGAATTCACTGCAGTAGTTTAATCAAAAATTAAAGAATAAAAACAATATAAATTTGTCATTCGCTCTGAATAATCAAATATTCTGAAGTGATAGTTTAAGAAAAAAAAACCAGGGACATGGTATGTGATATACAGACTGACTGTCAAAAGAAGAGAGGTGCAGAAACTATTACAGAAACAGACTTCTGTTCCTCTGTATGTATATCAGAAAACACAATGGCGCACTTGACACTTTTCACCAATGACATTAAACAAAGCCATTTGAGGCATTAAAAATAGATGTTTAAAATTGCATTTCTATGACTTAAATTGTTGTGCTTAAAAACACCAAATAGGACCAGGGCACTGCCAACCTGTCATCACCCAGAAATACCAGAAGAGAATTCATGCACAAAACTCCACACACCCATAAAAAAAAAAAAAAAAAAAAAATCGGGCTTCCCAAACCAGAAAGCAACTTAGATATAGAGAGGACTGCGCTACAGCTGAGATGCCCATACTTTGCACTGAATTGCAGTACTATTTGTGTCTGCATTCCTCAAGAAAAAACTTGTGCATTTGCCATGAGCTCAAGACTTCTGTTTTAGTTCACAGGATAGGTATGCAACAAACTAATTAAAATAAATAAGCAGCTCTAGCAATTTCCTTTCCATTGTTACAAACAGGGTTCCTTCATGAATAGCTGCTACAAACCTACCTGGGCACAAAACAATTAACTTACTGATAGCACTCATTAGCACACATAGGGAATCAAAACAGATGAGAATAGACCTAAGTCAGAATAGACGTGCTTTCTCAAACATTGCATCTCAGGCACCTATCACAGCAGCTTTTCTTCCTTTTCCATGCTTCTCATACTCAGATCCACTAGAATCAGTGCCACCTGTCTTCATTCAAAGGAATGGATGTATAAAGATGTTACAAAGAAGTTCAGATTATTAATATTTTCTAATATTTCACCATCTGGAGTACTGTGTTCAGTCCTGGGGCCCCCAAAACAAGAAGGACATGGAGCTGTTGGATTGGGTCCAGAGGAGGGCCATGAAGATGATCAGAGGGCTGGAGCACCTCCCCTGGGTGGACAGGTAGAAAGAGCTGGGGCTCTTCAGGCTGGAGAAGAGAAAACTCTCAGGGGACCTTATAGCAGCCTTCTAGTACCCGAAGGGGCCTACAGGTGGGGAGGGACTTTTTATAAGGGCAGGTAGCAACATGACAAGGGGAAATGGCTTTAAACTGGAAGAGGGTAGATTTAGGCAAGATATTAGGAAGAAATTCTTTACTGTGAGGGGTGGTGAGACACTGGAACAGGTTGCCTGGTGAGGTTGTGGATGCCCCCTCCCTGGAGGTGTTCAAGGCCAGGCTGGATGGGACTGTGAGAAACCTGGTTTAGTGGGAGGTGTCCCTGCCTATAGCAGGGGGTTGGAACTAGATGATCTTAAAGGTCCCTTCCAGTACAAATCATTCTATGAGTATTTCCCACCGGACCAGAAACATACTTTAAAGCCTCTTAAATTCATCCCTCTGTCTTCAGTAGCCGGGAAATTGGAAAAAAGCACTGCACTGATCTTACAACTAACTAAATATACTGTTAAATACTTAAGTGAAAAAATGTAAACTTCTGAGTTCAAGCCATTACATAGGGAAATTCTCAACCTCCTGGAAGAAAAAAAAATAAAAACAACACCTTATCTACAGGCCAGCTGGATGGCCTATTTATTGTTCCATGAGCACTGATCTCAGACAAGGGTTCCATCTTATGTATACTACCATGAAACAAACAGCACTCACAGGTGAAAAGCCCACTTCCTCACTATGCCAGGTCATTCCAAATGATATAAGGTCAGCTGATCTGCCATCAGCTTGCAGGAAGATCTTTCCAACTATAGTGTCCTTCACACACTAAGGTGAGAATTCATCATAATAAATTACCACACAGCAACTTATGCAGAAGAAACTCTCAACAAATATCAACACAGGCTTCCCCTCTGCTTTATTTTCTAAATCCTTCTGTTGAGTTGTGCATTTCCCTCCTCTGATGCCTCCTGCGAGAAGGATTGCACAGAGCAGCACTGCTCCCTGACAGGCAGGTCTCCATTACAGTGTAAATCCTTGTTGACTTCACAGCAGATGTGCCAGTGGAAAGTTAATGCAAACAAAGGAGGAGGATCTCACCTCGGATTTCATTTCAACCTCCAATTTCATGCAAACCAATATCACTGCTAGTATTAAAGACGGGAAAAAAAAACAAAACCTGAAGATTCTTCCACTATATGAGATTGATGCAACTGTTGTTTGCCTATTTGGGGAAAGCTCTGAATCTCATCCTATCTCTGAATGCAAGTACTTTCCTTCCACAGTAAGCTGTTAAGATGTTTTATTTCAAGTTGGTTTTGTGGTGTTGGTTTTTCTTTTTCCTGTCTTTATTTTGTTTTTTTCCCATAAATGTATCAGCCTACCTATGAGGATGTGAGAGACACAGAATTGTGCAAAGGATATACTGAGAATGAGGCACCTCATGAATCCCACTGACACCCAGCTCTGAGATTTCACAAGAACTGCAAGTGGTGCATATGCTGCCTGCCGGCCTTCTGCACAGGGCAAGTGCCATCCATACTAACAGACATATGCTTGTGAGGAAACAGACTAGGAGATGGCACAGTTGGTTTCGTTTCAAATGTATCTATGTCTGTGAACTTATACAGAGAGTAGGCGTAGGCTTCTCATACTGAAACAAATATTCAGTACAATCTTCCTTCTGAGCCTCTGAGTGTATGCTTTGTAGGGGCTTTGTTATTTCTCTTAAAATATATATATATATCTTTCTTCTTTAATTGCCCAAACTTTTACAACAGCTGGACTGCATGGAAATCAAAGTAGATTTTTTTTTTCTTTTGTGTCTAACTCTCATGACCAGAGAATTACTGGTGTCCAGGCTCCAGCATACCATAAAGCCTCAAAGATCAGAAAGCCAATAAAAAGAGATATTTAAGAAAAAAAAGTCATATGATTTTAAATACAGTTTACTTATGCTGCTGGCCAATGCAGAATGCTGTACTGATGAGTGATTTTTATTTTTTGAATGGCATGTTTTCACCAGTCATAAATGTTCAGAGTGGGAAATGGACGATTTACAGACAATCATTTTATGTGAAGTACTACAGCAGGTCTATACAAATGCATCCTTGTTTTAAATTGACACAAGTCATTTTTTTGTTAGAGCAGAACAAACCAAGACCAGCTTCACAAAGTTGTGACACCAAATCTGTCTCATTGGGTAAATCCCAAGCTAATGCCTATTACCCACTGCAAGAAGGGGCTCACCTAAGAGAGCCATAGGAACCACAGCGATGCAAACACTGGCTAATGCACAGGCCAGATAGTAAGTGCCCCTTGGTGATGCCTGGCAGTATAGCCAGCACAAGCCTCCTCTACTTTTGTTATCCAAAACCTCAAGGCATCTGGAAAAACCCACATTTCAGTGCTGCAATAGAGAGGCACCATCATTCCTGCTGCTTATCTTGCAGCAATCTCCTGGGAGTGCTTCTTCCTGCATAAACTGTAATTACAGAGGCCTAATCAGTAAATTCCATGTTATATTTCATCTTGTTAAGTGTCTGTGTTGCTTTCAATCCTCTCCTCTCCTAATAGATCTGAGTGAATACGTGGAAAAAAAAAAGAAATAATCAAGGGCTCCCCTTTAAATGTAGTGGGCTTGTTTCCAAGGCCACACAGAGAAATACAGGGACACAGTACTGTAAATGAACTACAGCTTCAGTCACCTAATACATCCGCAGCAACTGTTTTGGCACCATGCAGTTGAGCCAACAAAGTTTTTATTTAACATCATTTGTACATACTGCTTTTTTTTTTTTTTTTTTTAAATGACCTACGTAGAGGCTACAATGATGTAGTGGCTGCATGTGGACTGGGAAAAAGTTTCAGTTATAGAAGCTCTCTCCATACTTAAAAATCTTTGTTAGTCTTCTGTCTACCAGTACAGCAAAGCAGCCAATTTGGAAAAGAACCTCATATGAATACCACAGCAGCCTCTGAGCATTGCTGGCATCTTCCATCATTTAACAATGCATATAGGAGATTTAATAATTTATACTTTTATTTAGAAGATTATTTAAGTATTTGTAACTGAATTAGCAATAACCAGTTAAAAAAAATATTTAATCTCATAGAGACATCAGATAGGCTTTTTGAGAACTACATCGGCAAGTTCATGCAAAAATCTGGACATTTTGGTAGGGATACTGTTAGCGTCCCACCTTCTTCATGGGGTTTCAGCATTAATCAGATCCTTAAACCCCATCTGTAGAGCCTGTCTTACCTCCTGACTACATTTGTAACTATATCCTTTGGGTGACTGCTCGGCATCTCTACGGCCTATGAAGCCGTACTATGAACGTTTAAATATTCATTTAATTATTCCATTATCAAACTAAGCATCTATAGCCCCTTTATTACTATTCCCATGCCTCTTCCCAAGTCTAAAGGGAACTGATTGGAGATACAAGTCTCAATCACATTCACCTAAGGAGACAACCTGCCAACCCAAACTGCATCTAGAAAACAGCATGAGGGCATCCTAAGCAATTTGCATATAAAGCATTTAGTTAATGTTATACTACTCAATGCACACTCAAATTGATGTGTTCTCATGCTAAACTTTAAGCACCTGATATGGAAAGAAACACCTGCAGATTTCATAACACTTATGACTAGAAGACTAATTCTGATGATATTCAAAACATGCAGCGCTGTGATGTGCCAGGCAGGACAGTTACTCACTGTTCTTCACCCAGTATACAATTTCTTTGTTGATTCCCTCACACATGCCTCACACCCAGTAGGCGCTGTCTAATTGAGCTGCCAGCTGAAGCCCACACAGCCAGGTGAGCTTTGGGAAGGGCACTAAGTCAAATACGTGCAATGTAGACATTACAAAAATATATTAAATTTCACCAGACTTTGTATCCCAGTATTTGCTGTAACCCTTCTGTGCAGTACAATATGAAGAAACACATCAGGGGTTATTATAGAAACAAATAGCATTCAGCAACAGAAAGACTATCCAGATGATCCCAACAGATCAGTCATTTTGGAACAAATAAGCATATAGAAATTCTCCTGCGAGACTTGGAGAATCTCAGCAATATCTTAATTTCCCAAGTTGAATTGTTCATAGGAAATATTTCTGGAGTGAGAAATTCAAACAGTTTCCAGAAAGTCTTGGATACTACTTTCTTATTTATATATCCAATGCTTAGACAGCTATGAACTAGTAACTGCAACATACAACATAGAGTACTCTTCTGTATTTCTTAATTCTGCCCTTACACATTCATTCTGAAGTTAAAAATGAAAAAGCAAGATGGATATGGGCATCAAACCATGTCTTCTTTTTATCAGGTTTGTGAAGTTATAGAAGAATGACTCTGAAGTACTGCTGCACAGCTTTATACATGTAGGGTAGATCTGTCCTTCGGAGTGTTTTTCCATTGCCATTCAGTAACCATTACAGAACAAATCATCAAAAATCATGTAAGGCAAATTCTGCACTCAGATACCTCAGCAGCTACAAGGGAGTTAGTCAGGATTAAGTCTTCTGAGCTGTGAGAATTTTGATCACACTGACTTTCATCAGAAGCACAGAATTGCTACGTTGTTATTGATTAGTAGATCATTTTCACATTAATTAGACAGATTTGAAATGGTAGGTATGCCAAAAATAACAGTGAAGCTGGATTGGTGAGTGTATGGGAACTGCTGAGTCATGGCCTGAACCACTGATTGAGCACCTGGAGGAAAGACCCAGTCAGCCCTGGGAGCACAGGTGAAGGCAATTCACCTGTGCAACCAGAAGGGGTGGAGCCAGGCTCCACCCCTCTTAGGCCTCATTTAAGGGTTGACTGGCCCTGAGGAAGGATCTCTTCCTGGAGATCCCTCCTTGGTGGGAGCCTTTTCCTGCGAGCCCAAAATCTTCCGATCCGGGTGAGCACTGTATTTTCCTTCCGCCTTTTGTAATGCTATTTCCATCGCGTTAGTCCTTCTGGTCGCTACAGTGAGAAATTGTCATACAGACACCAACACAAGAGTACTGAACAAAGCAAAATCTTGCTGAATTCTTGACATGGCTTTCCTCATGTTTTGACTTACAATCAGATTACACATTATATATGCATGTATAGATTTTGCCAATAGAATGGCCCCCAATAACACAATTACTTTTGACACCTGCAGTAGGCTTCCTGGATTTCATCCACAATATGCAATCAGAAAAATGTCTCCCTCATATTCAGACATGGAAAAAAAAGAATCAATTTGCTCAAGCTTATTTGAACTGTGCTTAGCCACAAGCTGTCCTTTCTCACATTACATCTTTCCAGCTACTATCAGCTGCTTTTCACACAGCAACTAACAGTCTTTCATTTTTTGTACTATCATTTACAACACTCATCATTTCCCTCCTAAACAGTAAATAAAATACTCTGGCCATTGTATATCAAGAAATTAAGCACCCAGGCAAATTAGTTTTGTGTTCCATTTAATGGTATTGTTTTCAAATATTTCCATTTAACAACAGGATGCACTTGATCAAGAAGATAAAACCCGGCATATATTTCTGAACATATAGAATGCATTTGAACATAATTGGTGATAACCAATTAAATTAATTGGTTAAATTCATAATTGGATAAATTAATATGCAAATGAAACAGTGGTTAGCATCCTGAAAACGTATGAAATAATACTACGCTTGGATTGACTTCATACCCACAGACATTTGTTCCATTTAAATATATGTTAGTCATGCGTTAGACTCACAGAGTCTTAAAATGTCTCTGACAGCCCAGAGTGCAATGGCTTTCACAAGTAGCACATGCAGGTGGGACTTGTTTTACAACAGTAGCTTTATTATAAGTTGTTAAGAGTTCTATGTCAAATCAGGAATGAAATTGCCTGCCAATGACGAAAGCAAAAAAAAAAGTCTTTTTCATTTCTGCTTAGCATCATCACTACTGTTTGTTGTTCAAATCTGTACTGCGGACTGTAGGCTGGTAGAAGGATGCCAATGTTAGCAGTAAGTAAAACAGTAGAGTGTCAGAAAGCCTCTTGCCGAAGCAACTCCGCAATCAGCTTTCACAACTACAGCATCAGGCTGGCCTGAAGGCTGATAGTACTTCAGCAAGTTTACATAAATTAAACACATTATTGCTCCCCAAATGCTGCACTCTGTAATCAAAGTGCCCTAACTGGCATCCTTTGACCTGCCTTTCCAACAAACTGCAACAAACTGGATATTAGGCATTACTAGACGGGAAGAGAATACAGTAAGAACAACACCAACATGCTACAGTGCAACTCGATGCAGTCACAACTTAAATACAGTGTAGGATTTTATACATGCACACACACACGCACAGGATACAATAGCAGGGGAAAAGGATCACACAATAGAAAAATTAAGGGCTGTTAAATGAAGCATAGAAGTAGCAGATTCTAAATAAAGACAAAGAGGTGACAGATGCTTTACACAATTTGCAGCTAAACTGTGGTACTTCCTGACACAGGAAGTCGCAGATATCAAAGTTTATGGGAAGACTGCATAAGCTAATGGAAGATAAATCCAAAAAGGTTTCTAAAACTACTATTTTTACCATGGTATGATTGTAAGGCAAACCATCAAAATGGTTAGCTTAATCTGGAGTGATCAACCAGAGCTGCAGAGGTACATCAGTATGAGCTTTAGCACAGAGTACATACCTAGAGTGAATTAGCAAGTGGCCAGAAAGCCAAGAAAATTAGCCACTATTAAACTCAGCCCTGCTGTGACTGGAAGGTTTCTGGCATCTCAGCAGGAAAAAAAAAAAAGGGGGTGGATTTCAGACATAAATATGTTGAGTTTATGAAACACTGATCAGTAGGAAGCATTTTAAGCATCCAGTTTTGATTCAATGCAAGCACAGCCCCAACCCAACTCTCATGAAGCATATGAGAGAAAGTAAGTTAAAGACAAGAGGTGAGAGCAGGTTGATTTGGCTTATTGTTGCTGGGTGGTTATTCTAGGGAGAGGGAGGGGGAATATCTAGCTGTAGATGTCCCTGTTCATTGCAGGGGAGTTGGACTAGATGACCTTTAAGGGTCCCTTCCAATTCAAACAATTCTATGATTCTAAGACATCCCACGTGCGTTGTTTCTGGCAAGCGTGCTTACTGCATCTTGTTGACATTTCACTGTTATATCTGAACAAATACTTCAGGCTGTTGGCGATTATTTATTGTTAGACATGTAAGTAGTACAGAATATTTGATTTCTGTAAAAAAAAAACAAACTGTCAGGTAAAGAGACACGAACAGGGCCTGAGCTACAAAACACTACTGATAATTCGATATAGCGAGCAGTCAAGTCTCCAAGCATTTAGAGCTACAGGGCAACCTTAGGACCTTGATGGCAGGAAGTAATCGATACAAAGAACATTGCAAGCCACACCTGCAATTAACACTCCACAAACAAAATTCAGATCAGGAATTGGAGCCCTGGCAGAGCCTTTCCACAAACATAACCTTAAGACTGAAAATACATTTTAAACCCTTTGCTATTGTCATTACTTTTAGTTCTAGCAAGATGTTTCTAGAAATGTGGATTTCAGAATCTTCTCCTGAACTCTGAAAAGGAAAAGACATCTATTAACTTCTCTAAAGGCAATCAACAAAAACACTACATTCTAAGTGATTTACTACCTCATAACTGCAATTCTTCCTCTTTGCCTTTTCCAGCTTTCCACACAAAACAAGTGTTGATTATCAGACCCAGTTCTGGAAGACAACAGCCAAAGAATTGCTTTTAATTTGGCCTTTATTGGTATTTCAGCATATTTAATCAATTAACAAATTATATCTATTAATAGACCCATGAACAGCTACAGAAAACTGTATTCAACTGATTGAACTTGGTTTTTTGCCATTCTTAGCAAGAAGAAAGGAATGGTTATTTGGTGCTGAGGAGTTCTCGTTAACAAAGGAGAATTTTCTATGTATGTAATCACTGGTGTTCAAGCCATGGATCCCACTCCTGGTTTTCCTACAAAAAATAAATATTTTTTTTCTTACAGTAAATCATGCACACAGTATGCAACCTGGCTTTTTTTCAGGGAGCAGACTGTATTTGCATAAACAATAACAATCTAAAGTTTATCAAGTAATTAATTCTTTATGAAAGCATACAGCTGTATAAAAAGGCTTTTTTTTTTTATCCTTGGAAAATTCAAGCATAAGTGTTATAATAAAGGAAGCAGGTGAATGATTGTAGATCTTGGAGATTAAAGATCATCAGGGTTAACAAATAAAGCAATCAAAATGCAGAAAACTTACTGAGAGTTTTTCACTGATTTGTTACTTGTTCCTAATTGCAAGGTGCACTGACATACAGATAATTCCAGATCAAAAATGAAACTGCTGTATTATAAAATTAACCAAAAAAAAAAAAAAAAGACTCGCAGTGGCATAGAAATGTTTGTCTATAGTTTTGTTAACTGAATCAGACCAGGTAGAAAAGCTACCTCAACATTTTTATTTCCTCATCCAGTCAGTCTTCCCTTCATTATTACATGCTTTCTACTCTAAAAAATGGGTACCAAACTGAAAGCGCGTAGTCTTTATGCATGCTTAACACAAAGCCTTATAACTGGATACAGATACACAGGATAAGTGTAAAAATGTTGCCACAAACATCTCTAAAATGTTTACATTTCTCACACTTAGCAGTTTTATGCACTGGAAATTTGGTTTTATAAGTGAAGTATTGTGAAGGAAGTGGTTAGGAAGAACTGAAAAAGATGTGAAAACATTACACTTCTGCTATCAGTTTTCACTTCACTGTTTTATTTTCCTCATTCACTGACTGCTCAGGAGATGATCACACCTACATCCTTCAAACACTAACTGATATGAGACAGATGCAGAGTCCATTCTGCCTCCTTACAGCAATGAAGAACCTCACAAACTGGCCTGGCATTTCCAAGGAATATGGAGACAGTTTGACCGACAATTTGGCTCCTCCCAAGAGGAGCCAGTCTGGTTACCATTCACCAATCAGGGTTCCTCCAAAATGAAAAGGCATGTGGAGTTAAAGAAAAGAAACAGACAGCAAATCCTTTCTGCCATCACCACAGGACTGAATGAAATGTAACGCAGTCCCCCTTTTCCTCACATATAAATGAAAAGGCTGCAGGCATGTGTTAGAGGCTACCAGCTTCTCCGCTGGCTTCAGTTTTCCCACCTTTATCATCATGTAATATATTTTATCCAGCTTCTGATCTCCTTTCTGATACTGATTAACACTCCTGTGTATATCAGCGCAAACTATTAATGATGGGATGGACCCAGAGGCAAATATACAGCCCCACTGGCTACTACACTCCAAGCATCCAACCACATAAATGTGCTATTCTGGGGCAAGCACTGCAAACTTCCACAGTAACTTAACCAACTTACTCCACAAAGGCTTCTTTCAAGTTCAGTAGGGCCGGGAATGATACTTCAAAGTCAGGATGGTAGCACCCAATCCATTATAATCAATACCTTGCAATCAAAGAAACTCATATCTCAAAAAATTCCTTACCCTCCAGACAGCGTGGAAAGTCATATGATAAGGGGAAAAAGACTGTTTTCCACATGTTTTATAAAAGGCACCAAGGCCTTCTCTACAAGCAATGAGCAATTGCCATAAATCTAAATGAAGAAAGCCTGTTCTCACTGAGCAAAGACAAAACAAGTCACTGTATATCACAGCAGAAGAAGGATCTAAAGATCAAAGGGTAAGTACTGTTTCCTGCAATGTGTTTTTCCAGGATACAGCTTACTCAGCTCCCAGGCAGCTTTACAGTAGAGAAGGAAAAGCTACGAAAGGGTGAGAGTGGTGTATGTCTAGACTCTGGTAGATAAATGCCCAGACACTTTAAAAAAAAAAAAGTCATGACTATGTAGTGAAATCAATGTCTGTAGCTGTACAAAATGGCATTTCCCCCGCACCGTTGTCTTTTTCTAGTATTTCTTTATTTCATTTGATACACTCTCTCCCATATTAGTTCCCTTAGTCCACATCAAACAAACAAAGCTTGGTATGGATTCAAACACTTAACCACATACCTTATTTTGCTATGAAGAAAAGTGCCTACTTAATGGCTCCCGATGGCCCATGGACAAAGGCCACTTCTCTGCTCTATTCACAGCACAGTATGTAGTGCTCTCCTTAAAACTAAGGTACACGGAGCAACATTAGAAGATGACTGTGTACAGAGAGAAAAACACTTTACAAAAACAGCTACAAACACAAGCAAGCAATTTGGTAAGAGCTCTTTGAAAGGCTTCAAAAATCTCAGCTCTGAAAGATAGTCCTCCTTACTGGGTTATATTCTTTACCTGTATTGATTATTCCTCTGTATTATAATACTTCTAAATTTCCCCAAGAGGTTCTTACAGAATATTGGAGGCTGCAAGGGCTATGGATACTAGTGAATGTTAAAGCAACAAGTGATCTAAAGTCCTTCATACACATGCTGAACCTCCCAGCGCATCCAGAAGAGTAGCTCTCAGGGACCAAGATACTTCCCTTCTGCAAAGAGAAAAGATAGGGTAGGAACAGAAACTCTGCTATTGTGGAAGGGTTAAATATCACACTAACAGTACAAACACACAGGAAGGAGCTACAACAGCAGGAGACTAGAGAGTAAGACCCTCCTTACAAACTGCCCACATGTCATAGCTCACGGGAGTGCCCCTGAGCAAGCACCTGCACAGTCTGAGTAATAACTGGAGCACCAAGCTAGGAGGCCACTCACTGTTAGGGCTACACAAGCTGATCCCTTTACCAGATGACCATGGTTCTGCAGTCAGACTGAGATCTCAAAAATCCTAGTGTTATTAGCCCACACAATTAACACAATTAAGACCATCTTTCATTCTCTACTTCCAACACACCAGCCCCCTTGAAGAACTGAATGGACATCTGGTCTGCTTGCAGCAGTCAGCAAGGGCCACAGCTATGGCTGGGAGAAGGCACACACCAGTGGTGGTCATAATTATAAAGCCATCATGTAGCCATGGTTCCTTCCTGGCAGACTTTGAGACACGCGAGCATAAGAAAACAGCTATTGTCATGTGGTAACTGAGTCAAGTCTAACTTTTTCAAACAGTGACTGGTGCAGTAATCCTAGAGCAAAGAGGGCTTGAATGTCTTTAACCCCAAAGCAGAGGCCTCAGGTTTTTTTTCTTTTTCTCTGACAGTTGGAGACTACACTCCTTTTGTTATAGAAGCCACGGGCTGGTTTGTTTTACATTGCCCTCACAAACAATGCTCTACTGCTTGTTCTCCTTACTTGAGAAATAGAACGAAAAGTCATCTTCATGCATCCTCCTGAATGAGATATCCACTTGTTTCGGACAATGCTGGAGGAGAGGGACAGTATTTGTCCTTGTTTGTCTTTGTTGAAGGAACTAGAAGTAGTTCCTTTTTCAACTGTTCTTCACCTTATGAACCATCTGAACACTCAATACTGTGAACAGCCTATCTAGATGCTTTCACGAGAAGCCATGCAGGCAGCTAGTGCAGCTAAGTGAGGAGCTGCAAGATTGCACTACTCTTATCCCTCTCTCATGATCAGGATCAATACCCACAAAGAACAACTAAACCTCTCCACCACTCCTACTTTCAGCACTACACAAGCAGATGAGCCACTTCTCTCTCTCAAGATAAACACATGTCTTTGCCTCAAGAAGCACAAGATGTACCCTTACGATCACTCATGTTGATAAACTCTACAGAGCTGGACAGACTTCACAATAATCAGCCTTCCTCTATATTCACACTACTGCTAACCTCATATCAGAACTCACCTTTTCCTCTCCCCTATGTGATAAATACTAATAACCTGCTTGCCAGTAAGTCAAAGGCATTGCTTCTTACTTACTCCCATAAGTTCCCTTTCCCTTTCAGAGGACTGGAGCACCTCTCCTATGAGGAAAGGTTGGGGGAACTGGGCTTGTATAGTTTGGAGAAGAGAAGGCTCCGGGGAGACCTCATTGTGGCCTTTCAATACTTGAAGGGAGCGTATAAACAGGAGGGGGAATGATTGTTCACGAGGGCGGATAGCAATAGGACAAGGGGGAAGGGTTTTAAACTGAGACAGGGGAGATGTAGGTTAGATATTAGGAGGAGGTTTTTCCACACAGAGGGTGGTGACGCACTGGAACAGGTTGCCCAGGGGGGTTGTGGATGCCCTGTTCCTGGAGGTGTTCAAGGGCAGGCTGGACGTGGCTCTGGGCAGCCTGGTCTAGTGGTTGGCAACCCTGCACTCAGCAGGGGGGTTGAGACTAGATGATCTTTGAGGTCCTTTTCAACCCAGGCCATTCTATGATTCTATGATTCTTTCAAAGTATTATATACCTTATTCAGACTCGGGAGAAGCAGGATAGTTTCCACCAATGCTGTCTGTCCTCTTGCCAGAACAGAAACCACTTCTTTCTCACATTAAACTATTTCACTATATTTCAGTATATTCTTTCATGCAGAAATCTCTGTCCTTAGTTTTATATTGCAACCTCCAGTCCAGTGGTTTTCATCTGAAGTTTTATTTTAAAAGAACAAAAATAATAGAAACTGTGGAAATAATGGTGCCGTTAGATATAGCGTTGAGAGACATGGTTTAGTGGGGTTATTGGTGGTAGGTGGATGGTTGGACTAGGTGATCTTGTAGGTCTTGTAGGTCTTTTTCAACCTAGCTAATTCTATGATTCTATGATTAGAGCGATGTTAAAAGTCATAGAATCATTAAGGTTAGAAAATACTTCTAAGATCATCTAGGCCAACTATCCACCCACCACCAATATTGCTCACTAAACCAGGTCCATCAGTACCACATCTGCTGTTAAACACCTCCATAAATGGTGATTCCACTACTTCCCTGGCCAGCCTGTCCAGTACCCGACCACTCCTTCTGAGAAGAAATTCTTCCTAATAACCAGCCTGAATCTCCCCTGGCACAACTTGAGACCATTCCTTCTTGTCCTAACACTGTTATCTAGAAGCAGTGGCTGACCCCCCACCTCACCACAACCTCCTTTCAGGGAGTTGTAGAGAGCAATAAGGTCTCCCCTAAGCCTCCTCTTCTCCAGACTGAACAATCCCAGATGCCATCATATGAATGCAAATTAGTAAAAGGCAGTGATGTTTTACATTGACATAAAGATGTCTCAAATATCACAAGTACAATTGTGTTTGTCACTGCTTCTCTTTCTGCACCTAAGATTTCTCTTAGATTATTAGCATCTTCTCTAGATTCTACTTTTAGTGCTATCTGAACATTAAGCAATTCAGCCAACCATTTTACTCTAAGCATGTGAAGAGTCCCACTGAAACACAAGTCAATTTCTTAATGAATGCAAATTATCCATAGTTCTCAAAAAAAAAACAATTGGATTTAATTGTAGAGAATTGTTATACCTGTAAAAATCTAAAAGTAAACAATTTCCTATCAAAGTTTATTGCAAACACTTCAACTAGGTAATAACATTGACACTCATTGGCTTAGTTCTTTATTTTATGGAGAAAACGTACAGAAAAACTCACTCCGTTTATCAATCCTTTGGGAGATTTTCATTACTGGCCTTATATAACAGCAATTGAAGACAGAAACAAAATATTATTTAACAAGGTTTTATATGACAGCATAAAGAGTGACTGCTAGCTGAGTGTTGATTCAGACATATTTCTGCTAGGGTCACTTCCCTGCCAAAATATACTTCCAATAACCATACATAAATTTTATTTTTTTATAAATAACCACTAAATGGTTGTATAAACAGAGTAAACTGTGGGTAACTGTAGCTTATAATGAATATCTGTTGTAGCAACAGTAACAAATACCTCGCTCAAACTGACTGCAAGTCAGTGCCACCATCACTAGCTTGTTGGTTGGTGGCAAACCAAATGATGTTGGAACACATCAGTGGTTTCCCTGGTGAGAAATCTACATCCTTACTACATCAGCTTTCACGCTACTGAAGGATCCTTCATGTTTATACTTTTCAGATGTTCGGCTTTGGAAAGCTTACAATTTATAAAGGAATAGCCACATACCCAGAAAGTCACTGTGGCAAGACTGTTCCTATACCTTGCCCAAAACATAAACACATAAAACATGCTTACATAGGAGGCAATGTGATCTAAAGTTTGAAAATGGAGTCAAAGACTTAAAAAAAATAAAATAAAATAAAAATCAGCTACAGACTCTTTGCGTGACCTTGGACAAGTCTTTCAACATCCTTATCCTTCAGTTCCCCCTAACTAAGAAGTGATTGAGATGGCCTTGAGAAGGTTATTGATTGACTGCTGTTTGCAAAGCCCACTGAGATGCCACTGGGAAAAAAAAATTAACTGTATGTGTTTAAAGAATCAATGCTTATTATTACATTATTCCTGAAATAACAGTAAATACATCATACAAAACACTGAAAAAAAGGGAGAGAGAAATAGTTGCAGACCATTCTGCAAAAGATGGATGACATTCAGTACAGTATGCCAGATCTTGTAGCAGCAAAGTTAAAGAAAGGAAGATGAGACCCTTTTGTGAGAAGAGTCTGGGGCCAAGGGCTCCTCGCACCATCTAGAATTAGGCATCCTTACTCTTAAAGGATCCATCCACTTAAGTCTTCACTGTGGCAACCGTTCATGTAATTTTCTTCAGGTGAATAACCCAGTTCCTTCAAAAAGCTGTTTTGTAGTTTTCTTGTTACAAAAATCAGTTTTATTTTTACGCTTTCATCAACCAGATGCATGTTTAGGTAAATTCTGATTTCCCACCTATGCAATACAGATGCATTTTACACTTTTAAATACTGACACAACTGCAATTTCTCTAACACGTCATTTAACCAAAACTGATTATTTTCCGCACAATGAGCAGAGGAAAGAGAAAGGAGCTGTCAAGCATTCTTGCTTTTCTCTCTAGGAAGGAGGAAAAATAGGCTTATCTTTGGAAGGACAGATCCTTTCATTAAGGGATGAAGCGAGCACTGCGCAAACAGTGCATGGAATTTCAGATACACTGATACTAACGAAATAAATACTTAAGATGGCAGAAGAAAACCTTGTATTTTCAAAAGCTTCAAATATATTTGAATTTGAGTCGGTCTTTTCCTGGGGAGGCTTCACTGATCCCCTGGGATCAGCAAATTCATGTGGTCATCTGCATGATGAATTTAGCCCATTGCTTCTAAAAAAAATCTTATGTTATATTTATCTTAGTTCATTCCATTTCTCAAGCTCTTTATATCTTAAAGTAGTATTGTCATTCCTACCTCCCAGCGCCCAGTGCATTTTTCCACTGCAAATTATCTGTGAATTCTATCAGCATTTTGATATTGGTGCACTCTCAGATTATTATGTAATCAAGATTTGCAATAAGCTACACAGAATACAAAGGTGCTTTTCCTCAAATATTTCACTCTCAAAACTAAAGTCACCTTGTTTCCCCATCATCTGAAAAATTACAGTAACTACTTCTATAGAATAACAGAATTACTCTTACTTTTATAATCTTTTTAAAACAATGGCCAAAGACCAGGCTCTGGTACCTTTGCTGACAGAGAATAGCACTAAAATCTGATTCTCATCCAATTGACTTTGACAACTTGCAGAGTAAGACTATAAATTAACTAAGTCACATCAGTGAATTCTGAACAGAGATCCCAACAAATGGCTTAAAACCTTTGCCACTACTGTTAGCAAATATATCTATTTATTTATCAAGCTTTAACAGTTAAATAGATTTACAGTCTAACAACAATAATGAGAAATTGCCTCCAATCTGTCAAAAAACCATATAGCATGCCTCTACAGATCCAGATATTAGCCAGGATATGGGCATTTACAGCATAATTTCCCCAGAAAACTTATAATATCACCTTTAAATGGAGCTGACAGTTCCTCCCATCTGTGGTAAGAACTCAGTCTGCTTAGCAATAAAAGCTGTGGTATGAAACTCATTCCCTCCACCTGTCTCACACAGAAACAGCCAAAACATGTTCCACTTACAGTTTTGTTAAATTAAGTAATGTCCATCGGGGACTAAACAGAAACTATTACACTTCTTTTGCATAGGGCCATACCATTGATATGTGGCCTAACAGAGCTATATAAACAAAACAGAGCAGCCAACTCCCAATATTTGACCTTGATTTTACATAATGTATCCAAAGATAGATTCATAGACATTTAACAAGTGTTTTGCATTCATTTTTTTTCCATTGGTCACTGCAGGAGTGCACTCAAGGGCTATTAGGCTTTGCTAAGTTTAGAATATTACATCTGCTTCTGAAGTACGTTGGCTTTTTCCAACTCTAAATGAACTACTGAAAGGCCTTGGGAAGCTTTTCAGCATTAGAGCACACAGCCAACTTGTAGCAACTGGAAAGGGGTTTTGTATTGTATGTTTGATGTAGACTGTGGGCTTTGGGGGCGGGTGGGATGATGAAGATTTTTAATTTTTTAAATGTACACTATTTTTAAGATAAGGAGATCCTTTCTATGGGCAATGTTATAAATCATGTTTAACAACCAACAGAAAAGCAGCAGGGAAGACAGGGGCCAGTGCGATCACTAGGAATTCTGAGCTGTCCAGGCCCAGGATCCCTCCTGAGGCCACAGCCATGCAGCAATTATCCTTTAGTCTCCTGCAAATGGAGAAACCCAAGCCTATCAGTACAACAGTTTATCTTATATTTAGTATAATGTGACAGCGGAGATACAACCTTCTTAAGCCACTGCAGCATTCCTATATGATTTTGAACACCTCTTTTCTACACATCCCCTCACAGGACTGCAGACACCTCCCTCCCTCTCCCTGAGCTACAGCACATCCACACCCCTTTCACAGGTGTTTCCAGGCTCCTGAATGAAAATGTAAGTGGAGCTCAGAGCACCAGCATGATGAGTTTAAGCATTACAACCTGTATGGATTTTAAACAGTATCAGTGTTCCTAGAAAAGACGGTTTGAAGTATAATGGCTGGATAAGGCTCTTTAAGAAATGTGAAAGCACATTTATGTCTTCTCTTTACATGTCTTTTTTCCACTCTGTCCAGTGCTTAATTAAAATAACAACTTCAAAGACTCAATGAACAACAAACATGGAACAAAAGGAAAAGAGCTGGTGAGAGAGCTCAGTTCTAAGCTGCTGAGTTCATTTCATACAAACTCAAACCCCAGCAATTCTTACAGCACTTAGAAAAGTTTATCAAAGGTTGTGATTTAGCCCACTTGGCTGACATTTTAGCTCCAGCATGTCTCCATCCAAGCCTGAAACTTGGCAAACAACACAGGTTTCCCTTTCTCCTCAGCAAAGTATCTGATTTTCTTAGAGTGTTCAAACAACTGAGACTCAGATCATTTTTGCTGTATAGACGTGAATTGATTTCACAAGATAAATGAAAAAAAGAAAGACCCAAGTTCCAGATTTAAAGCCAGAAGCCAGAGCTAAAGCTGAGTACTGTTAACATTCTCCCCACAGGCAGCCGTTGCAGCCTTAGACTCACCTGCACGTGGGTGGCAGCAGCAGCAGGGACTCTCCAGAACCAGAGCAGGCAGCCACAGCACCTCTGTGGGGAGGCATGGGCTGAGCCAAGATATCTAGCACAGCCAGAGTGGAGCTAGAGAACAGCAGTACCACAACATTATTTAAGAAAAGAGCAAATTACCCTGCTCTGGGCTTAAATAGTGTTCCTGGGCTCATGGGCAGGTGTGAGAAGGCCCCAGGTGTGGCTACTTAGGGCAATTAAGGCCCTGCCATTAGCAGTCTGTCCTGGGGACTCGTGGAAAACAGGTGTGTGAGCTTAAATGGAGTTTCCAAATCTGGCAGCCATCTCCTCAGAGTTTCCGATGAGTTTCAATTTTAGAGCATTTTTTCTCTTTTTTCAAATGGCCTTGTAGTTAAGCCCAATTTTATAGGCATTGTTTAATCCTGATAACTAACACATGAATTTGGCATTGACCATGGAGTCAGTTACAAGTGGGGAGCCGGAAAATACCTCTTTGGTTATACAGCTTGTCCCACGCCAATGGAAAGTCATTCCCCAAACCTTTCTGTTCTTTGAAACCATTCAAGCCATGAGGCATTTGCTATTTCTCTCCAGAGGTAACTCTACACCATATGAGGAAATGTTTCCTACCACTCAGTCTAAATTTTCTTCTGCTCAATTTCAGGCTTTTTCTCCTAATTACACACCCTTTAGACATCTTAAAAATCCTCTCTCCTTGAATATTTGCACCCTTACAGTACGGTAGACAGTTCACATATTCTCTTTAGTCATTGTTTCCTCATTCAGATATTTCTTTTGGAAAATAAACTTGGCAGAGATCAGAAGACAGCTCTGTTACCATCAAACCTCCTGTGAATGCAACTGGAAAAAGAAAAGGTCCACAGTTAAGTAATTTAGTGTGCAAATAACACACTTTGGAGTTGACAGTAATCCCCAGAGTGGTGATTCTCAGAGCATCTGTATGTGGAAATCTCCCTCTGGGATGGAGAAAGAGCTAGAACCATCTTAGGAATTGAGAAGGATGATAGTGAGTTCTCATCACTAAAGCACATACAGTGGGTTATCTGAAGCTACTCCTGGCTCTGCCATCAAACTACTCCATGGTCTCCTGTGCCTTTGTGTCTCTCCAGAAAAAATGTTGTCTGTGAAATGCTTTGAAAGCTAAAAGCATCAGATTATGTACAGCATACATGGTTGAAATACTGACGGAATTAAAAATTTCTTCCTGTTTACTTGATGATGAGGAAGCCAAGTACTTTCCCAAATTAAAGAAAAAATCATGAAAAAGTGTGTAAAAGGTATGTAGGGTGGTGCTGATGTCCCAGGTTTGACTAGAAAGTGGACAGGCAAATGGAAATCTGTCAAATGATATAATGGACTGCTTCCTTGATCTCCATTTAGCACTGATGTAGGTTGTAGCTGAAATGTGACCAGAATATATCTTGTGTGGAAGCAATCTTGGGGCAAATTTCAGCAACACAAAGCTATGAGGAGATGAGAATCAGCATTTAGTTTCCATGGTCAGTAAGCTGCTCCAGCAACTACATGACTCACCAGCACCAAAACCCCAAGCCAAATTTTGTACTGGGTTCACAGTGCCCATCCCTGCTCACTCATCACTTCCTACAGATAGTAAGCCTGCTAATCACTTCAACATCAGCACCCAAACCACCTGCATTTTCTTGTTGTGACCCAAATTCCACAGTGGGATTTGGATGAATTGCAAGAAATTGCAGCTGGATTTTCGAACTTACATGGGAAGAAAACCAGAGCAACTTTCTGCAAGCCAAGGGGAGATTTCTCGACTTCCACAGCTAAAAAGCTAGAATAGGAACTAGTTTTTATGAACATGAACATTATGAAGTATAGACACGGGAATATACCATCCATTACCTCCAATCTTTCCTTGGCATCCTGGTCCTAGCTGTTCACAGCTGAACATAGATACTGGAACGTTTTTGAGGAACAGAGCACTCTGTGCCAGATTTGACTAATAGTGAATGTATTTACCAGCCAAAGGAGATGGCCCTGTGCTTGAGAAAGTACTTCAGAAAAAGATAATTCTTCCTCCACTGCATCAGCCTCCCAAACTGTTATGGTTCAGCTTCAGCTGATCTCTTCTAAGCTTGTGGTTGTTTGATTAGAGCAGTACAAGGAAAGTGACAAAGCCATGCCTCATCCCTCAACTCTTTACTGACAGACCTCATAGTTTCTTTGTTAAAAAAACAATAAAGTACATATAATCTGAATACACCTATAGGTTATGTGCTATCACTATGATGATTCCTTTTTCTATATTATTTTCCTATCTTTTTATTGCTTCCTGGAAGACTAGGCTTAACTTTGAAGAAGTACATAATTATGAACATAAACTGCACAACATTTTTTGTACTCATACTATCATAAACTATCCTGTGGAAACTTAGCAAAAATTGCTATCTCTACCAAAAGGACTTTCCAGTTTAATTCAGCATTGTTGCTAGCATTCTGTGGCAGTCACTATGATGAACTCTGTCCTCTGCCCATACTATATCTATCAGAAATGTTATTATCCCATACATTTCTTATGTTCATACTCATTTATTTATATGAAGGGGGGGAAAAACAAGTGTAATACACCACTTATTTTGGTAGATTTTTAATGGGAGACTGAGTTCTTTCTTCAAAGAAATATGTAGGAATAAACTTTTCTGTCTCTGATCAAAATGAAAGCACGTGTGATCACCCCTCCTAATCAATCATATCTAGTTTGGTATGAATTGTTTCTTCATGGTATTCTTTTCATTATAAAGAATCCAGTCTCCTCTGTGCAACCAAATCTAGTTTATCAATCCCCTAAAAACAATAATTGCTATGAATTAACAGTTTGTCTTAAGAAATAGCAATGTTATTACTGCTCAGTGACAGGTAGCTGTAAGTGAATCAAGTGCATGTTTCTCAGATTCTTCTACGAAAGTCATTAGATTCACAAACTTAAAAGTATAGTGGCAAGGCCTTTTGATTTGGCAAATCAGACTAACTTTGCTGGACATATACTAGTCTGTATCATGTGGGTTCTTGGGCATCAGAATGAGCCATGAGTGTTCTAAATAAATCTTCCTGTAGTGGAAGCACTACACCAAGCTAATAAGGTCCAACTAAAACATGAATCCTGCAGCCCAGCAGGCAATATTTGTAAAGTACTGAATGGGAACATGCCACAGAGGCAAGATGAGATGAAGTATGTGTCACGTAGAACAGTTGCTGAAAAACAAACACAACAGCAAAAATAATTGTATGAAAATCAAAGTCTCAAGAGGAAAAAAAAAACATATAAGCAAGTTTCAAAACAGCTGCAATTAGTTTTGGACAACAGAATTTGCAATTGTAAAAATTCCACCTGAAAATCCAGCCACAGAGGAGAGGCAGATACAACCCGTTCCAGTAATTCATATATGGATGTCTCCAGCTGATAGCATAACACAGGTGAGTACCTGAATACTCACATTCACCTATTCATCTATAACTTCCAGATACATCACTTGCTGCCATAGTCTGTGCTGATCAGAAGGGTACTGCTGAGCTTCACCTACACTTTTGAATTTAGAAGACCAAAGTTAGCTCCCCAATCATATTCAGTATGCAGCCTTCATGTGTTAGAAGAGGTTATAGAAGCAATGTTAAACGTGCGCAACCAAGAAAAAATCTCATCCATTAATAGAAGAGACCTAATTCATGAGGCCTGAGCAGTACATATTTAAGCCTGGAATTAGCATTCAATGTGAATAATGCTTCCAAAAATGGAACCTCAGAAGAGAAAAACATGAGGACAGCTCAAAATATTCTTAGTTCAGTTAAATATGTTAAAAAATGTGTACGTAAATATGAAATTTCAGAGGCCCTGAAATTTAAAAACTCATGCAGATCTTTGCAATTTTTTATCTCTATGATTATGAAACATGAACAAATTAAAATAAAGACACGGACTCCATAACTTGAAATATCGCAGACTGAGTTGTCACCCTCTCCATTATGAGAGCCTGAAAATAACTTTTCCCTCCTAAAACAGATTCAATTTTACAAGAAATAATTATGAGACAGCTGTGATCAAGCAGGAGCATTATGATGCACACAACAGACAATTCCCACCAAGAATTAATGGCCCTTTGAAGGTAGGAAGTATTTTTTTTCTCATTTTTTTGCTATCAGAATTCAGTCTACCTCTATTTTTCAGAAAGCATAAAAATTGGTTTTTGCTCAGTTTCACAATGACCATGGCAGAGGTTCAGCCTATAAAGGCAGAGAGTCCTCTGGTAAAAACACAGCAGAAGCCAACTGGAGATAGTTCGAAGTAGGAGAGGGTAAAAGACTAGGCCAAACACAGCTCACTTAAAAACTGACTCTGACCTCTTAACTATGATGGATTTTGAACACTAATAAGGGTGAAGCTGAGCAATTCACAGAGTTGAAGAAGAAATCATGTGAGCATGCTTACGCTCTTGCTATATACACATACACACACAAACATATACATATTTGGAGAAAGAGTTAGTGTGAAAAGGATTTCATTGCTATTTTAAGCTGTCTTTTCTAAAACTTTCACAATATTCAAAAAAAAAAACCAAAAAAAAAAAACAAACAGCCCTCAAGGAACCACAAAACAGACCTCTCAGAAAACACACAAAGAACCAGAAGAAATCCAGAAAAACACTGAATTTAATGTATTTAAATGCTTTGACTGAATTAAGGTGAAAGAAAGCATTTAAGGAGTGTTGAATCCTATTCTGTTACACTTAAATGTTGTACTTACAACTGATTGGCAACATTTGAAAAATCAGATTCTTATTCACACCTATAATATAATAAGTGGCCTGGGAAAACAAAAATTAAACTAATTAAATGCCACAGCTAATTTATTTAGTCACATCTTGCAGCCGAAATGAAAGAACACATTTAGTGCATGAACTTGTACATGAAAAGTCATCTCTCTCCAATAAAACTTTTTTTTAACCTCCTGAGCAGGACCCAGCTGCTTCTCATACGCCTATAACAAACTTTGTGCCAAATGAACTGCTTATATATTTTTCTAAACAAGCCCCACTTTACTTTTTCCAATCAGTCCAGACAGATGGCAAGTAAAGAAAACACTTTAGTGTCAATCTGGTGGAGACCGTCACTGAAGTGCTTTTGCCAAGAAGAAACAGACTAAACATGAATAAAGCCAAACAGAGAAGCTTGTTTTACAGGCTGGAGGTACTAGACTTCTTTGGACTTACAGAAATTCAATAGTAGCTTTAAAGTGCTTGCAAACAACTGCTTCTCCATTTTGCTGCTGCATGTAGCTGCATATCTAACTGGAGTAGCAAGATTCAGTCCACACAACAAGGATGGATGCTGCATTTCCACAATCACTTGTTGATAATGTTTATTTACTTACTTAAATTGATTGTTTCTCTCTTGACGTACACGATAGTTTCAGCATCCCTCAGAACAAGTATACTATTTATCATTACAAAGAATGAATTTTGAGAAATTTGCCTACAATATTATGAAATCAGTTGCTCCTATTCAAAGCTCTCACTGTTCATTTTTTGAACAATATTTGAATGAATACCACATTGGTAGACATGTATATTAACTCCAGCCTTTTATCTCTTGCGTCTGCTTTTGTGAATGCAGATAATTAAGCCAAGGAAAAGGAAAAGAGATTATAAAAGACACAAAATAAAATAAAAATTCTGTTTGGAAAGGTGCTAGATTTTGCCTACAAGACATAATTCATTACACTACATTTGTAGGACCTAGTATGCCTTGCACCTGAGACACAATACCCTTCCAGTACAGTAATGTCATTGATTTGCACTTGCCAAGACCAGACCAGGTACAATAACCACTGAAATAAAACTAGTCTAAGTGCAGCACATAAATCTCCTATTAGCTCAAGAAGTTTCAGACAGGGTGATTGGATACTTACCATCCAGGCTTTATCAACAGGGAAAGGACCATTTAAGCAAGTATAGAGTGTACAATACAATATTTATATCAGTGAGTCAGATTCACTTTAAACCTTTAACAGAGAAAAATGTCATCAGTTACCTATATGCCTCAAACTCGGGGCTTTTTGTAGAAACCAGAATCTTAAGGCACACTGACACTGTTGTTATTGGTAAGCCTGAGATTCTCTTTCCTTCAAAAGAAAAAAGCTGCTTGACAATTTGTAGTTCTGTTTTAAATGCATCTAAACTACCACGAGAAAAGAGGGTCAAACATGCTATCCGCATTAGCATTGCCCCCTTAAGTAACTGGTGGAGATGCTATTGTGTCAGCATAGACATACAGCGTATTTTGAACCATCAGTACAGAATTACACTGAGCTGTTTCCAAAGATAAAACTAGCTCACTACTTTACATTTCTTACAGCTTCCACTTTCTGTTCTTCATCTTTTCATTTGTAGTACTCTTTCCTCATCTCCTTTCTTTTTTTTATACAATTGTTTGTATGTTTTTTCCACTCGTATCTAGTCATCTGTGAAAGGATGGCTAGGGTACATTTCCTTTTCTAGTGGGCCAGATCTTGGGGAGGTCAGTATGCTGGATGGAAAACATCTGGATGTTAAAACAGCTCTGTGATAAACACAGCTGAGAATACGGCAACATTTGTTAGAAAAGTAGCTCTTTAGAGAAGTCATACCTCATAAAATTGAAAATTATTTTTATGTCTAAACAACTACATACAGACTGAATTATTTTCCCACGCTATCTCATTATAAACTAGTGTTGGTTTCCTTGTTTCCCCATAAGAGTATTTGGTTTATTAGCATATTCACCAGACACTGTAATTTTATGTCAAAGCAGTTACAAGCCTACAGAAAAGCACTGAAAGATATAGATGAATAATCAGGGATCAGTTTAAAAGATATATCCAGAAGACAAAGCTTCAAAAGATGCTATTAACTAGATTGCTCTGTGGTAAGGACATTCAGTAAACAGATTATCTCTAATAAGCTTATCCTGTATTAAACTACTAATGAGTTGATGCTGTGATAAGACTGTTCTCAAAGGCAATGAATTATAGACATATAATTATAGGAAGGGAGTAGAGTAAGGTTTCCCTTCTGCCACACCACAACTTCTGATGAGCATGGGCCTGTAGCTTGACCCACCAGGTAAGTCATTCTGGTAAAAGCTGATCCAATTAAGTATTAGAAAATTATTAGGACAAGACAAAAAAATGACCACTCTCAAAGCCACCTGTACAGTTTCCAGCACTTTCACAGAAGCATGGAAAGAGTGAATCCAGTAAAAACGTTGAGAACGTGTTTTTTCTGCAGAGATTTCATTGTGGAATAGGGATGTAACAGTTTCGCCAGTGTATAATGATAATTGTAATAAATGCAAAATTCATCCAAGATGGAAGCATATTTTTCCTATCAGTGAAATCTTAAGATCATGAGAATGAAATGATCAGAGGTGGGATACTGACTTGAACAGAACTTGACAAAAAGACCCATTCAGTCTCAGATCTATGGTATTTACAATCATTCCTTTGAACTGAAAGATGCAATAAAACCTGTGTAAGTCATAAATCAGCTTCTAGTTTTCATAATAGAAGAGGTCACACTATTTCCAGGGTCACCTCGCATTCACATCCCAGGGCAATCCCTGGATATAACGCATGTGATTTCTGAATACTGAATCATCCAATTTTTTAAAAATGTTTCTGTGAGTGCAGTAACAAAGTCAGCATTGATACAACATCAATTTGCTGCAAGCTATAAGGAAATCATTCCATCATTTCCAACATATGTCAACACATACTTGATTTATGAAAAGGTCAGGGAGCAAAGAAATTCTCAAATCAGAGAAAAACGTGAAATAATCAGAAGAAGGTCTAAATTGAAAAAAAAAAAAGATTAGCAGTGCTGAAAAAGCAGTGAATAGACACAATAAAGAAAGAGGCTGGTGAACAGAAAGATTTAGGAAAGCTGGGGCAAGTACCCATTAAGAAGTAAATTCTCAAGACACATTACAAATAAGCATGTCCTACCAAATCTAAGTAGGAATGTGCCAATTAGCAGTGCAAACATTCCAATTCCAAGAATATCTGGCTGTAATGGTGTATCTCAGAGGGCTAAATTGCAAGCTTCAAGTTGTAGACTCAGATGATACCAGGGCTTCAGCCAATTCTTAGGGTACCTTTTCAGAATCAAATTAGGCACACAGCTCTAATGATGGCTGAGAAACTGGCTGTCATGCAGAGCGGTGAAAAACAGCTCAGTGTTTCCATAAGTTTTCGCTATGTATTTTTCCAGCCTCCAGAAAAAGCATGTTTTCTAAACACAAACCATGTAACCTTGTTGTAGTGGATAATGCATTAATTATACAGTTCTACAATTAGCAGCTTCAAGATAAAAATAAATAAAAAAGTTCACAGGTTTGCAGGCTGTCACAAGAAAAATCCACAAAGTGTTTCTTTCTGTTTATTTAATCTGCTTGTGAAGTTGCTGCGGAAAGAGAAAAATAATGATGCATAGAAAAAAAATCCTCCTGAGAATCCAGTCATTGATTAAAAAAATGTTAATTAAGAATGCATGCCTTCAGAATCATATCTAATTTCGCATTCAGGGAAAAAAGCATCTAAGAGAGAATTAAAGGAGAGTCCCATGATAAAGATGCTTTGGTTTGGATTAAACTGCTAAAAGCCTCAGTCTTTAAACCATAAAAAAAAACAAAAAAACCATACCTACAAATGCCAGAGGGAGTATTAGCATTGTAGAGAAAAATTCTATACAATGTGATATCTTATAATTGCAAAGACAGTGGAAATAAAAAGTTTAATAAATTACTTTCCCTCCAATATTTTTGCCTTTCAGAGTCCTCTCCTTTCTTGGCTAAGTGCTTGTAGCAAAATTGCAGTATAACAAATCTTTATTCTGCAAGCTTCACTGTCTGGCAAGTTGTAGGAGAATAAAATCTTGATCTATAAATCGGCAAACTCAAAACCTACTTATCTAAAAGCACAGCACATACTCTTGGGCATTTAAATCCCATAGCTGGTGGGTCAGATCTCAGCATTTCCATCATACTCTTTACCATGAAGCACACACAGGGTGACATGAACCCGCCTTCCAATAATGACAATATGCCAGTAAGGCTACAATGATCAGTGAGCTGACCGTTCACCCGAAGAATCTAAGTGGTGAATATGCTAACACAAAGAGGGAGCTGATTCTGGCTTGTATGTGCTTGTAAGAGGTCCATACAGGCTGACAAGTACTACAAGCTGAGAGTTTTTGAACAGAACTTCACTGCTCTCCTAAATCTCACATTCACACAGTACTGTAACAAGAAGATTAATAGCCTCCTGCATGCATTGGTTACCACATACCACATCATGCTGTCAATTCACACACATTGCACAAACAAAGAAGGAAACGGATGATGTAGAAAACATTCCAAGGGTTTCATATTTGTGGAATTTCTCTTTCACATTAAGCAATTCCTTTATTTCAGTTATTCACGAAGAGGTCACGCATGCATCCTGAGAGGGCAGATTCAGCCAAAACAAAATGCTCAACTGATCATCTTTATTCAACATCATAGATAGAAAAGCATTTCCAACCATACCAGCGTATGTGGGAAACAGAACCACAGGGGAGGCTGACCAAGGAAACTATGCAGTGTATCGATTCCATGTATTTCTTCAATACAGGTGTCTGTGGAAGCCCTATCAGCAACTCAGCCTGTTTTTTTTTTTTTTTTTTTTTTGCAGTGATTCTTCATCATGCTGCCCTGGGAGGGAAAAATGATGAAAGTCTCTAAACTGAGACCTTCACGGAAGCATAAATAGCACTGGCACTAATGTATTAGCTAACTCTTTTAGACACTTCCAAAATTCCAATCATTAACTTCACCTTTTAAGCACAGGTAAACCTTGCCTACTGACCTTCAACTACGGCCAAAATAGCAACTTCTGCATGTGCTGATACTCCTTTTAAAGACATCAGTGGACTCCTGGGAAGCAACCAAACAGAGATGCTAATATTATATATAAAGCCTGGGAGTAGCCAAACCAAGCCTTTGAATCCAACTAAACTTCTAAACTTTGAACTCATAAAAAAGAACAAAAATCAAAATTTTATATTCAATGCCAGATCCTTTCTTTAGTGATCTGAGACCAAGCCACATCCAACTGTATCTTCCCCTTAGTAGCAGGGCCCTCCCAAGAGGCAAGTGAGGTTGCAGAATTTGGGTAAGTCTCTGTCAGGATATAATCTCTCAAACTCATACAGTGACTTAGCATGTCTGTATGTAGAGATAATAAAAAAATCCATAACTGTTTTTAAGAGAAGAGAGCTGTTAAGGTAAAGAATACCTTCAACCAAGATGCATAAAATGAAGCATCTTCACTCCTAATAAATACAGTTGAAATACTTTTAAATTAAGTTCAATTTAAAAGGAGGGGGAAAAGGGTAGAGAGTGGAAATTTCCAAAATCTGTATGCAAAAAATGCCAAATCAGCTTTCTGGGGGTTGATTCTCATATGTACTGAGATCCTTCTCCTTTTTTTGGCAAAATATTGCAAATTTTAGTGTAAGCACTGCCAGTATAAAGTCCTTCAGTACTACCATAATACTAATGATTTTCCAAGCATCCAAACTAAAAATACCTGATGCATTTTTTTCAAATGGTCATTGCTTCTTCTTTCTCACTGAGGGTTATGAAACAGAGGTCTAAGTTTCCAGCTTTTGCCACTGAGTTATGGTCACATAAAAGTTTCACCTTGAACATATGACAACAGTAAGGAGGAAAGAGGGATCACCCTCATAAAATCCCCAAATATGTCAAACTTTCCAAATAAAGAAGAGAAATGAAAAACACCACCAAAGAAGTTAAGAAGTTTACAGTATGAAATCCACACTCTTTCATTCTTCCTATTAAGGTCTTCAGATCCCTAAAGAATACTTTATAATGCTATTTGTGTTATGATCTCTTTCACCACTCCTCCACACATCTTACCTCATCTATATTATATCAGCAGAGATGCTACTGTAGATTACAATATTCTCTGAACAACTTAGTATCAGATGCTTTCAAGTAAGCAATTATTTCTTCAGGGTTTAAAAATATACAAATAATTCTTAATACTTCTCATTAATTCTGCTTCAGTTATTTTTCCTTCATTTATTCATACATATAAAAATAGCATATGGGATTAAATATTCAAATGTATGCAAATATACACATATATATTTACACAAATACAGCTGACGTTGTGTAGAAGCGATCCAGTGGAATGGGTAAGAAACAAAATAGAGCTGTCAGCCTCCGCTGCAGTAATAGTTCGCCTTTGGCACAGGAAAAACAGATGAACTAGTGCCATATTCTCCAAACTGTGGGCATGATTTCTGGTCATAATGCTCTGAAAACTGCCTGCTTTTTCAGTGCCAGGATACCCAATGCACTGATACCAATATCAAGCTGGCTTCTTTATTCCTCACTTTTCTGATACATCTCATTTTATCTAGCAGAGTTCATTGCTGCCGAGAGGGAGGGGAGCTGTGTGGGTGCCAGCACCAGGAAAAGGCTGCAGCAGTCCTGAGATGCCACTACCTTCCTTCACAGCCCAGTGGAGGCAAGGTGGATGCACTGAGGCTGCTGACCAGCTTTGGAGCATGTTTTCTTTTATCTGTCAAAGTCCCCTACTCTTCTACAAACAAAGGAGAAGAAGAATATACAGATTTGTTTGGGATTTTATGCTATTTAAGGAATTATTTTCTCTTAAAACAATAAAACAATAAATAATTATTATTTTTACATTTTTTTCTTTACCATATCTCTCAGTAAGTCCATTCTTTTGACAACTTCCCAATAAGTACAAAAGACTAAGAGCACAACAGGAATCATAAAGGCTAGATCATGGCTTAAATGTCTGATAGCATAGGAAACATATAGTTCAGAAATTTATTGGATACTTAGAAGGACACACCATTACTCTCACTGCTCTTTGTAAATCCCACATGCATCTAGCACAGGCTTATTTTGCTGGTACCCCTCACTCCACCAGCTACTTTCTTTTTTTATTTTGCATCTCCCTCTTTTAGTGCTGCTTTTTGGATGGGCCATCTAGGAGATCCATTAATTACCACTTTTGTTACACTTCTAGACTCAATCTGAAATGACTCACTAAAAACAAAGCCAAAGCAAATAAGAGAAAATCTCCTCATAGGACTGTTCTGTGACTCCTGAGACTCTTGTACAAATAATCAAAATAAAAGAACAGCTGCCAAACTACTTGCTGCTTAATACTTTTAAAAAGGGGGAAAAAAAAAGCACAATTAAAGGAGAAACATTTGCATTTCCCATTTTCATCATTCCCCTGGTTACCTTCTCCCAGACCTTCGCCAGTTTGTCCCTACAAGGAACATCAGTGACATTCATTGTGTGACCATGAACACACAGAGCGAGCGAAATAGTGAAATGCAATGCAATGTCTTTTTCTTCTCCATGTTGTTTACACTCAAACAAAAGGGGAAGAGGGTATGTCCTTTCCAAAGGTGCTTGTTTATCCCACATCCTACCAGCAACTGATCTGTTAGCAGTAAACAATACTCAATATTAAACAAAACTATCAAAGTGCAAAAGAAGCATCTGTTTACACAACACTTGCACAAGCTAAGAGGCAGAAGCACAGGGCCACGGGATGCATTTCTCCCTTTCCCAACAACAGACGCTCCTCTTTCTGCCCTTTACCAGCCAAGCCCCAAGTCCTGCTGCTGCATCTGTCATCATATACATGAAGACTGTTGGCGCAGCACATCTTTCCAGGTGAAAGAAGTCCTCAGCTTCTGCACATTACTTGGCAAAAGCCATGAGCACCTACAGGACACAGGACTGCCCCTAAGAAGGCTATCCACACAGTGCCAGAACTGGCAAATAGAACTTAGTATTGCCTTATGTGTTTGAAAAGCACAACTACTCATTCCAGCCTTGAAACAGCACATGCAGGCCACAGCAGGCACCAGATTCTGACTCTGGAAGCCATAAGGCAATGTTGCTTTGTGAAGGGTCATCACCAGCAAGATACATCTTATTTCCTTTGCTGAAATAACTATAACCTTACTGAAATATCATTGCATATTGCAAAATAACTACAGGGAAGGTAGATTGCCTGGCCACATGGTAAACCGTAATCCATTCTTGCCATCCCAGCACACAAAAAATGAAGGGCCATTTGAGAAAAAGGATGCCACATGACTGTGCACAGAAAGGGGAAAAGCTGTAAATTCATTCCTTAAACTGCATTTTTCAAAGAAGCCAACAGCTTTTTTTTTTTGCCTTCCACACACCTTCTAACAGGCAAACTGATTTGCTTCAATCACAAAACTCCAGAGCTCTACTGCCCCATGAGAAACAAGTGGTTTTCAAATCAACAGAAGAAAACTGGAGCAGGAGCAGCCTTTTTCCCCAGCTCCACCACAAGTTCTGGCAAGTAAGAAACCAAATAAAGCATTAAGGAAATGAAACGAAAAAGCTGAAATAAAATGTACAAGATGAAAATAAAAAAAAAAAAAGAAGAAGAAAACAAACTGATTAAGTCAGAAAGTGCAATAGACCACAGATTTTTATCAAAATTCTCCAAAAATGTTTTGCCAAAGGGCTTACCAAAAGTACTTGATGCCAACAGACTGTTTTTTGGGGGGGAGCGTTGGAGGGGGGAGAAAGGAAGGAGCATAATCGAAAGTATTCCAGCCCATGCATACTCCGAAAGAACAAAGGTATTTTAAAAAACATTAAGCTCAATAAGACTTTCTGGTGAGCTCCAAAGCACTAGAGAGTCATCATCGAGGTTACATCACAGAAGGAGTTTAGGATCACATGGAAGATTGATATTTATGGTGAATACTATTTTGATGAAAACATTGTCCCCTATTCTCTAGTCCTTTCGACAATCCCATAGCATGTCCTAGCAGTCCTTGGGGTATATTAGAGCACTTGCAATTGCTACTATTGCAATGGCAACTCATAGTTCTCTGTTTAGACTGAAACTAAAATGTTGATGCTGCATGATCTGAATTTTAGGACTACAGATTTCTGGGAACTGGCACATACTCAGGCACACGTTAAGTCACGCAGTTGTGTGTTCCCATCTGTGCCACAAAAGCCTCTCATCTTTGTTGGGTAGGTAACAGTTTTATCTCACAAATATTTTTAGAACACAGCAGCTGAGCTACCATTTATTACCACTTCCCAAGAGGGATTTAACCTTAGGGCTTCATAAACTTTTCTTGCAGGTACTGTTTCCACACACCCTGCTTCAGCTATGAACAATGTTTTAGAAGTGACTTTTCTAAGGGAAATTTTTCTTGCATAATTTCAGAATCAAAGGAATGCTGTCAGAAAATACATTTGTTAACTTAAAATCATTATATTAAAGCATATTGAAGATATATTTTTAAAAAATTACCACTGTGTATTACATTGCTATAGTATTTCATTAAGTTCAAAGCACAACAAATATAAACAGTAATTTCCAAGGAGTAAAAAAACAGATATTGAAGTCAAATATTGTCTTGTTGGAGTGAAAGAGGTGGGAATCAGGAATATACCAGCCTTGATTTCTAGTCTTTTGTATATTTGTTGTGTTTTTTTTTTAATCGTGGCAATATCAATGACCTTGATGACAGAGAACAGCAGTACTGAGGTAATAGCTACCACACACACAGCAATCTCAGGTTTTACTTCTACTTGTGGAACATAAGTTGATTAAAAGAATAATCTGACATTCTCTCTTCCTCAGTTTCCTCAGCTGTAAAACTGGCATAATCAATATTTAATTTTTTAACTACCTCCTAAGTGTGCTCAGTGTCAGAATGTTAATATTGAAAATGTAAAATCATTAAAATGCCAGGAGTCTTAGCAACAAAGAAGTGTCTAATGACTATTCTCACACATCTGGCCCTTCTCTCGTTCATTCAGTCCCTCATAACATTTCAGAACAATTTATATTCCCGAGTAGACATTATAAACCTTTCATTATGTACTTCTCCAAGATTACAGTGGTCTCTGTCCCTGAACAATCAGGAAATAAGCACCCATTTTTACAAGACTGTTGTATGCTTCTGTGCATTAAAAAAAATCATTCATCCTTTCTGTTACAAAGACAGTAAAAATCCTGCTTTGGACTGGGACTGTTACTTGCAGAAGGCATTGACTGCCTAGTGAAAATTATCTCTTCTTCAAGAGTCCTACTGTTAATACAGCATGTTTTGAAATAATATTTAGCATATTCAGATGTAAATTGCCTATCTTCTGCTCTTCTTAGACCAAAACTTGTAATTCTTGGGCAGAATTCCCACTGTAAGATTTTGCATTTCCTGTGTATATCAGTTGGTTCAAAGTGACTCCTGTGTTCAGATTTAACAGCGCACTGATTCGCTGAGTCCAAACGTAACTTGAATTCCCCATTCTTCCTTACAAGCAATCTAAGACTACTGGTTATCACAACCAGTTCAGTTCTGTAATTTCCAGTTCTTCCCAGATCTTTTTGAAACAAATGTTGAGCTGTGAATATCATCCCTTTTCTGCTTTTTTGGCACCTACAGTTACAACCTTAGTTAAGAATTGGTGCAGACAATCAAGCCAGTGAAAACGACAATAAAACTTTGACTCAAACATTAGCCCCCAGTTTTTGTTGTTTTGTTTTTAAAGAAGAAAACAACTTCATCCAGAGGCGGGCTTCTTTCCTCTTTAGTTGACATTAAACAATGTCAACTAGTCTGTTTGTTCCACAGTTTCAAGAGAGGAAGAAAGGGGCATCAGTTTTACATTGCACATAGACATTCTCTGCCAGCTGAACATAGGTAGAAACTTGAGAGTCCCTTTTCAGCTCCTGCTAAGTTCACAAGGAAGCACAGCAGCTGACTGAGTAGCTCAACAAGTCTGTTTTCCAGAGATAAAATTAAATGGTGTTGAAAAATTATATCAGTAAGACTTACTACATATTTCAAACTTTTGAGTACTTCCTTGAGGTTGATCCAAAGCCTGCGGTAGGCTTTATAAAGGCTCTCCTTGACTGCCATAACCTTTACATCTAAATCCTCTTCATAAGTACAAATAAGGGTTTGGGAACCCAGATTTAAAAATCCCTGGTTTTCAAAGTCTTGGACTTTGTCTTGCCCTTAAGTCATTTTGCTTTCTTTACAGAGCTGGTGTGAAAACCTTATGGCACATTTATATTGTACAACACAGAAATCCCTGCACCAGCTGGTGTGAGTACCAAGCATAGCACCATGCTGAGCCGTTAGCTTGGGTTTGGGGAGTAGTGTAGATATATTAGCATGGCATTATGCCCAGGCTAATGAGCTCAGGCTAGCTCTGCTTTATACTGCCTTGATCCAGAGCTATCTCCTAGTCATTTCTGTATAGGTCCACACTGCAAAGAGCAAACTTGTCTCTGCACTTATGACTCTTATCTGCTCACGTGGACCCAGTACTGCTGGAACAACATTTCTTTGTCTGAATTCTAAACACTACTGCATATAAAAATGTCTGTTCCTAAACTAAACCTTATTATCTGTCCACACACATCTCAATCTACAAACAAACAGAGCACCTGCATTGCACAGCATTTCCCATATTTCACATGATTATACTGTGTGAGAAATAATGTATTTTGAATGAATCCCAGTAATTACCAGTTACCTCATGTGTTCTTAGTCTTTTGTGGAGGGAAGAATTCTTCATTTTTGTTCTATCACCCAGGTCAAAACTGTTTCTTAAAACAACACTTACGTATTCTCTCTCTGTTGACAGAAGCTCCTTTCTTGAACAGCACGGAGCTCATCACTCTAAAAGAAAAAAAAGTCATTGGCAAGACAGGTTGACTGACAGATATTGCAATTAACTGGAAGATTTCAATTGTTATGCATTTTTGTGTCATTGGCAATAGTGATTATTAGGGGAACATGCAGTCATATGAACATAACTGTATTTGTTACGAAGCAGTTCTACCATGTCATCATTCTTAAGAGATTTCTTTCTTCCTGCTTACCTATTCCAAATGACCAAACATATGTCTTTGATCTGCCTGAAAGGATAAATATCCTACCTAGGTTTTGAGCACATGAATAGCTAAGCAAAGCTCCTGACACAGCAGAAAGTATTTGCACGCACTCAAGATAAAGTTTAAATGCTAAAATAGAGCAACCAGAATAGAAAACACTGAATGGAGCAAACTTGTAATTACCAACAGGAGGAACATCCTTTCCTCATCAATCCTCGGGCATGCTTACATTAAGCCATAAACGGTTAGACGGTTCTTAAGGGATAGTGTTTCAGGGGTTTTTGTTTAATGCTTCAGAGCTAAATCATGCTTTCCTTTCCCAGGGGTGCAGCAGACAAAGAGGAGGCCAGATGGAGGCCTCCTCCCCTCCCTGCCACACCTGGGCAGGGGCCAGCCTCAGCGCAGTGCCCAGGGGATGCTGGCAGCCCAGCGGCAGCCCCAGAGTGCTCCCAGCCAGGCTCTCACCCACCCGCAGGCAGTTCCCTCCCCCGTGCAGCCAGGCAGCAGGGCATCTCCATGCTCCATGCTCAATGCCACACCTAATATATTCAGGGGACACAATTCATCCCTTTTGAAGCACTGACATCTTCCCTTACTGCAAGCAGCCATTCTCTGGCTGGAGAGCCGCAGACAATATTGCCTCCGAGCACAAACACTGCACCGTAGCCGGGCCCCAGGAGCCTGCCAAGGGAGCACCATGTGCCTGAGCTCCTGAAGCAGCAACAGCTGCAGCCTTCGTGCTGCTGGGGGAAGGGGTTGCAGGTTCCCAGCACTACACATCAGAAGGTGCAGCCGGCAGCTGGAAAGACTTCAGAGGCAATACCCTGTGAGAGAGGGACAGCACTTGCAAGGGAAACACATGCGACAAGCTTCCAGGGCCTCAAAACATCCCCCTTGAGCCCAATAAGCATAGCAGTGTAAGCCAAGAGGCCTTTACTCTGATCTGCAACACAGTTGCGCACAGAGAGCTGACAGGAGGAACAGGGACGTGAAGCAGTTCTCCAGTGAAGCAGCACCCCCTGCACCACCATGCCTCCACTCAGTGCCAAAAGGCATGCAGCAGGCTGCACCTGGAACGGGGAGCGACCACCCTTGGGGGATGGGCACGGAGGGGAGGGTAACACTGCAAAGTTTCAAGCACGAGTACTTCAGTCACAATTTGTCCCTTTATGAGAGGAAAGAACACATGTGGCCAGCTTCCACACAGCAATAGAGAAAATGGTGTCTTTTCCGTCCCACTGGGGTTTCAGGCTCTCTTAGAAGTGTCAGTGCACTGCAACTGTACTGGAGGGACTCAGTCCTGAAATTCAGACTGTGCATGTGGAGAGCTGTGGTTGCCAGATAGGCCATGCAGGTGGCACGTGACAGTGAGACATGCACACGAGCAGTGGAGTAAGACAAGGCTACAACCCACGTAATGGGGCCAAACCATCCTAGCAAGGACATCACCCTGAACCCAGCAGCAAGGCCCTGGCAGGAGCGCACAGTGCACTGCACAGAGAGGAGCAGACAGGAACAGTCACACACAAAATATGGAGAAAAATAAACAAGCTAGAAAGGATGTCATGTCACTGATTCTGCTTCCTCACTTTGTTTTGTTTTCATGGCACATAATGGAGAGAGTGGTCTAAGCCAAAAGGAGAATGTCAGTGTCAGTGCTGGCTGTAAGAGCAGGAAGATGCTGTCATTCTGTCCTCACAGCACTCATTTCACCAGCCATGTTACTTACTCAGCACAGAGAGGTGCTCAGGCCAAGTGACTCAGAGCAGTGCCTCTCTTGTGCTGCTGAGTCGGTTAAAGCCACTCTCCAGATTCTCTGCCTTTCTCAGGGGAGTACTCCAGGAGTAGAGAACTGTATTTTCCATCTAAACTACAGCAGGGCTAACAGTTACTTTTCCCTTTGTGAAACAATGCCATGAGAGCCACTGCAGCTTGCACCAGTGAACACCAGTGCCTCCACTCATACGTGTGAAGTTCCTGGCTGCTCCTGCTGAGCTGCAACACTGGCGGAGCTCAGAGAGCAGCCACCCTGGGGCTTGGATGAGGTCCTGCTCTGCTTTGTCTGACTTCTTGCTTCTCGAGAGAGGACAAGGTGGCTCCACGGGCTCTTTTAAGGGCAGTTAAACCAAGTGGACAAAACAAATCACAGGAGAATGTGTGAGGGAGCCACAGATCTTCAGCTTGATGCAAGCTAAAAAGGCTTCCCAAGTCTGGGTGGCAAATTGCTCAGTGGGCTCCATTTGTGCTCAAAGGATTTCTTTGCTCTGCCACAGCATGAATTTAATCTATTTAGAGCTCATTACAGGTTTCACATGGGCCTATTTAACCCCTTTTATCCTTTCTGTTTTCTAATACCTACTCACCTTTACAAAAAATTTATCACCTGTATAGTCTTTAAACTCAGCAATAGACATTAAGGATAGCAGCCAGGCATGTGGTGCTGCACCTCTCACATGCTACCAACACAATGACAACCACACTGCTTACCGTGGCACACCCAACTCCAAGAGCAAGGCTTCAGACTTGCTAAAGGTGAGCAATTCCCGCTGATGCCAGCCAGAGCCTCTGGTGCTCTGCACCTTTATCTGGATGTGTGCACAGAAAGGGGACTGATGTCCGCCACTCATTATCCCTCCTGAAGACTTCCCATGGCCACCTGCCTGTCCAGTCCCCAGGAAAGGAGCTGCTGATGAGCAGCTGGCAGAGGAGGAACCAACCTCGGGAACACGGCATGTTGCAGACAGAGCACTGCCCCCCTTACCAAATCAAAACCCACCTTCATGTGAACAAACCAAGAGTACAGCTCACTGTTGAGAGGTACCTGGGAAAGGACACCAGCATATACAGGGAAAGTAAAATTCTGCCCACTCAGCATGCACTAAGAAGGGCTTTATCCTCCTGATTATTCGTCAGAATTCAAAATAAATCTGTTTTCTCACTGCTGGCAGCATCATCACCACTATTTCCTGCCCCCTTCAGTAAGGCTCTTAATAGCAAAGGTATTTCACAGGCAAACACTGCTTTTTTAAAAGGCAGAGCTCATCTTATTTTAGAACCTGGTATCTATGCCAAGACTTCACACTGTGCTGAATGCATTACAACATCTACCAAAAGTGCAAAATACATTTTAAAAATGGTCAGGCAATACGCTGAATAGTTGTGGTTTCTGAACACTTGCCAGTTTTAGTTAGAGGGTTATTTTTTTCCCTGTGTAACTTATGGGCACGATGAAAAAGATATGTGTAAAATGTTCTTGCAATCTACTATATCAAAGCAACTAGATTTGCAAATGCATTTATTCAGTGAAGCACATCACACTCAGAACTCTCCCTATACTTCCCTTACTGTAATATGCTGTTATCCCTTTTCAACATGAAATACCACATAAAGAAGTTATCTTTGCCGGTTTTTCAAACACCAGGCAATGTCTAGAATACAAGAACCTAGTTATCTGAAGGAATAGGATGCTGTGGAAAGCAGGGTAAAAGGTACTAATTCTTGTTAATTTGAAAAACCAAAAAAAAAAAAAAAAGGGAAAAAAAGGGGGTAGGAATGACAAATAGCAAAATGTAGCCTGGAACAAGTCAGAATAATGAGACTGGTCTGGCTGCTAGAATTACCTGCAAATACCAGCTTGCAGAAAGCACTGCAAATACAAACTAGACAGAAGATTCAGGAATCAGACCCAGTTCTCATAAGAAATCACGATGTGAAACTTTCCTGAAGTCCAGTGCAATTCTGATATGAGATTGAAAATAGATTTGCACGATCTTTTTCCCATTACTTTTTTGTTATGGGTGCTTCTGGTAAAAAAAAAAAAAAAAAAAAAAAAAACCAGAAAAAAAAACCAAACAAACAGCAGTAGGAAAAGCCAGCAGAGCAGCAGGCAGCCTTTGTAAGAGACTGAAACAGGATCAGGGCTCTCCCTAAGGAGAAGAAAATAGCTGCAGATGAGTCAAGAGAGAAATCTAGACGAAAGAAGAAGGCAGTTTAAAAGATGTTTAAAAGCCCAGCAGCAAGTACTACTGGAACCCTGATTTCATTAAGCAGATCAAAGACGACAGATCAGAGGGTGTGAAACCAGAGCTGGTTGGTCATTTTCTGACAAAGTTGCTTTTCAGAAGAAAATGTCAATTAGTTGAAAGCAAAGCTTTTGGCAGGGATATACACACTGACTTTGGAGCATTTTCTTGGGTGCACAATATAAATTCTAAGCAGAGAAACGATGCCCAAAGAGCAGCCAACGAGCCCATCACTATGCCAGTACCCTGGCATAGTATTCAAATCCCTGCAGTGAAGGTGAGGAAGTGCCCAGCTAACAGTGGCCCTTGATGGTGGGATGATCTCATGTGGCATCCTGTGGATGTAGCAGCCCAATAGTTTTTCTCAGGTGAACCTAGCCCAAGCTAATAAGCCCTGCTGCTCTTCTGATGCACCTGGATCATTTTCACAAAAGCAACCCCCACCAGCCCTGTGCGGTGTCTCTGCACCTCCCTCCCAGCTGCAACTGCCTCACCTGTGTATGGCCTCCTTGTACACCCACACTCCCAGCTTATCCAAGGGTGGGAGATACATCTGGAAAAAAGCCTTACCTGTTATATGGGTATCACTAATAGTTTTATTTAAATTCTATCACTTAATTTTGAGAATGCAATTAAAATGCAAACTGTATTCATACATTCTATTATCTTACACATACAGTTTACAAAAAATCAAATAAAAGTTTAAAAGCTGAAAAAACATTTTTCATAACCAAAACAAGAAAACCAAGAAGAGATCTTAATACATTTCTCTGTCCAATATTTTGTTCAAAGCTGTATATCATGTGAACACCTTGGAAACACTGATTTTACTAATGCTCCATTTCCCATAGGACAGAAGTCCTATCTCCACTCTCCAAGTTAGAATCAAGTCTGTCATGCCACAGATACATTTTTGTCTTCTCTGCATGTTTTTATTTTCATTCTGTCTTCCAGCTGTTTTTTCATCTCCCCTTTTAGGTGTTCAGAGAGATCAATTAACAGACCATTTGAAGTTCTGCTACACAGGAGAGAAGGCTCACAGCAAAGAGGAGCAGGCACATTAGCTCAGTACCAGAAATGGTCCCAGGTGCATGCAAACACCTCAGGAAGGTTTCAATATATGTACAGAGAACAAACACCTACAGATTTCAATCTTTTCTTAGAAATGCCTGGCTGGCTGTCATGAGTCTTGAACAAGTCAAACACCGGAGCAGTCACACACCTCGAGCTGGTTCTAGTCTTGGAACCCTGACTGCATTAAGCCACTTACTTCCTTATTGAAAATAGTTCAGCTACTGCATTTAATAACAGTATTACTCAATCCTGCAAGTTATCGTGCTAACTATTTACTACATAATCTGCAGTCTGACCATTAGTCAGCGGTTAAATTCTGCCTCGTGATAAAATAAGGCTTAGATCTGCTTCTTGAACAAATATGATCAAACTCACAAAAAGTGAAAGCAGATGGGAAGCTCTATTGCAAAATTGCTGCAGAAACAAAGGGGAAAAAATCAATGGTGTAATTTTAATGAAAATAGAATTCAGATGGAATGAGATAATGTGCAAATCATTTGGTGAAAAATACATCTCCAAATATGATTTAAGAGACATTTCTGTGCCATGGTTACACATTTAATTTCCAAAACCATGAAATGTTCCATTATTGTAATAGCTTTGATTGGCTGTGATTTTGCCAGCAAAACTACGACGGTATTGTTATAATGATAAATTTTGCTGCAAGAAAAGGGCTATTATATAAGAATGACTCTTTCAGATATTTATAGAGTGAGAGTTTTTATTTATTTATTTTAAGAGGTTATAATGAGAGAGGCTGAATTGAAAACAAAGAAAGAAGGAAGATTGGGGCCAGTCAATATAATGCTCTCAATTAGCCTGAGTTTTTCATACTTTAAATTGTTTCAGGGCTTCAGAAAAACACAAAAGGAATCTACGGCTTCTATTTTTTTATTATATTTTTTTCAGATGTGTGTTTTTGCCTCTGTTATGACTATTCACTGATTCTTTTCTTCCTTCCTTTCTGCCTCCTTTCTGCTGTCCTCACTTTTCAGCCTCCTGATAGTTTGGGAATGAAAATATGTTTTCCTGCCAACATCTTGCCTTTCCTTTCCCCATTACTATTCAGACAGGACAACAATTTCTGAGAAACAACCCATAAATATATTAAAATCTAGCTGGCTAGCTATCCATCCATGTGTATAGATAGACATAATGTAACTATGTCAAAATCTGAATCAAAATTAATGTCAAAGGTCATGACATAGCAAACAATCCCACCATAATAAGCCTCAAAAAGAATATCTAATAAATGTAATATTACATATGAAGTGCAATAAAAATTTCATGCAGAGGCGCATTTTCATTTAAATTTCACAAGCCTTGTGGGAAATACCTTTCATCGCCAGTGCTGAAACCTGAGAGCAAAACCACCACAGGAAGTTCAAGTGTAAATTTGTAAAATAAATCTTCCTCCGTCCTTTGGGGAGTAAACTAGATTAGTAGGCAAAAGTAGCAGGAGTAAAAATATAACTACATGCGTTTTGCAGCAAATAAAAACAACAAACAGGAAGGTGTACAGCTGCAAGCAACAGCCCAATAAAATTATATGTTCTTGTACTTTAGAATATGGTCAAAAAAGTTCAGAATTAGAGCCCATTAGTGAAGAAGTTAATAGATTTATCACAAGCCCAGAGAACAGGCTTCACTGTGTTAAGCTCTTTATCAACCTGCTTCTGCTGGTATTTTCTGTTAACACCATCATCACGTCTCCAGTCAGAGCACACAGTACATATGTCACGTCCAAGGAGCAGCTCTCCCATGAGACATTTCAGGGCACATCCTAGGCCATTTGGACATGTTTTCATGGTTCCGAGCAAGCCTTCTGTATTGCCAGACTGCAGGCAACAAGGGCCTCACATTCACAAGCAGATGAGCGTGGAAATCGTTCCATTAATGGATCTTAACAGACACTTTTAACTACCGTAAAAATAGCGTACTACCATTTTGTCATCCCACAGAGGGCTTGAATTAATAGATATGTGCATCCCACCTATGTATTATAGTCCCATACAGTCACAGCCTACTTGGCTGAAACAGTTGTTTAAACTCCTCACTGAACACCTTGTATTACTACAGCACAAAGAGCTGTCTCAACATGCCTCTCAATGCCATTCTCAGCTTGGCAGTAATGTGGGACCTTGGAGGATGATGGTGCGCTGCACTGGAGGCTTTGAGAGTAAGTTTGTAGGAAGATGATTCAGAATGAGTAATTCCAAAAAAGCCACTAGATTCTTTCCCATCTGCCCTACTCCCACACCACACGCAATGTGTTTCTTCCCACTCACTAATAACAGCTCTTGCCTCCTACATGCTATCAACACCTGACTGTCTTTTCTCACTGCAAAACAGTAAGCTCTTATAAAGCATTCAAAGCACAATTTTGTCTGACACATTTTTTTAGCTAATTCTGTTAAGACTTTTTTTTCTGTTAGAGCTGTTTCATTTGTAGGTGCAAATAAGCCTGAGTGTCTCCTGCCACATCTGCTATCATCTCTCTATTCAATATTCAGAGCCAAAGACTGCCAAAGGTTACAGTTTACAAAAAAACAGTGCCTTTTCCCACATACACTGAGGCTGATGAGGAAACCGGTCAGGTATCGATCAGGTACCATTCAGGTAGCTCTCCATCCAACCCATCTAGATCTACTTGATATGCTGTGGCAAGCAAAAAGGTGGAAATTGATTCTTCTGTGGGCAGTTCCACCTACTTTCAACCTTGTAACCAAAATCCACAGATGTTGGTCCATATCTTTTTCTCACCCTTGAAATCTTTCCCATTTCTTTCCCTTGAGACTCTGTCAACTTCACTTGCGACTTTATAGTCCTTGTAACATGTTATTGTTCAATAGGTCATACTGAAATGCAAAAATACCACAGAGAAGATGCTCTCTGAACATACCAGATATAGCACACAGCTCTGCTCCCAGATGTAGACCATGTTTCCTTTCTCAAGAAACAGCATCATGGCACTGGGACTCCCAGAAAGCCATGAAAGAATATATCTAGCCTGAATGTTTCAATGCTGTTTCAGAACCATAATAAATCAGAAAGTTCTGCCAATATTAAGTTCTTCACGAAAAAAAAAAAATCCAGCCAGCAACATTTCCACACAGGCTCCTCTATTTTTAAAGTGTTTGCTTTTCCCAATTAATGACTGAGTTCATTAAGAAAAAATCAAGGAAGATAGAGAAGCTAGGCTTGCAGAAATTATCCATATGCCATAAAAAATTTCAAAAAACTTCTGGCTGACTAACATCATCATGCTCGAAAGTCATGCTGGAAAAATTATGAGAGAAATACAGGCCAATATGAACTATAACCTGAATATTACTGCAACTTTATCCACATATTTTTACCAGGGATTCCTAAAGAAATAAGGCTCATGTAGTCACATAGAGCCAGCTTGTCTGCATCTGATTATAAATTCCCTCTCCTCCAGTAACTTCTGAAACCATTGACCAATTTCAACCAACTCTGCCAATGAAGCAGAAGTCTGAGAAACTGACACCTCCTATTTCAAATGGGCAGATAAGTGACACTCTCAGAAGAGCAAGGCCTTGACTTGTCCTGGAAGCTTAGGAGCAGCTTTCTGTTATTGTCTGTTCTCTGACTGGGTTCTGACAGTAAATACAAAAATGTTGGCAAAGACAATAGTTGCAAAAGGCACTCACATCACATTACACAAAGAACCTTAGGTGCTTCCTCTCAATTAGAGGGAGATCAAAGCAAGGGACATGGGGAAGAGAAACATTCAGTCTGGTAACTCCAAGAAACAACTGCCACTAATTTCAGCCAGTTGGGCACAATGGGCACTCACTCATTAAGCGGACAACTCTATGTGCTTTTCAAGGCATGTCAGAGATGCAGGGATATATCCTCACATCAAGATTTGCAAAAACTGTCTTCATTTGGTTCCATGCTATTCTGCAACACAATCCCAGTATGTGTGCCTTCTGAGCATGACATCTGTGCTTCCAGTGGAGGGAAGCCAATGCTCAGATACACACAGGTGTTCCCGTTGTAAAGCATGTGTCTGGAAAGCTGAGCGTACAAAAAAAAGTGCCCTTTGTGCACTCTTCTGGGAGCTGGGAGCCACACTAGCAGCTGCACAATGTGGGGAGAGCAAGCAAGATCAGATAGGTCAATTAGATGCAGAAGTAAGTGGCAAAACATCAGCACCAAATTTCCTTAGAATACTTTCAAAATCCCTTTCTTCCAATCTGCATTTTCATTTACCATCTCTCTGTTTCAGTTTTTCCCTCCTCCATCCAGAAGGCTCTCTCAGCCATGAGGCAGAGCACTGCTCCTTCTGTATTGCAAAGCATTGAAGCTCTGGGATTCTCTGTCCCACTTACCACATCAGGTAAAGAAATGCTTCTTTGAGGTTATGTACCCTTTAATTTTTGCTACCATATGAAGGAAAAGGCTTCTCCATCCACAGCTTCTCTATGTAAAACACTCCTGGCTTAATCTGGACAGAGTTTCCTTCATTTTGGACACTGTTGGGCTGTCATATCCCAGACAAGCTTTCATACTCACTTTCCAAGAAAGTCAGAAAGGCAGATCAGCACAGTTTCAGCCCACTTGAGAGCAGCTGGTTCCTAGTCACAGTTCTGCCCTCATGGTCCTCTCAGCCAAGAGAGGCCACAGTGGTCAATCTGCCCACTTATGATCAAGATTTGACTGCCCCCAGAATTAAGCAAGTCACTGAAGTGTAGCAAAGAAAGCAAATGACGCTTGAATACAGCTTCCAGGGAAAAGGCATGGTATCATCGCAGGATGAGAACAGTGAGGAAAACTTTCTCAGCAGTACAGGGATGGGGAACTGCATGCCCCCAAGGTAAAGGACTGCATTTCTGGCAGATTCACTTGACTTAAAATGTGCTGCAAACTGCAATTCCAGAACTGACGTATTCCATATTTTGTGATCCTTCACCATTGGCTACCACGTCTCAATGTTGCATTATCTCTGCCAGCAAGCGGGGTTGAAGGTAACCTTTGATCACTGAGAACTGCTATTCCACACAGGCTTCACATCAACACATACCTTGATGGAAGCTGCTATTGAAAACTGAACATAGTACCTCCAGAGGTAAGAAGGAAAAAAGTTCTACAGGAAATGTTTGGTATCTGCTTTTTAAAATTAACAAATATTAAGTTTGACTGCAGCATTTTTGAAGAGACTTGCAGCTTTTTCTGCATGGTTCCCTACCTTTCAACCAATTAGACTCCGCCACTACAGAGGAAAACCCCTACAGACTGCTAACCATGATCTCTTACTCTTATGATATAGAGCAGAGCAGAACATCAGAGTGGTGTGCAGTTTCTGTGTTTCCATAAACACAGTTGAACAGTTTTATTACAAAATGTCAAATGAAGCTCCATTGGGACCTATGTGTTTTTAAATGACAGAATTTCCTTTGCAAGTAACTCTAGAATAGTCAGCCTTCCAGTGCTTAGAAATGACAATGCTTTTGCCTGTTTTTTCACTATCCGAGAGAGGCTCTCTTTGATCATTAGGAGGACTGTGGTTCATTCCTGGGCAATGTTACCTTTTGGGTCACAGACCTTTTTTTGGACCTCTTGGCAAGGCTGAATTTTCTATGCTGCAAGAAACAATTCATTTCCCTAAATGTGCAGCATGGCAGACAGGTATTATGGAAACTGTTTAGAAAAATAATGCCAACCTGTACATATTTCCCTAAGCAAATATTTAACTTCCTAATATTAGAGATGATCACTATAATTTTCTTTAAAGACGTCATTTTTATTTCCATTTTAAACCACTTTATTAATCTGCCATTTAAGACACATTAAGCTGAAGCATCATAAAAATTGTCAGCGCAGATGCAAATGTATTTTTCTAAAAATTGCCAAATAGCACTCTGATTTATAATGCAGATATACCAAGTAAAAAGAGGAAGTTAGTGGTTTTTAAGTCTTTTTTTTTTGGCATGCTTCCATAATAACAAAATTTGTTTTATTCTGAAAACTAAAAAATTTCAAGTATTTAGCCCTGCCTAAAGTGGGTTTTTTGCGTTCATTTTTCACACTTTTTATATGCATGAAAGATCTGTTATATAATATTTCAAAGCAATATCTGCTCTACAAAATTTCAATAGCACTCTACCTAAATAAATAAATAAATAAATAATTTTTTTTTCTCTGAGTTGCATTCAGAAAACTACAAACCTAGTAGGAAATCTACTCCAGTATCCAAGTTTGTGTTGTTCTTCCAACATTCCCTAGGACACCAACAGTCAGTATAACAGAACTAGAAGGCTATTATTTCTCAGAAAATATTCTATTATAAAAGACAGAATACACTCTAACTACACTAAGTCTGAAGGATTCAAAAAATAGAGAAGCACGAAGGAAAGGAAGGCAACATATTCCTGTCATCAACCCAAGAAAAAGGCCAATTACAACACAGCATATTCATTGGAGAGGTCCAAGGGAGTGCCACAAAGATAATAAAGGGCCTGAAGCATCTCCCACATGAAGAAAGACTGAGTAACCTGGGTCTGTTCAGCCTGGGGAAAAGAAGGCTGAGGGGGGATCTGATTAATATTAATAAAAATCTAAAGGGAGGTGGGGGGCAAATGGATGAGTCCAGGCTCTTCTCGGTGATGCATAGCAGCAGGATAAAGAGCAATGGCCTAAAACCTGCACATAGGAAGAGTCCTATACAAACATGCAGAAGAACTTCTTTACAGTAAGGATGACGGAGCACTGGAACAAGTTGCCCAGAGAGGCTGTGGCATGTCCTTCAGTGGAGATACTCAAGACCCGTCTGGACACCTACTTCTGAGACCTACTGTAGAATACCTGCTGTAGCAGGGGGGGCTGAACTCGATGATCTCTTGGGGTTTCTTCCAACCCCTGCAATTCTGTAATTCTGTAATATTCATAGATCTGCTCAGCCAGAGGAAACAGAAAAGCAACACAGAAAAAAACATTTTCCAAGAGGGTTTCATGTGTACAGAAGCCAATGAAACAAGACAGCAAGAAAAGGCTGCAAAACTACAGGAAGAGCTTTTGCTGATCATACTAACAAGGAGTTAATATAAAATGTGAGAATAGCAGACAAGTTATTTAACCAAGATCTTTGAATCAGCACCATAAGGAATAGGAACATGGAGTACCCTGTCAGGAGATGCATTAGGTCCAGCAAGGAATTTGTTAATATTTTACATCCAAATCCACAACTTCAAGAATTGCTATCTTTGGTATCTAGTAAAGTCATGAATATCATGAAGTTCAAAACTTTACTGAAAAATCAATTTACAAAATCATAACAACAAAATCCATTATGTGATTTAAAAAAGACCTAAGCTCTTCTGCTGGAAGCACGTGATAAATAGTAAGGTATCAAACTGGGTCTACTGAGTTAGCCGAAGTAGGAATATAATACCTCAAGTACTCTTTAATCCTCATCTTTCTCAAATATAACATGAGGCACCTTTCAATTTTTGTGATGGGTTCAAGGCAGGGACTGCAAACAACAGACAACAAAGCTGGTCTTCTAAGGCAACACTTTCCCTAGTCATCGGAAAATGTCTAGTGTGAATGACAAACTGAAAATTGCACACTTTTATTCATGCACTCCTCTAGTGACTGGAGATAAAGATGAGCAGTTCTTTGTGTTCTCATCCTACCCCATGGGGTACTCTCCTTGGGTGAGTTTTATCACCCAGGATGTTTTCTTCAAACAGCTCCAATAATTTTGTATTATTCTGAACCTGAGGTTTCCTACTCAAACAGTGAATTCTGAAAATAAAGCTTAACAAAGACCGCAGAAGGAGAATGGAAAGCATGCCTAAAAATCATCATAATAGTTTAATCAAGCAATATTTTCTGTTCTTCAAAATTAAAACAAGAAAAAGAAGCCCAATACTCTCTACGAGGAGTAAGCGCTTTAAAACAATAAACATGCTAAGATCCAATATTTGATTGAAAAAAACAACAAAGCTGTTGTTAATGTTGAAAGTGCTTAATCCACCTCATAAGAATATTGAGGCAAAAGTACAGCTATGCAAAACCAGAGGGAAAGTTAAACCAATTACATTCAGTGGAAATACTCAGTGAGAGTCCCAAAGCCTGCAATGCTTAAAGATGCTGTGTATGCAGTATGAACTAAAAAAACATATTAATTTCCTTTTCTACTGTTGAGGCTACCTACACACCTTTGTTACATGAGAAGATCAGCTAAACTGTACTAGACATGCTTTCATTCCAGGAAGATGGACTGGATGGTATAGTCTCGAGTATGTGTCATCCTGCAGCATAGTAACATGGAGATGTTGCTTCTCTGTCAGTGAAATATTATTTTCTCAAGTGTTCAATATAGGTGTCAAGAACACCACCTGCATCCCTAATAAGTTCCTAATTCAAAACTGTTGGAAAAGCTGCCCATAAAACAGGACATCGCTTCCCAAAGAAGCAGATGGAACTTCACTGAAATTGTGGTAAATACATTTTGCACAGTGGTTATAGAACTGATGCTTCAGCAACTATACATTTGCTCACACAAATCCTAACAGAAGTATCTGCATGTGTTGTAAAGTAACCAGATAAAATAGATTATTTCACTTCAAACACATCAATTTTTTTCCTGCCTAATTTTTCTTGTTTCTCTCAAGTTTGCCAGATTTGGGCATTTTCTAATAACTGTGGAATATATGTAAACCTTTTGGTCAGAAATGCGTACTTCATGCTCAAAACTATATAATCCTAGATCCGTGATCCCACAAAAGACTCCATGTTGTACCCTACAAGTATTCTATTGCTTCTTTTAGGAGAGCCCCTAAAAATGTCTTCATTGTTCAAAAGACCTTTCCATCTATTCCAGTTTCTTTTCCATACTCCTGCTGTCTCTACATTTCAGTAGAAAATTACCCTCCATATTTCTTTTTCAGTGGTGTGGAACCTATAACAATTAGCAGTTTCTACTTGTCTTCGCTCTGCCTCATTTTTCCTCCCTTGACAATTGCTGTCCATAAAGTAGATACCTGTCAAATGTTTAAATCAGTTACTCAGAAATAAATCAACTTAACTGCTATTTTTTAATGGGCATTCATTGGAGGAAAAAAAGTCACTGCTTTTTAATACGTTTCATTTGGTGTGCAAAGCCAGAGTATTTTAATAAATAATTCATATTAACAGAATTGGACTAATACTATTGGAAACACAAATGAATACAGTGAGGTAGGATGTACACACATACATGTGTCCAGCTACATTATATTTTCAGATTCCCATTATTACAATATTCCCTATAATCTCCGATCTACAAAAGCTTCTGTCTACACCAAGACAGAAAAGTGGTTTCTTGCTAATGTATCTCTCAGTAAAACAGATAAGGAAAATCAGAGGAGAACATAGTACATCCTCCTCACTCTATAATTTTGTCAGTTATGCAAATACAAGCAACACCTAAAAGTAAAGAAATATAAAAACAATCATCTGCAGTTCTGATTCTTTTTAATTTACCCTGAAAAAACTAGGTTCCACGGATACAGAACTGCAGGAGTGGGTCTATGTTAGGTATATATATGCAAGCAAAACCCACAAGGTTTTTATGGCTACAGTTCCAAAGCACTGTCCAACAGAGAAGACTAAAACAGAGGCAGTCCACAAATATCCTTAGCATAAGGAAGGATGTTCTCAACCCACAAAATACATAAGAATTTCAATAGCATTTAAATATCATAGTGATAAATTCATTATTTGTGGAAGTAGAAGTAAGTTCCCAGATACCACTTGAATTCTGACATTAGGCAACAAAATTATTTGGGCCCAGAGGCAGAGTGAGCATGCAGAAAAGAGCACCAGTGAACACAGACCTGGAAACAGGCTTGCCAACAGAACATGGCACTGTGAAGTCCCTGAGATGCTGTAGAGTTGCCAAGCACATGCACTCTCCCTCCCTACCCCCCAAAGTATGAAATGAATCACTAGGTTCATTCCTGGTATCATTTCAGCCAATGGCCTCAATGAGAAGAATTTAAGCCACTGTTGAAAATGTGCATTTTCTACAGAAACTCTATATGAAGTAAATTAAATTGGAAAAGAAAAGAAGAAAATCTCTAAAAAGAAGAAGAAAAAGTTCCTGTCTTCCTTATTATTTCAGTGTTGGATGTGAAAGAGTAAATAAATCTCATTTTATATCTGTGACACAATTCCCAGCTGTGGTTTCCTCAAGTCCTTCCAAAGCAGCTTTTTGGCAACTTAAAATGATTTGGCACTGTCATAGTCACAGAAAATATATTTTATTCCTGAAAGGATTATTCAAAGTTTAACTGGCTGTAAGAGGACCACATCCGCTCTGACTCTCTGAAATCGAACCCTGGGAGAACTGATTCTCTGCTGCCTGTTGTATACCCCTCACACACGTTACGGAAATTTCCTCCAGTATTCTCAATTTGGAAACTGTCAGATTTCTTTCTTTTCTCCCATCCTACAAAGCTATTATTTCAGTGACAGAGAACTGAAAACCAAATCATGTCCAAGTCACTTAATGAAATGATGGCAAAACTATGGGATTTCTGCAATGGCTGCGGAGCACGGGCTTCACACTGCCAGAAATCATTAGTGCGGTGCTGGGTACTGTTGCAGTTTTCACAACTGGGACACTTGTTTGTGGGAACTGTACTGAAACTCCATTTATAAGATTCACTTAGGCTGTTCAACAACCGTAACACAACTCTGAGTCTGCATCCTCCAACGCTGTACTTGAACCATTGCTATGGGGCACAATCCATTAAAAATTCTCAAACAGGTTTTCTATTGAGACAGTAATAAAAAAGTGTTTCAATTTCAGCATCACCTGAATAAGTACCATTTATTTTTATAGTGTTCCTCTAGTATTTCCCATGCATTTAACAGCTGAAGAGAGAAATCCTCCCTGTCATCCCGAATTTCCCATCACAACACCTGCTCTCTCTCAGAGCTCACCCACAACCCCAAACAAGCCATCCTCAGTGGGCCTCCAACCGCCTTACAATTTTGTGTTTTGTGTTGTTTTTCAGCATGCCAGGCACATCCCAAGCAGTCAAACCCACAACCAGATGGTCAATACACAGGGGGAGACACCCACAGACTTGAAAAACAAACAAACAAACAAGGGCATAAATCAGAATTACCACTATTTAGTGTCTGGTTGTGTTTCAGCGTTTAGGCCAAACCCTTAAAAAAAGCCTAAGAACACATTCACCGCATAGGAAACCATTCTCAACCTAGATTTTATTTCTGCCAACAGGTTAGGTGGGGGGAAATAAATCTTAAAAGCACTTCCTCCCCCCATGCTCCACCAATGCATTATTCATAAAAGCTGGGGATTTTTTTTATTACCTGGGGATTTCATTTTTATTATGTTCAAAGGATTGTTTCAGCGAGCACTCACTCCCCTGCAGGCAAGTATGCAGGTTTTCTTCTATGCTACAGTATAAATTACAGTGAATATCTAAATAACACTGGCAAATCCTCAACAAAATCAAATAGCCAAAAACATTAGGGACAAATTGCCCTTGCACAATTTATTCCATTGTTTGGTGGAACTCCACAGAGAATCTGGGGCCCCTGGTATACTGGATCTAAATGTATTTATTCTTACCATCACAGGGGAAAGTACATAAACTACTCTTTTGAATAAGTTATCTCTATGTTAAAGAATATCCTATCAGGCTAAACAAATGGCTATTTTCTCTTAACTCCTGAACAGAACGCTTTCTACAAAGAGATGAAGAGCATTAAAATATATGTAGATATTCTCATAAATCTCATTAGTGATGACAAAGAATAACCCCAGTTTAAAAGAGAGAGGAAAAAAAACAAAAAACAAAAAAACAATGCTTTATATTCTCACCAGAACATTTTTCTGATGCTACCGCTGTTTGTTGTGATCACATTTCCAGTTTGAATCACAATACTCCAGTAATCTATCTTGTTCTGAACAGCCAAAATATTTATTTTTATTTGACCTCCTACTAGGTGCATTCATGGGAAAACAAATGGATTCTACTTGGGGCATGTCCATTTGTGCCTGTATCCCAGAAACCTGAAACCGGGCCAGCATTCTTCTGATTGAATAAAGCTGAGTTGTCTGGGTTAAATCTGTTGTCAATATGCTTCGCTTATATAGTGAAATAGTTTCTTGTTAAGCAAGACAGAGATTTACTGTAGGCAAGATATGGACTTCAAATGCATCAGCATGGAGGGGAAGGACAGAAATGTATTAATTCTTCAAGAAACATGAGATAAAAGTTCTGTATACCTTAGCAGGGAGCAATTTTTCTGTGAATAATCATGGTCTTGAGTCAACAGACTTTGCCTACTTAAGCTATCTCTCACATCAGAATCCAATTATAGCAAAGCTTACAGAAAACAGGTTTGGCACACTTTAATATTTTGGTATTGATCAAATTTAGCTCTGGTTTCAATTACAACAGGGAGCATTTTATCAAGACATAGACTTTGTTTGTTGGACTTTAAATTGCTTTTTTCCTTATTGTCTCCAACCTCACTATCTGGGTATTTTTTGCCATGCTTACTGCTGCAGTTTTAGAGGTTTCACCCATTTTACTGTGAACTTCTTTACAGGAAAATTCAAATCCAGCTTCTCTAAGTAAAAAAGATTGAACTCAATATGTATAAAAACCAAGCTGGGGTTTCTGTAGCAACCACTGCACCGTGATGCAACTCGATTTGACATCAAAGAACAAATGTATCGAGTCATCCTGACAACTCAAATATTTGCTGTAAGAATGCATACATGTATCTGGAACAAAGAAGGATTATCCTAAGTAAAATGAGCATTTTATTTAGTAATATATGTATACTGTATCATCCTACTTGAGGCATCTTTTCTCCCATCAACATGCATAACTGCCACAAAAATTAGCTGAAGTTATCCCCAGGAACTGGAGAGAATAGACCTCTTTAGTTTTCAGATGTACAGAAGAATTATCTCATTTTCCATTTCATGACATACAGAAGATATATGAAAGCAATTTTCTTTCTTCCTGCTGAATTTGACTTTAAACTCTGCAGCTTTCCTTCTTAGATTCATTGAGGGGAATGTCATCTCTGCAAACCAAAATAGTTGCATATATTTATAAACTATATCTACAAAATTACCTCTGGTTAACAATATGCATCTTTCAGCTACAAAACCTAAAAGCCTGACAACAGGAAGAATTTGCAGCGCTGTGTTCTCCCAAAATACAAATTGCGTATGTTGATAATCTGGAATGTTTGCTGAATTAAAGGGGGATTATGAAATCATAGCGGTGATTAGAATCATACACTGCTGCAGGCAGATAGCTAGAGTGTTGAAATTTCTAAAAAGGAAGCTGTCAAATAGTAGGAAGTGATTTGCAATGATCCATAGCTTTGTGAATAAAATCACAAACTTAGTGCTCTGTTGAGCTCCAAAAGTGATAAAGTTTGAATTCGGAGTTTATAAGTCCAAAAACAAGCCCATTTCATGGACTGCCACAACTTCTAGAAAAACTTCACAGAGATTAAGGAACATTACAAACTCATTGCAACTGAAACACAGTTGCTAGTGTTTCTTCAGTTACTATAAAGGCATGACACTCAGGGGAACTGTCCTTTAAAACTCCCCTTCAGTACTGCTAGGAATAAGATAACTGTTTGGAGCAGTTCTGCCCCAAATAGAAACGTGCAGTGCACCTCCCTCCAGTCTGATCAGCGAAGAAAAACAGTGACGTTTTTCTGCTTGAAGTAGCACATACCCACCACTCATCTCTGATGTGGAAGAAGAAAAATGCACCTGAAAACTGCAGCTTATGCTCAGGGAACTATTCGTTGACTTCTTCGCTAGGTGAAGCTTCAAGTTCCTACTCTGCCAGAATAACTTTGAAACACAAAATAGTATAAATCAATTGCTAGCATTAAAGAAAATAAGCAATCAACATGCATTTTTGAAGACCCTGGTAAAAGTGCAAAGGACTTGCCCAAACTATTTACACTAAAGGGATCAGTTGAATTTGAGTATGTGTTAAAAGAAAAAAAAATTGAAAATCCCCTCCCTACTGTTTCAAAAAACTCAGCCTAGTTCTGTCCTGGGAGTATGACACTACAACAGCAGATTTATCTGTTTTACATGGTCTGAAAAACTACAATACACAAAACATTTTCCTCTAGAATAGCTATGCTGAACTTCTCAGCAAACACCCTACAAAGACACTGAAGTCCAAATCTTGTATGTTTGGACTGACAAGATTCTCGAAGAAAGAAATCAAACAAAATGTACATTTAGCAAAAATTAATTAAAAATAAATTCAAAAAAAAGTTAATGTGTTTTTCAAGTGCCATTAAAATAAAAATAAAAATGGATTAACTTCCAGATCTCTGGCTTTTAACTTTAAATTACTCGAATCCCTAGAATAGAAGCTAATCCACCTTGGATAGCTTGGGACTCATCAAGGGACCTCTCTGACTGCTGGGCTATAACAAAGAAGAGGCTGCAGGCAGGTGTTCGCCTTGGACCTCAAATCACTCCTAGAATTTTTTTAACAAGCAATATCTACTCACACCAGCAAATCCCATGGTCATCCCTCCAAGTGGAAACCTATTTGCTCACCTGAATGCATAATTAATATATCTTCAGGCCACAATATGCCAAAGGTATTATCATCAGCCTCAGTGGAAATATGAATTCTGTCCTGAACAACCACTGAAAACCTGCCCATAAGGCTATAGTCTTCCCAATATCAATACAAATGTCTGTAACAAGATGTCAGGTGAACATTAGCTCAAAAGAATAAGATTATGCTAATCACAATGGTCATTTCCACACAACCCAGTCCTAACAGGATTCTGATGAGAGGCATGACTTAACTATTCAGTTACACTTTTAGCATTCATGCCTCCTGAACCAGGAATCACCTTTAAATTTGATCACTAAACTAAAGAATTTGAGTTACAGCAACAGTGAATGTGCCATATCAGCATCTGCAAGGCTTCACCCAGCAGGCAGTTTTTTCCCCAAAGACGGATAACAGGCAGTAGATACAGTATGGGGAGCTAAAAACATGCTGCAGCCAAGGTTTGTGTCTCCATTTTTTCACTACTATATAGCAGCCCAGGCAGCTGCCTCTCTCCCAGCCTCTCTGAGCTGTACTCAGCTAAGGAGAGCACCTCATCCTTCAGTATTTTGCAGGGGTGTAGAACTCCTCTGCAGCCTGTCCTGGCCCACGTGGAGTGCCCCACCATCAGAACATATAGAAGCATGTTTGTAATGAATCTGGCTCACCATGTTAGATCTTCATGGAAGCTTAGGTCAGAGCTATCTCATCTCCTGCTGAAGTCCAGGATAAAAACTTCACTGACTCCCTAACAGCACTCTCCTCAACAGATTCACATGTGTTAAAACACAATCCATCTTGCTCACCTGCGGCTCTGAAATGCATGAACTCTTCCACCTAAGGTATTGATTTTCTTTTTGAAGTTTGTTTATTTTAAAGGCATGGGTCTAGACAAGGCTCAAATGACCTGGAAAAGCCATAAATGTAAGGTCACTGTAATATAAAATGTTCTTTAGAGCAAGGACATAAAAAAAGTTTAGTTGCTGGTTGAACAAACTTTACACAAATGATCACAAAGCTTCTGTCCTCACAATCCTACCACTGATTATCCCCTTCTGGTTTAGCCTGACTAGCTATAGCTCTGACTGCCAGTGCCTTAGTTGCCAGAACCAGTGCTGATGGGAATGCAGACAATTCTCTGCACTCCCCTCATCTAAAATATGGAGGGCTGACTTGTGCAGGGAGAACTCCTTTGTTCAGTCAGAGAATCCGCAGGCAGGAACACCAAAGGAAATGTTTGGGCTACACTGCACTGGATGTAAACTGCCATGCTCCCAGCTTCTCTGTCTTTAAGGAGAGAAATCTACACATCCTCTCCTGTGCTCCTAGAAACATTCATGTGAACTGGCCAATGTTCCCAAAAGCCAGAAACAAAAACACCCTGTGGCCTGGTTTAATTCCTGGACCACCAGTTGGCCATCCCAGATGTGAAACATCAGCCTCTTAGATGCTGTCATCAGTCCAGGATTTGCTGACCTCACTTTCCATTAACTCAGTCAGCACAAGGCTAGCCAGGTGCTTTCTGTACACTGAGATTTGTCCTGTCACAGCTACAACAAAGACTACACTCCAGCAGTGAATCAGGGCTATTATCGAGCATAAACATGACCTTGATAGATTTGTTCCAATTTGTGTAAGGATGTCAAGCTGCTGTCCTTAAGTCGGTGGTGTTCTAGCACTTCAGCAAGTGCTGAACAGTAAGAGCCAGGATTCTACATGGTCGCTGGCAGCCTCGGAGCTCCCCTTAGGTATGACGTGGCATTCCCAGCACCTGGCTGGGTCCAGTACGAATGGTGCAGTGGTACATATACAAGGAGGGAGAGGCCTGACAAGCCTCCCTTGCATCCATGTTTACTGCTGCCATGCATCAAGTAATGCAAATGCCATGTAAATTGAGCATTTTTGTCCTTACTAGTTTACGTTCCATATGATTTCCTTTGCATAGCTGACATCTTTGGTAGCCTGAGGCCTGCTTTTTGCACAGACTTTATACTCACATAACAAACAGTGTGAGGTGAGTGGCTGTTTTATTTTAAACTAACCCATTCAACACTGCTTCTTAGATAATTCCGCTATGAAGGTGCCACATAGTGCTACAATGTATTCCTCCTCCCACAGAGGAAAACCACGCTGACATCTTCACAGCCCTGCAGTTCCCACACAGGTTATCAACTCACTGAAAAAGCAACAGCTCAAGCACTGATAAACTCTTTTAAATTGCATACCCACAACCCCCTCGCCAGAATATGTCTGTGACATTTCCTTTTGTTTGCCGGGAGAAATCCTGTTGTGCCTTGAGAGGTGGGAGAAACAGCTTTCAAAAGGCAGCTCCCCCAGACCCCGCAGCCCTCCACAGGGCTGAGCGTGGCCCCAGCACCACCTGGGCCAGGCAGGGCCTGCAGGGCCTGGGCACACGCTGGCTGGAGGCTTGCACGCCACCGGAAAGGGAAGGCACTCATTGTACTCAATTGTTTTCCTGAATGCCTTTATGAACAACAGCAAAAGGAAATATTACAGCCTGGCTGGCAGCCAGGGGCCTGCTCGATGCAGTGGCGCAGGGCTTGGAGCAGCCAAGGCAAACACGCTCCCAGCACTGCTGCTATTTTTGCCTGTGTTTCAAATTAACCGCTGCCTTTCACATACGGCTCTCCAGCCCCTGCTTCCAGACCAGGGAGACACAGCCCTTTTGTTTCTAACACGGCCAGTTACCTCCAGCAAGCACTGCAGCCGGCGTGTCTTGGCATCCACCGCCTCACCACTGGGCCAGCACCGGGCCCCACCACCCCTTCGCACAGCTGGGTGCCAGCAGTGTGCTGCTGCGGTGGGCATGTACGGCCCTGCCCCTCAGCAGCCAGGGCAGGGCACAGCTGGGCAGCCAGGGAAGCCCTGCAGCCCTCAGAGCTGTGGCAGTGTTTCCTGCTAAAATATGTATTGCTTCATTTTGAGGAACAGCCCCTCCACAGCCTGGCAGGCAGAAAAATAAAAGCAGTTTTCCCTTCCACACATGCAGTTGGGCTGGCAGTGGGGCTGCGGGGTGTGGGAGGGAGCATCCCTGGGCACATCGAGCAGTGACCAGTCCAGGACCTGGGTAGCCACTGTGAACCCATCAATAGACAGGGTCAGGTCTCGGCAAAGCCTGGCTGCCAGCCTGGCCTCCCACTGCGTCCTCTGGCTCCAAGTGCCAGGAGCAGAGTTTGAGAGTCAGAAGTCCCAGTATTGCCTGGGCTGCCCTCAGCCCTGCTCCCAGTGAGCTCCCCATGAAGGGCAAGGCCCCAAGGGGCATGTTGCTCTTCAGTCATGCCCTGGTTACCACCTGGCTGCGCACAGGGCAAAGCTGCACTGGGATTTCTCCTTTTGAGATGGGCATGCTGGGAGCACATGTGAAAGCAGTTAACTGCAGCTATTTGGTCACAGGAATTTACATGCTCAGCTGCTGAATGAAGCAGGAGGCTGTATAGTTAACTGGAGATGTTTAATAGATTTGTAGCAATGGGTGGTGGGGCTTTTAAGTGCAGCAATTTGTTTAGCTCCAGACTGAGAAACACACAGCAAGTTCAGATTGCTAAACCCATTAACTTCAGAGGAAAGGCACTGGGGTGAAATCTGGCACAGGGATGAGGCAGGACCAGCCATGCTTTACTCTCAAAACCAGCCATCAGTGAGACTGGAGCAGCACACAGGACCGCAACTGATACAGTGCCAGGAGATCACCATCTTCCAAGTTCCACAGGCAAGGTTTGAGAAATACCATTTTACAAGTGTTCATAACTTTAAAGAAATTTTCCAGGCTCTACTAAGCAAAATGTTTTGAGTTTGCAAGAGGCCTGGGCACAGTGTGCTCTTGAAAAAATAAAAATAAGGGGGATCAAGATAAGAGAATAAATACTGCTGACCCAGCATTCTGTTCCCAGGTTGAAACACAGACAAATCAGGTCGACTGGAGCTCAGGACACCTGGACCTGATTCCCAGCTGTGTCACTTATCTGCTGGGCAGCTTTGGGATATCACTATATTCCCATGTAAAATGACACTCAAGTCCTCATAATCTATCAATGAGAAGTGCTGCACAGGAACCAGTCTCTTCCACTATCTTCCCACAGTGCCGACATGCAATCCTATGTCACAGTTGGCATTTCTGTCACAGCTTGCTTACAGTCCTAATCCTACAAAGAGATCTCTGTGGAAATGGTTTCTATTAGTGCAGTCGTGTTTGCAACACGAGTCCAAAAGAGATGTGTGAATCCAGAAGCATAATTCTACCTGAATTTGTTATAGAGTTCCTGGACTTTATAATTTATGTTACAAATGAAAAACCACAGGACCAAGAAAGCATTGCAATTTCAGGCTTATTCTGTGATGCTGACATAATTGTTTATATTTCTGAAGTCCCGCTCACAACTAAAGGAGTAGAAATAAATAATAATGGTACATGATAACTAGAGCTCTCTGTTCAGGCAGAGGAAAGTACCAGTCAGATTCAGTTTCTGTAGACTACTAGGATTTTTATGTCACTGAGAACAGTATCACAGTATCCATTATGGTTGTAACACCTTTTTACCTGCTCTCAGGTAAAAGTTTCAAAGAAAACAAAATAAGTGAGCATTTTGTTCTATCCTGCCATGTGTTATGTACTAGAGGGCACTTGTCTTCAAGTCAGCCCTTACTTGAAGAAGGTGAATCAATGTGCCTTATACCATAGGCCTACATTTTGAAGTCTTTATACTTAACAGAGCTTTATCATGAGACTAGGATCAGTTTAACATCTGAATCTCCCAGGATACATATACAGTATTTATCTATTTGAAGGCTTGGAATCCCATCCAGCTTTGAACAGGTCACAGGACGTATATCTTGCCTTAAGGTTTGTAAAATGCCCATCACCATGCACTCTAAATACTGAGCTTCAAAAAGATCACTCAGAAAAACCCAAGAACCAAATTGACCTAAATCAGCTATATCAAATCCTCCACAATCTCTACCGGAGTAGAATGATCAAACTCTTTTGTGACAAAACCCTTTTTTTTCTCTTATGAAACTGTATCAGATCTTTCATAGGTTTAGAAAATACAAATTTGGACAAGGTATAAAAGTGACCAAAAGAGCAATGAGGAGCTGTACATACAAATATATTGCATCGTAGATCATCTTATCTATTTGCACTAAGTTATTTATTACCTGGAAATCACTGGTATGTACAGACTAGATAATTTGATTATTTTTTTCTCTCTGTTTGCAAGTTGTCCACACATTGTAAAATTCTCAAATGTATCATGGAATATCCAAACAGCAAAAAGTCAAAACAAATGTCAGATATGCATCTTCACCTGTATATCCATCACTGTAAGAGAGAACAGGTGCATCAGTCACATTGTGTTGTTAAGTTAAAAAAACCTTTCATTCAAAAACAAACTTCAGACTGATATGGCTCACAGAATGCTAATTTCAAAAAGTATATTCACTGGCAACATTGTGAGTCACAATTATTCTTTTTATAAATGTCTGTCCTATTGGAATTTGAAAGAAGCAAACACAAAGAAGGTCATGCAGTACAGAGATAGAAATGTGTTCAGTTCACTGATTTGGGACTGTAGAGGACATCTACAAAGAATGTAGTTACACATGTGGAACTTCTGAGATCTACAGCTCCAAAGCTGGGTGTGACACCAAACACAAGGAACCCACCTTCCGGAACGTATCCCCAAGATGAGCTGCCTCCGTGATGAGTACCCAAAGTCACCTGGTGCAGGACAGGCCTTATCAGTCAGCCTTAGATCTGAGGCTCCAAGGGGCACTGAGATCACTTTTCCAAAATAGCCATGTGCCAGGTGCAAGATTGTATTCTTTAGCAAAGCTGCAGCAATTCAGCAAAAATGCATGCAATTCCAAACATTTCAGCCTCGACAGATCTGTGTCTGTACAACTTCGTGTCTCTGGAACATTTCCAGACAACACTTCTATTGACTCTGCTCATCCCAGATCTCTGGGTGGTACTACATCTCTGACACATGGGTACGCACAAGATAGAGAGCACATTGGAATGCATTTTCAGCCCAAAACTTCAGTAGTATGAACGGTGGAGACTTATGATTAGATCAGACCTGGATTCAGCCATGACGTTCAGCAGATCCCGACTGACACGTTATACTGGGAAATGCTAATAGGCAGAGGCAGATGGAAGGGAGGGAGAAGAGGGAAGTAGCAGACTCCCTAGTAAATTTATCTGCGATGAAGTCATGAAAAATTCACTGAGGCCACCCGTGTTTGTGGCATATTTGGAGATATTGGAAAGAAGATGATGTGACAAAGGCAAAGATAGAAGGAGTTAATGATTTATTTGGGGGGTAGTTAATTATAAATAAATAAACAGGCAAAGGGCACTGTGGATCTGCTGAGCAGCTCTGCCTATCAAAATAAAAAGGAGATGAGGATTAAGCACAGATCAAGAAAAATCTCTATGTTGAGCTGGGATAGAGCATCATCGCTCAATTCCAAGTCAGCAAGGCACTTTATGCCTGCTCTTAACTACCAGTCTGAAAAGGAGAAGGTATTAATGAAAAAAAGATGGTTTTCTGGTTGTACATCCCAATAATGGAGCAAAGTGTGATCTTTACTCAGATAAGAGCATAGGCTTTAATTCTACCCTTTGCTGTAGAGTATGGTGCAATAAAAGAAAATGTACCTAGTTTATTCTGAAACTACAGTCTGGATAAGTTTGATAAGAGTAAAACGTGATGAAAGAAACTAATTTTAAAAGATCACGAGGTAACCCTCCCTCTTGTTTACTAGAAACATAAAAGGCCGCATGCTACTCTGCAGATAGTATTTCATTTAATACAAACTTTGTTGTTAGTCCACAAATACACTGAATGTCAGAGAGAAACAATTTGTTTGGCTTGCCAAAACTGGTAGCAAGGAATTGAAGAAAGGAGATTGACTTGTTAAGTAGTTGGTTTATTTTTGACATTGCATGAAGAGAAGTATTGCCCAAGTCAGGAATATTTCCTGGTATGGCACAGGGACTTTGATAGTCAGCTGGTAACACATTTACCAGCTATCTAGTTTTCCCAGAAGTTTCTTGACCATAAGTGACTCATCTGTGTCCGAGGAGGATGACTAATCGTTCTGATTTATTATGCTGTAGCCTGCTAGCCATTTCAGCTCTGTTTACTTTGGTGCCAGCATAATATTTTATGCACAGAAAATTAGGTTTTGCATAAGAATAATTATTTAAACTGTATTCAAAAGCAAGAATTTGTCACCAAGCATCCACAAAATGATACTCCAGGCAACATTTGGAAAAAAGCTGAAACTTTAAAGGGCATGCAGAGTTACAAGACAAGCTAATAAGCTAATTAAGCCTGAAGTTAGTTGATAATTGCAGGCATCTTCCAATGAAATTGCAAAATCCTGAGGACTGTATGTAACCTACAAAAAACCCACATGATTATTTTTTACAAGGAAGCAATGGAGGAAAGTATGAAAAAAGAAATACAGCACAGTTGAAAAGAGCATTTTCGAGAAGCAATCTAAAATAAGATAGTAGATAGAGTAGACAATGATAGGACAAGGGGGAATGGTTTTAGACTAAAGGAAGGGAGATTTAGATTAGATGTTGGGGGAATTTTGTTACTGAGAGAGTGGTGCAGTGCTGGAACGGGCTGCCCAGAAAGGTTGTGGATGCCCCATCCCTGAAGGTGGATAAGGCCAGGTTGGATGGGGCCCTGGGCAATCTCATCTAGTACTTGATGTAGCAGCTGCCAACCCTGTGGCAGGGGTGTTGGAACTTGATGATCCTTGAGGTCCCTTCCAACCCCAGCCATTCTATGATTGTATGATTCTGAGCCTATGGATTTTCATAGATCATTAAATCATAGAATTGCTCAAGTTGGAAAGGACCTTCAAGATCATCAAGTCCAACCACAACCTAACCATACTGTTCTAACAACCCACCACTAAATCATGTCCCCAAGCACCACATCCAAATGGTTTTTAAACACATTCAGGGATGGTGACTCAACCACCGCCCTAGGGAGCCTGTTTCAGTGCTTAACAACCCTTTCTGTAAAGAATTTTTTCCTGATATCCAACCTCAACCTCCCCTGGCGCAACTTGAGGCCATTTCCCCTTGTCCTGTTACCTGTCACCAGCGAGAAGAGACCAGCCCCGCTCTCACTGCAATCACCTTTCAGGTATTTGAAGAGAGCAATGAGGTCTCCCCTCAGTCTCCTCTTCCCCAGACTAAACAGCCCCAGTTCCTTTAGTCGCTCCTCATAGGACATATTCTCCAAGCCCTTCCCCAGCCTTGTTGCCCTTCTTTGGACCTGCTCCAGCACCTCAATGTCCTTTCTGTACTGAGGCACCCAAAACTGAACACAGTACTCGAGGTGAGATCTCACCAATGCCGAGTACAGGGGCAGGATGACTTCCCTATTCCTGCTCACCACACCATTCCTGATACAAGCCGGGATGCCACTGGACTTCTTGGCCACCTGGGCACACTGCTGGCTCATATTCAGCCAACTGTCCATCAGCACACCAAGGTCCCTTTCCATCAGGCAGCTTTCCAGCCACTCCTCCCCAAGCCTGTAAGGTTGCCTGGGATTGTTGTGACCAAAGTGCAGGACCCAACACTTGGCCCTGTTGAAACCCATATGGTTTACCTTGGCCCATCGATGCAGTCTATCCAGCTCCCTCTGTAGTGCCTTTCTACCCTCCAGCAGATCAACACTCCCTCCCAATTTGGTGTCATCTGCAAGCTTACTGAGGGTGCACTCAATCCCCTCATCAAGATCACTGATAAAGATGTTGAATAGAAGAGTCCCCAGCACCGAGCCCTGGGGGACATTGCTCGTGACTGGCCGCCAACTGGATTTAACTCCATTGACCACAACTCTCTGGGCCCTGCCATCCAGCCAGTGTTTCACCCAGCAGAGCGTATGCCCATCCAAACCATGGGCAGCCAGCTTCTCCACAAGGATGCTGTGGGGGATAGTGTCAAAGGCCTTACTGAAGTCCAGGTAGACCACATCGACAGCCTTGCCTTCATCCACTAAGTGGGTCACCTTGTCATAGAACGAACATAGATATAACAGCATTACCTCACTAACTACAATAGTTTGGCTATTCCTACTAGTATTACACTTGAGGTTCCACTCTGATAGCATCTTACTGATTTTCACATAAATTGTGCTCGTTTTGTTTTATTTTGCTTGCTTTGGAAAATCAGCTTGAGATCTTAGAACCACTCGGGCAACTTTCTTTCTCCATCTCAACCCACAATAATAGTTTGTGGGACAAGTAAACACATCGATTACATCTCTGTACTGGAGTGCCATACTGCCAGGTTTTCTGCCCCAGAATTTTTTCTAAAATGGAAAGCAGAAGAAGATTTAACTGGCCTGGTACTCTTCTACTGCCCAGTCTCAGTACATGCACAAGTTCTTACTCTGAACTGGCTCTGAGCATTAGGCAAAAGAATATCAGGGTACTCCTCTCCCTCCCTCGTCCACTAGGATGAGAAGGCTTGGAAAGGGACGGGGGAGAGCTTTGAGTCCCTGGTGCAGTTGGAAGATGAGTGGGAAGTAGGGATAGAGAGGTCTCTGGAGCAGAAAAATTTAGAGGTCAACATGGATCGTTTCTGCTGGGGCACTTCTAACAGTTTATGGAGTGGGTGCTTATGCGCAAGACTCTCCAGCCAAGTCTTTTCACATATCACTGTGAAGCCCCTTCATACATCAGGTCTGACTCTTTCTTTCCAGCATCCTGTCAGAAACATGGCAATTGAGAGCCTCAATACCTGTATGCTATGCTATCAGTAACACTCACTCAATCTCAGGGCAACACTTGTGTAACCAAGTGAGACCTCGCATGGACTTTCAGGGAAGCTGCACAAATGAGTACCAAATATGACACTTCCCCAGGATCAGAATCTGAAAGGTTAACACAGAACTAATATGCATTTGAAACATTATAGCCACGAAAATAAGCAAGTTAACAATAAAAAGATGAGATATTTGAGAACAGGCATCACTTCTTGGGGAGAAGCACAACCTCATCTGATAGCAACAACTCCTTCCAACTGGTGAGAGGTGTGCAAACACCACACAGGCTTTCTAACGGTGATTGCTCTGGGTAGCCACTACTGGGCTAGTACTGTGGGGTAACTGCTTACTGGGGGACTAACTCCTCTGCTCCCTATGAATATGTCAGTCCAAAGTTCTCTCAAAACCATCTGAGTAGGCTGCTCTCTGAATGTGTCCTGGAGAAAAAAAAAAGAACTTCTGGGGATAAAAATCTTACTAAAAAGTCAGAAGAATAAAGAGTAATAGCACTGAATCCGTATCCTAAACTCAAGCCAAAGATTTTTATTTTTTACATATTTCTTTGAGGTCTGCAAGGAATTTCTTACTTTTTTTTTTCCTCCCTTTTCATTCTTGTATCTCTGCACTTTCTGGTTCTTGCTGAGAGCTACTAACTTACTTCTAGAAAGGCATCCTTTCTCATCCTGCCTCTTATTTTGGGTCAAAATAGCAGCAAGAATTTCAAACCCAACAGATTCAAAATAAGAGTATTTTTCTCACATTCATCAACAACTCACATTGTTCATGCAGACAAACCTTATATAAAATGCTTGTTGATACTTGCATAGCCAAAAAGAAACAGAAAAACAGAGATTTTTCTTAGCAGATTTTTTTGTTTATAAATGAATATCTAAAGAGAAAAGCGAATTGCTTATTTAAATAGCGTGCCCAAAATTTATAATTACACTCATCTCTGAGGGAACTGAATCACTTAGAATGCCTTTCATGTGAAAAAAAACTACTGATGCAAACAAATGTTTGCCAGCTGTGCATTAGAAACACTCCTTTTATTACACTAAACTATGTATTACTAGTAATGTTTCTACTTTAGTCTCTGATATAAAATATTTCGTATTTTCTTAAATCACTCTCATGAAATGGTCTGTTCAAGTGGATCTGTCATTGTGGTTTCCTGGATTTCTTCAGCCTTGTTGGAAAGCTTGTAAATTCCCATGGCTGATAGTAAGCTAAGGAAGGAAATAAAAAATAGTAAATACCGCTTCAGTGGTGTAAGCCTTTTTCTGCTCTTTTTTTGGCTGAGAGTATTTTTTAGGAGATTATTATCGACTTTTACACAAACATCAAAACAGTTCCAGCTCTGAATCCATCTGTATGTCCATTTAGCACCTTCAATTAAACTCCCTTCCATCAAATTGGTCTTCCCTAAAGATGTGTAGTGGTAGACTAATGTTTGGCTGAAGTAAGTGGGTCAGGGCAGCCAGTTTATTTTACAGGAGTACTTGATATCAATACAATAAACGGATGAAGCAACATGAAGGAAAATTACTCTAATATTATTTTACTTCCCACAGCTACAGAGCAGAATGTGTGAAAGAAAGAAGAAAGTAAACCAGGTGAGCTGTATCTATATTCAGTGTCTGAATACTTAATATCTACTACTTTTTTTTTTAATTTGTTTGCTTTTATCATTGATGTTTTGAACTGTGAATACTAGATAAATATAGAATATTTTTACTGCATGTGGGAAGTTATTACACATTTGGAATACCAAAGAGCTGAATGGATCCCATGTTATATTCTCTTTTTGCTCTCAGATAATGCACTAAAATTGCTTGTGCTACTATTTCTATCGCCACAAAGGAGAACAGAATGCAGTCCAGCACACTGATGGAGAGCACAAAATGCACAACCGAGTTCAGTTCTACTTTTCTTAAAGCACCTAACTGTCTCATATGCTGTATACAATCCCATGCCTCCTGGAAAACATGAATAACAGTATGAAGATCATGCCCTCTGAACAGAATATCCCAGTTTTTGCTGCAGTCATTCCAAGAGAAGACATAAGAAGAAATTCTGTCTAATGCTGTTAGAAGAATATTGACACTGAGTTGACCCACTAACAGCACTCAGAGCTGATGAAGAGATTTAAATGGTGCATTCTGGTGAGGAGTTCAGAAGTCAAAAGTCATAACCCAAAATAACTGTAATAATTGTGTATACCGGAAATTCAAAACTATTTCACTCAGGGTCAGAATAATGAACTCATGGAATTAGTTGCCAAGTAAGAGGATGGAAACAAGTACTGCAGTCTAAGCGGCTTGGAGACATCTTGGCACTTTTATGGAGAGAGAAGGGATTAAAGGATATAATGACAAAACAGAAAACTGGAGGTTTAAGATAAACTTAAGGGGGGACAAGCCTATGAGGTCAAGGGGATTTTCCTCTCCAGGCATTTCTTTTAGGTCATTCTTCCCCAAGACATCATGTCAGATTGAATAAACAATCACTAAAGCTTAGATGAGGAATAGACTTCTGTGAGATAGTAACGGATACGAAGAAGCGCTATCTTTTCCTCTGCTCCATAGTAAAAGTAACTGCTAACAAACAAGAATGGACTTATTTATCTTTACAGAATGCCATGCGTTTTACCAACTCAATCTAATGTAGCACTCAAGGCTTTCTAACATCAGCCTCTTCGCATAACCTTATCTTCTCCTCGTCTCTGATCCCATCAAAATATCACAACTAACCAGATAATAAATAAATAAATAAATAAACTGAAATAACTATTTCAGAACACAATGCAGCTATCTAGTGTCCATCTCACTGGCAACACACTTCTTAAAGACAAGTAGTATTTCTAAACTACCCAAGACCTATGCAGTATTAGCATGGGCATGCTATATGCAATTGCAGGAAGCACACGGAGATATTGGATCGTTGTTTTAAGTGATAAAGCACTAACAAAGGCACTATTTTAGACATTTTTATCCTGCAGGCTTTTTGGAAGAAAACCTGTTAAGAGTTTGCATCAGCTATAGAATAATTTTAATAAGAACCTGTATGTCTATATAAAAAAAAAAAGATGCATAAAACAAGGTGCATTTTCAACTTAACATGTTAGATCTTAAAGCAGGACTGTAGTAAAAGTTTCATTCAACTGTTCGTAGAATTAATTTAATTCCTTTCTACATTTTAGCTGCTTTCCTCTGTCTCTTGCATGAGTTGACACAAGCTGAAACAGCTGGAGCACGTAAAGACTTCTCCAACCAGCTTTGTACTGATCTGTCCCCAGGACATGTGGGATACTCACAAATTCTGTAACACTATCTCACTGCATTGTGCTGTGCCCTACTATGTTGATTTGGGCTTTATTTTCTTGGTCTCAAATGTACCTGCAAAAATAAGATCCAAGAAGGACAGTAGCTAGATTACATCAGAAGTAACACTTACCATAGAATGATGACTGCGCTGATAAAACTCACCAGCATAAGCCAGAGAGATCCACCTGAGGATGTACCTAACTGTATCTTCCACTCATCCATTTCTGTTCCAAAAAATGTCAGAGGGATTCCTTTGCTGATATTCTGTGAAACACAGTTGTGTCTCAGCCGATTCAATAAATGCTCAACTGAGCTACCTCCAGATCTTGCTTGCTGACAGGCTTCCTCACAGGCAGAGGAACTAAATGGATTTTGTACCTTTCTAATGCTGAGAAAAGTCCCTGAGCACACTCAATTTGTGGCAGCATCCTGTCAGGCCAGGCAGGCAAGTATTCTTCAGACTGTGCAGAGGCTTGAGTGGGAGCTGATTCAGATCAGGAATGAATGAAAACAAGAGAGCATGGGGTTGACTTGCACTCAGGCTAGGGAATTTGTCCAGAGGTAAGAAAGAAAATTTTTGATAGCTTTCTGAATTACAGGGGGTATAAATGGAGCAAAGCTTTGAATGTTGAGCACTGTAATCATTTTACCAGAGGTCCAGCTATTTTTTGCAAAAATCATGAAAAAGATTGTGCCTTACACTTTTTGCATAGAAACCAGCTCTGTTCAGATCCTAGGATGTGGCACCAAAGGACATTCCTCTGACTGCCCACAGAGACAGCTCTGAAACAGCATTTTCCCCAAACCCTTCAGCTTTCAGTTACCACTAAAAACTGATGTCAAAATCTTTGCAGACTGTCTTATTAAAACAGTCAAATATTTGTTTTCCCCTCTCATCTTCTTAAAACCATACTAGAACCACACTTCCTTAAAACATCTCTGAGCTGCCTTAGAATTTCTCCTAATCTACATTTGTTTCTATGTTTCCAGTTTTAGTCTGATACTCTCTACCCGTCTTCTCTGAACCCCTCCAAATTTACCTGTGTTGCAAGTAATAAGCCTGATACTTTGGGACTGATGAAAGGGCAATTCAAACAATTATCATCTTTTACCTTATGTAACCTTGCAACATAAAACCATTTTATCAAATTTGAATTTTGTTTTCTTAAGCTTAATTTGGCTTCTAATTTAATCTGCAATTATTAACTTTCAGTATTGTGACATCTTAGGACATCAAAACTCCCTCTTAACTGAAAAGAACAATTAACAGCTTGCTATTCAGGTACAAGTTACACATTTGTTTATAACTTTTTGTATTTTGAGAAACATCTTCTATAGGCAGAAAACCAATTGTTGATAAGTACTTCATGAAAGCAGACTCGAGACAGAGTTCACCTTCTAGAAATCTACAGTTCCAATTCTATGAATTTTTGTACACAGAGACCCAGCAGGAATTCAGCAACACGAAGAAGGCAAAGCAAGGTTTTAATCTCTTCCCTCCCCTCCTTCCATTACTGTAACTAGGTGCAGCACAACGGTCAGAGACCTCATATATCCCACAGATGTCTAACAGCCCTAAGGCCAGCGTAAGTGCAACACTTGCAGAAGCACAGTTCATGGCTCCACACTCACCTTCCCACTTGCAGCCTGCCCAGCAGCTATGTGGCACTTCTGGTGCCAGGACAGCCATACAGGCAGCACTTGCACAGGGCTCAGCTCAATGCCTGCAAACAGAACTTGGGACTTCTGAGTGTTTGGTGTCTTACTGCTGCATAGGCTCCCTTCTACCCAGTTTTCTTTGCCATTTTGTTCCAAGGCTTCCCGTGCCCTGTAGAGGTCTGCCTTTAATGAAACAACACACAAGAGCATTTGTCCACATACAGAATCAACGTTAGGCAAAACAAGTTCCTATCCTCTCTGAATCTTTCGATACCATTGCTATGTTAAAAGACTTGTAACAAAGGATTTGAAGCTCTTTATTCAATAATGGGTGTCATTCAGATTTCAAATTCAATCTGGCTCTGTTAATTACATGTCAGTGGTTTATTTTTTTTCTCTTTTTCTAACAGAAAAATAAGGTGCTACAACTGGCAGTCTGCCTGAAAGGTTTGAATGTCAGAGCAGTAATTTGGAATGGAATGGATTTGACTCAACCAATGTGAGAACAAAAAATAGCTATTAGAGATTCTCCTGACAAGATGATGTGACAGAGAGAAGCTTAGAAACGCTTTCACTCTCCTGCCTATGAGAACTGGGCTCTGTCGTGAATGGTACAATGCAAAAAGCAACACCAGAAGAATTTTTAAAAACTGCCCTGAAATGTCCATGCCTTTTCCTGTGTTGAGAAACAGTGCTTCCTCCCATACATCCTCAGGTGCAGGACTGACATGGGAGCATCCCGGCCTCACCTGTGCCTAGTGCTGAATGAAGTGCACAAAGGGACTGACTGTGTGTGGTGGGCCACAGCCAGCAGGACACAACACTCCTGCATCAGGAATATTTGCAGCACATCAGCTGGCCAGTTTTGATGAGCAGGCAAACAGAGGGCAGGCAGCTGTTCTAACCACTCACTCCTCTGCTACCTTGGGCAAACAACCTCTGAACACTTCCTACTGGAAACTTCCAGTCAGGTACAGTAGGACCACAGGGTCAACACTATCTTGCCTCTTTCAACCTCACCTTCCCTACTGTAAAATAAGACTCATCCTCACCTTCACTACGAAGCATGTAAAGAATTACTAAATAGAAATAGCAAATAAGAATTACCCATCACTCTTAAATGAGATTTCAAGGAAAAAGTGAAACCATGGTTAAAGAGATATATGAAAATACTTTAAGATTCTAGGAGAACACCTCAGAAGAGGGATATTTGAAATAAACGGGTCTGTATTCTTTCCCTCCTCCCCCAGGGAGAATGGCATCAGGAGGTAGGAAAGATGCTGATTCCTCTTCAGATTTGCATGTCTTCACCATAACAACTGAATTGAAAGCAGACTGGGACAGGTATGTCCCATTAAACACAAGGAATCCATGCTGTCTGGCCATTTTGTTAGCCACTTGACATTTCCTTAGTACTATCACTCACAGGTTGCCTGAGATCTTCGAATAAGTAGCTCTGAAAAGTATCCAAAAATAAAAATAAAATAAGACATTTAAATAGTTCAAAGGTTTCCTGGGAAAAGAATCTAGCTGCATAAGACCAGCTTATGTAGCCATAATTATCACATGTATAAAAAAAGTTCTTTAAACATTGAAAGATTGTGTCCTATCTTCCTCCATCGTGCATTTTACTGACCTTTTATGACTGCCTTCCCCCTCTCCAGATTTATCTGTTTTCTATCTTCTCTTCCCATAAGTTCTTTCCCTTATCAGTTTTTTCAGTTCTCCTGCCATATTTCAAGATTTTTGCCTTCTTCTAGCCAAGCTGTCATGCTAACCTGGCTTCTCTGAAGGCACTGCCTGAAGCTAATTCTGTGCAGAAAAGCCACTAGCCTGGCAGAGCAGCAGGGAAGCTTCAATTCAAGGCAGTATACAAGACGTGCTTCATGTGTGACCTCTCTCCTGCTCTCCAATGACATATCAGCCTCCTTGATCATTCCTAGAGATAGCAGCAAAAACAACAAATGACACAAGAGAAGAAGACTTGTCAAAATAGATGATGACCTGTGCCACCAATTTGCCTATGAAAGGGATGATTTTGTTTCTTAGTGGTACTTGTTTTCTGCTATAGACGTATCAAGGCTCAAAATTCTCACTTTGTTCCTGCTGTCTCTTTCAACTTTCATTTCTGTGATGGGATATGAGATTAAGCACAAAATGATGACCAAAATCATTTTGTCATCTGAAAAAACAAAAATAGCTGTTCGGTATTTCCATTATGAGATCTGTGAGGAACAGCTCTTCCTCCCAAAACATATTTTTGCTTCACTCATTTGAGTACCTTCAGACTTTTCCAGGTTCTTTCACCCTCCACTCCTATCTTTTTTGCTGACACAACTAAAACTACACAAGGAGAGAAACATAACACTGTTCCCATAAAGATGAGAGCTCTGTAAAAGTGATATGTTTAACACCTTTCAACCAATTCAAACAACCTGAGAAGGTGAGGAGATAGAATTCTCTGTTGATGTATATTGTTGCAGTATAAGAAAAATCACTTAATGACCTTTAGGCTTACATGGTTACAGGGTTATGCACTGCTATCCCAATATTATCTGGATTAAATTCCAGTTGAAACGTCCAGAGCTCTTCTGCACCTTTACAAGGTCTTACCCACACCTGAAGGGGACAGTGTGTCTGTCCATCCATGAACAGATTCCTTGTGCTTGGCTTTGTACAGAGAGTCCTAAGAAAGTCACTGCAGAAGCAGTGTTCTAGATTTCTTACACAAACAGTACACATTTTTGTCTTGTCCAGGACTAAAATAATGCCTAAGTGATTTTTTCCAGGCACTCAACAATACAGCAATTCCCTTTTTATCCAACAGCCTTTTATATATTGGTTTTATATAAAAATGTTTACAGGAAATGGCAAGCTTTCCTTTTGTTCTTCAGGTTACATGTACCCCCATAAAATACAAACATTGAGTGAAGTCATCAAACTATCTGACACTTAAAAATGAACTCATCTCTGTATCCTGCTCAAGATCAAATGGTGGCTCCCAGCAGCTGAACGGATATTTCAAACATTGGATAACTTATATACTTCCTGGCCTCCGACTGCCACCTTTAATGGGAATTACACAGACAATCTCTATTAACAAAGACATCGGGCACTAGGAAATCAAACAAAGGTAGTTTCCATTTGCACTTGCACAGCACGATGTCTGAGACTTCACCTTTGTGCAAACTTTTTAAACTTGAAATGAGAGCTGGGGACTGTCACAAAGACAAAACAAGTCAAGGAGTGCAGTCCTGCAACACACCAGAGCCCATGTGCTTTCTACCAGACTTGTTAGAAAGCTGGCAACATCTCCTGGGGAGTACCAGCCAAAAAGAAAAAAACACAGAATTCCACTTCTGTAAGGAGTTTTCCAAAGAAGTTAAAATCTTTCTTTCCAATCACCAGAAAACTTTCACAATTCTCACTCTCACCCGAACATTTCAATAATGATGTAAAAATGACTATTGCATCCAGTTTTCCCGTTTTCTCATGCTTCCTCCAAAGGTTTAGGAGGGGTGTATGTTCACAAAATGAAAATAAAAAAGACAGAGAAACTCAAAAGTAATTTCCAAGTAATGCCTTCACCAGCAGCTGCACATATCAATAGAGGTACATGCAGGAGGTTCAGGCACAGCAAACATGAAGTTCCCAAGACTGAATTCAAAGCTGTTGGCTAGTGTGACCTACAGTTTCTGTGGTAGATGCTTAGATTTCCTCCCATGTTCAGCAAAACACAAGTCCCTCCAGCTATCTGGAAGTAACTGATAAGAAAGAAGCCAAACTTTCCTAAAAAGCAGCCTTCCTGAAAAGGACCTCTCATTTTCCTCTTTCATTCTTGGTGGAAAGCTGTCTCTCCCCATCCTTCATCATATATGGGGCTTTTTTTACTGAAGTAATTTTACCACATTCTTCCTTCCTCTTTTATTAACAATAAATGAGCAACTCTTCAGCACACAGACTGAGATCACCTGAGATCAATAAATAAGGATGTCACAGGATGTGCTGCTACTTGGCCAATGGATGGGAAGGTTACATGCCCTCGGGCTATGCTGGCTGCCCAAGGTGTGCTGTGCGAGTCCATTTTCCCACAAGGCTGAAGCGTGGCAGCCACAATTCCACAGCTCACCATGCCAGGAACACAGGGATACTTACAGGGATGCAACTAGGGCAGCATATATGCTGGCTCTGTGGCATGATGGAAGCTAAAAAAACTGGGACAGGAAAATCTGCTGGGGCAGGAATTTCTTAAATGCCCCTTACTCATAGAGGAAGACAATCACCAAGTTACATACTGGGTACAAAGATGTTGCAGGCTCTCTTTGTGCCTGTTCTCTCACTGCCAAGTGTAGGAAGAGAGCAGCTGCTGCTATAGAAAAGGGGCTTCATATTTTGCCATGTTCCTTGTCATGGTTTTTTTTTTTTCCCTAAGGCCTTATCCCAGTTACTATGGAAGTAAAATGGCAGTTGAGAAATGCTGGCAGTTAGGAGTCCTATTGCTGTGGAGCTGCTTTGTTTCTCAGTGTAAAAGTAAGTATATTTCATGTTTACCACCAATGGCACTTGGCCACAAAAACTACACTTTCAGTCTTGCAGTTAGTTGCAGTCACCACTGTGCAGAGATGATTGCAGAGGGAAAGCTGGGGGGGCTTGCATACTTCTCGATCATATCCGGGGAAAACAGAAGGTTTCAGCAGCTGGGAGAGAGTCTAGATATTTTGCATAACAAATCCAATTGATCAGCAGTATGAAAGTATTAGAGTTAACACTGTCAGAAATTTTCCAAGGAAAATGCTGTTCACTTGAAATATCTTGTTCCAGATTTTTACCAGGTCAAAAACCAGCTGAGTCTGGATTCCTGCTTCAAGCCTGGTGATACTAAAAATTGAAGTCCCAAAACCAATTAAAAAACAGCAACAATAAAATTTGCTACAAACCAGAAACTCTGGTTTCCACCACCCTGGAATGTGTTTCATTGAGTGAAAAAACGAGAATCTTGGCAAAGATAGCAGAGTTTTATCACTTAATTTTTCCAGAGAAGTCCTGCAATATTTATTACCTGCACAAGATGAGCGTAATGGAATTCATTCTAACGTTTCATCCAGAAGAGAGTTCATGAGAAAGTAAGAACTTGTTTTTTTAATGAGTAGAACCTAAGGAAAAGTGATTGAGAGTCAGCCAATTCAACTTTTTTTTAAAAGTGTATCCATTCAAAATTCATTTCCTCACACTTTGGGCACTCACCTGACAATCTGACCACACAAATATATTGTACTTTGAAGGCAGGGTGAGTCTGCAGCCAGACAAACAAATCGCTTCAGTTCTGATCTTTGTTTCTGGCATTTTTGTCTTCTTTCAAGAAACAAGTTGGATAAATACAAATCTCTTGAAGGGAAAAACATGTTTCCATTTAGTGAGGGACCATCAATTTATCCATCCTCAGCCTGAAAAATGAGTAGTTTGAGCTCTAGGATTAGAAAAGGAATGCACAATTGTTACACTAGCTGATGGGCAGCACATCTATGGAAAGACAAGGAAAGTACCACAATGCAAAAAAATCTACCTCTGCAGCCCACATCAGGTGTAGTGCATGGGGTTCTCAAAGAAAGTACATCTTGGGTGTACAACAGGAAAATCACAATTCCTTTAAAAATAATTCCCAGGAAAATGACAGCATTTTTGGGACTGCAAGTGCCATTTGGAGGAGAAGGAGCACCATGGGTTACAGGAGGTATTCATAGAAGCCAGGTAATAGAGGTATCTGCATTCAAAAAAGCATTATCAATTGTAGTCACTTTTTCCTTGCCCTTTTGAAATCAGCCTCCATTCCCAGCTAGAAATAGACCTGTGGGTTGTAAGAGGGGAAGGGGCAAGCAGAAAAGGAGGAATTATCCTCTCTTTCTTTCACCAGCTGCAAGCCTGTAGCCTGTGATAGTTGTGTCTGCAGGCACAAGTAGGCAGCAGGGTCTATGAAGCAATAAGATACGTGACTAGCTGATGACACAGCAGAGCTTAAAAATAATACTGCTGATTGGAAAATGTCAGTGTCTGCTATGCAGGTCACACTCTTGGGGCTATCTGCAAAAAGTTTCAGTAGTTCTCTGGGGGAGGCAGGAGTCTAGAACCTGAGAGCAGGATAGCAGCATCAGATAACATGAGAAACAATTCCCAGGTTTATTCAGTCATCCGGAGTGTACCCCAAAACCGCCTGCTATGTCAGAGCTGTGAAGGGAGAAAACACAGTGATTTCCAACACAAACATTTGTACAGACCTTGTTAAGGTGTTTAACTTTACAATTGAGTCAGAGTGCTCAGGACCAAAATTGTTCCAGAAATTGAGCATGGACATGGCTGAAGGAAAGGCTGCTTCTACAGAATCTATACATATACATTTTTTTTTCCATAAAATATTTTAGGAAATATCTTGTTATTTTGCATGTAGTGAATAATGGGTCATTTCACAACTTTTAATGTCCATACTTAGGAGAAACTTTTACAAAGCAAATTGAATGAGCTCTGCTCAAGGGACTCTCTTGCAACACTGTGAATCATGCAATATCCACAGGTGTTGCAACATCTAATTGCAAAATCAAGGCTGTTTTCCTCCAACCCTTCTCATGCCCTTCTTTCAGCCAACAGTGACAGTGTTACACAGGGTTAGTGAGTAGAATCAGCTCAATAAATGTTTGACAGTCGCCCGACACATCCAGTTCAAGGGAATAGCTGAATTGCAAGGCCAGGAGGTGAGAAGGGGAGTAAGACTTCTCCTGTCATTAATACAGACCTATTAGCACAGCTCCTTCTGAAACGATCGAGTTTCAGAACGGTCTGCTCAGTTGCCCCCTTGGTTAAAGCAGAGAGTTCTGCAAGTCAGTACTGTGCTCAGGATCCGAAGAACAGGCAGGAAAGTAATGTGGCATTCATGCCACAGGCATTGTGGCCACGTCACAAAGATCAGGGAGAGCTGTAAATGAACATACACTGGCCTGGTAAAAGCAATTATCTGTGAGTGATAAACTAACAAAAGGAGCTTTTAAACACAAAAGCTCAGAGAACAAGCACAACAGTTCGTAACAACTGATTTAAAAACAGTGGGCATCTTGCAACAACTTTGTACAAGGTCTGCTGGTACTTCTTTCCAAACTGAGAATAATGGATGGTGAGATACCTGGTTTAGGATAGCAGTGACTGTGTTTGAGGTACTGTACTGTTCACATACCACTGGAGATTACATTATCCTCAGAAGATGATCTATTCAGCCAGTACCAACTCATTAATGAATGGTTAACACAGACAGTATGTTTAAAATCCATGTAGTCAGAAACATGAACTCTGGGTTTTAAATATCTGTATTATTTATGCATTACTGTAGTTTTGGAAATAAACGAGGAAAGTATTTTGATATGTCAGTCTGACAGAGCACTGTAGCAGAACAGATCTTTGCCCCTTTAAGAAGCCTATGTGACAGAGACCCTTTCTTATTCATCATACTTAAAGCTCTTCTTTTTTTTTACAACCCTGCAGCTACTGAATTTGCAGCTTTGCCTCTCAAAGAGGCATCCTAAGATTATGGGCTAAAAACATTCACCACCCCATTACCAAGCAATAGTAAACATTATGAGGGTACATTAAATTTGGCTGACAAGCATGAGCCAAAGGTAGATCTGAGTTAGGTATCTCAGGCAGCAGAACTCTTGATCCGTCAACTCCTGCTTGAGTAACAGGCAAAAATATTCCAGATGTTCTGTATCTTACTGCCTGCTGTGACACCAAATGAATACACTTGCTCAGAGCCTTCAACTCCAAATAGCCTGAAATTACTTAAAAGAATTGCCTCTCTTGATGATCTCTTTAGGAGAATAAACTGAGCACCTCTCTGCAAGAATATCTGCTTTGGAGGAAGGGGACAACTATCAATATCCAAGGCAAAATACATTGTCATTAATACAAGCCGCATTTGATATGTGTATCATTTGAAATTAAAAGGCTGATAACGTAGAAGGGAAAGTTCTGCCATTTGCTGCCCACAGCCATGTTAGGTTCTAGATATCACAAAGTAGTCTTAACCCACCCTCTGTTCTCAGCATAGTGCCCAGCACGCTGGCATAATTCCAGGCTGAAAATGGAGATGGGGATAAGAGAGGTGAAAGCTGTGTGGAAGGTGCTAAACACCAGCCAGAGACTGAGGAGTAGACTGTGGCATTTACTCCTGACTGCAAGAAACCACTCAAACGCTGCACAAAGTCCACTGCCTCCTCAGCTCACCTCAGCACTCAATTGTAATGCTTATTGAAAATTATTATAGGCATAAATGTATATTCTAAATGTCAGTAAATGTAGGCAAGCTCAGCCATGGCTACCCACTGATGCCCAGGAGAAGACTACAGGCAGGAGGAGGCTGAAGGAGTTCCTACAGAAGCAGTAGGAAATGGCTACTGCTACTCTGCTCCCATCCACCACAGGAAGGACACAAATGTTCCACGGACTTTAGATCTCTGAAATGGCAGCTACATTAGGAAAGGAGGGGAGTCAGTTTGTGTATGTTTATCAGGCCCTTCTGTGGAAGTCACTGGTGAAAATTCCCATATCTGCTAGGTCAGGGTCCAGCCTCTCTCTGTGTATCTTGGTATGATCCTGTCATTGGACACTCAGGCACTCTCAAACAAAAGTGAGAGAAAGAGGTTGCCTGATCAATCAAGTATTTCCTTCAGCTGCAGTTCTTTTTCCTACAGGAAGCCATGACTTGTATAAGCCACTCCAGAAGCAGACATCAAAGGACTCCTCTATCAGTCAGGGTAATAGACTGTACTTGAACTCTGCTCAGTGAAGTGACACTTCTTAAGCTGAGAGCTGAAGTTAAATTTGTTATTCCTGGCAAACTGCCCAACAGGAAATGGATCGAGGGCAGATGTTTGTTTGTTAGATAGCAGTGGGAGATTGGCACTTTTATAATATGCCATGAAAGCAGGAGAAATAAAAAGAGTTGCTCAAACTACTGATTGTTCTAAGGTCTACTCTTAACGCTGCAGTGGTTATGAGACCTCCTTTTGGTAACTGGCAAATAATGGAAAGAAGAAAGCGTGAAACATCCATAGGAAGTAGTTTGAGCAAAGATCCTGCCCATGAGGCTAAATCAAAAGAACAGGAGGAAAAATGCACGTACTCCTTGAGTAGCAGCAGCCACATTAGGTCTTTTGCATGCAGTAGTTGTACTTCAAAAACAGATTTCAATCAAAGATGCTCCTTCACCAAAGACACAAGATACCGATTTGCTAGTTCTGTCCACACAGAATTTCAGATCACTGTGTGTCCACAGCCTGCACACCAGTGTAAAAGACATGATGCAAAGAGCTCTCAGTTATTTGATAACAAACACTACAGCTAGGACCATTCCAGTGCGCAGTTCTGTAGATATGCTTCCTTGCGTACCTAGAGGTATGTAATCTCATAGATTCCCATACTGGGTTTCCCATAGCCTCGGTCAAACTAAGCTCCACAAAGCCAACAAATAACTTGGACTTTGGTGAGCAAACAGCAAAAAATGGTTCCTCTGTACTGAAATTCTTTACTATGTTTCTCAAAAGAATCAACTGCACCTGACAGCCACACTTCATGCAAAAAAAAAGCATAACTTGAATTTTGCCTATTCATCTCCTAGGTGGAGCTCAATTAAGATGCCATCTCCTCAGTAAGACATCTGAAGTTGCATTTTGGCTTTCGAATTAAAGAGGTTTACCTCTTCATTATCTGTATACAGTAAAAATATGTTATGGCAACATGCCATTTTGGGATCTCTTTTCTTGTCTATAACTTACAAGATGCATTATGACAGAGAATTCAAACTGATAAAACCACCCAAGAGCAAAAGCCAAGAGACTTGATATCTGCAGGTGTTTGTTTGTTTTTTAATATTTGTTTCCACTTCACTATGCCTGGAGTGTAGTTTTAAGAACTGGTTAGGTGCCGAGATATAAGAACAACACGAAGTATGAAGAAATGCTACTGTGCACATTCAGTAATGGCTCAGTCTATTGCAGATTTTACAACATGGAGGGAGAGAAAATATTGTTATATTGCATTCCTTTGTATTTTATTATTTTATTTTATTTAGGTTTTGCCTAAAACTTAAACAGTCTCTGTGTAATCAATGAAACAAAAATATGCTTAGATGTCTGGTCCCGATTGCCAGGGTCCCATACTTGCCGTTCCTCTTAGGTTGCACAGACACTAGGCAGCGCACAGAGCACATTTGCAACCTCATCCTTTCCTTCCATGGGAATAAGACAGAATAGGATTCAACTATCGAACTCTCCAGACACAGAGAGGAGTTTTCAGTTGTTTGAACATTCTTCATCCTCAAAAAATACAAGCTATCCAAGCACATGGAAGCATCCTAGGAGTCAATCTGAGACCATGAGCTGCCAAACTAACCCATACTTGTTCTGCAAGTCTGAGAGATGCAACTTGAACACTGTCCAGATAAATTTCCTGCCTGGACCTTGGCAAGACTGTCTCTTAGGAAAGAAAGATTAATCATTAAGCATTAATCAATAGATAAGTACATGGGCTATTGGACAAATCTAATAAATAGCAAATAATTCATGAATTATTTTTATACTATAAAAAGAGAAAGGAAAAAGAGAGAGAAAAAAGAAAAAGCACCCTAAAGAGAGACAGGAAAGCATGAAATCATATTTTGGCTTCCTGCACAAGAACTACAGAATAAATCATATGTTGTTGATACATAGCTTTGGGATTCTCACCCAACAGCCCTTATGATCAAATCTACAGCAACTCCATAGGTAAACAACAAAGAACAGCGCTGATGGAAACTGTTTGGTTCTTCAAAATCAAAATAGCTATGAACAGGCCACATCTTTACCTTTAAATTAACACTTTTAGCTAATTGGGCTGTCACTTTTCCAGCTGCAAATCACTAAAGCATTTGTCTCCTAAGTTCAGGGAAAAAGTCTCCAGAGGCCATGAGTCAGTGAATGAAAACTGTTTTGGGTCCCATGGCAAAGAAAGTACTTTGCATTCAAAAATAGATGTATTTATTGTGGGAAAAAAACAGCCCAACTCCTTCCTCTCCCATAGATAATGCAAAATGTCAGATACCTCCCAACCTCCAGTCCCAGGAGATCAATAGCATTTCAGTGATTACTTTGTTGGTTGTTTTTTTTTTCCTTAAAGGTTAGCTCATAGCTACTTGAAAATTGTGAGCCAACAGACACCAAATACAGCTCCCTACTTATGGGAGAATGAGGCATGGGACATCAGGTTGCCACTAGTGTTAAACTGCTATGGCTGTAAAAACCAGCAGGATTTGGGCACTTGGAAGCTGAGGTCGGAAAAGAAGGCTGGTAGAGGGGAAGGGCTGGGTGCAGGGCAGTGGGCAGTACCTGTGCCCAGTGCACAGCAGCAACTGGCTCAAAAGAGACCGGGAGGAGATCACATGCTGGGAAAACCTACCCACACACTTGTGTTTGCATTCATGCAGCAAAAAGCCCCTGCGATTAGTTTACTGCACTGACAGGATGTCCTATAGGTTGGGAGCTGTACAGAGGAACAGTGAATTATTACACTGCTAAACCTCAAAAATGATATTCAAAGATAAAAAAAAAGTGTGCCATGTTGTACTATTTTAATTCAAAGCTTTGAAGCACTGGGTTCAGTGACTCCATCAGGAGAGCATTTGCAACACGCACACTGTAGCAGCCCCATGAGTGCTGTTGATCCATAGAACCTGCCTTCTAGCTGCTGCATAGGTGAGCCTGAGCCCCGCCAGAAAACTGCAGCCCCAGCACAATCAAGCAGAGGATCTGAGATCATCAAACAGCAACACTGCAACACTGCCATGCCGTGCACAGCCCCTCAGCAATGTGTAAGGCCACAGCTAATTGGGAGTCTTTGATAATTCATACCATTAACCCTCAGCCCTCCTGGGCCCCTCAGTTCTGCCCATTACACCTGTGCTAACACTGCGCTATGTTTGTAGGTAGCGAGGTCAGGCACACACAGCGCAAACACATGTGAGGACGCTCTCCAGAAGTTATTCTCTATTGTTCTTGTTTCACTGGATATTTTACACATCAAATACAAAAAATAAAATGCAGATGAAATTTAAAATAAAATAAAATATCCCAAAACTGTAGGCTGTATGCTATCATAGTCGGCTTGGTAAAGCTCTCACAGTCTCAGTGGAGTTAGGAAAAGAGGGAGGAAGTATCACAAGGGATGGCTTTGCTTACTCACATCGTTGACACAGACACACTTGTTTACATTGGATTGGCCTCATCTAAACTTTGCTGGAGGTTGACCATAATATTTACAAGCTAAAAGAACAATTATGTAGCTGAGAGCAGCTAAATGAACAAAACCAAACCAGAGAGGCAGAAATCATATCATTTGCGAAAGTCAAAAAAACAAACTGAGCCATCAGACCACATATCTTCCCCGCTCTGTATAAATTTGCTCTGTGGCACTATTTGTGCTGCTTTACTACTGTATGGATGTTCTTTGAGTTTATAAACACTTACGGTGCTTATATTCTCCATTTACTGACTTGTACCATAAAAATTTATATGAAAGGACATTTCCTATGCCTCATCAGTTTGTTTACAGAGTCCAACTTTAAAAGACCAATATTCTTTCCTCCGGGGCCTGTTTACAGTCTGCACCTGTGATGCACTCTTCAATTTGAATCTCATGGGCTGTATTTATTACATAACTGTTTTCCCTCTTTTAGGCACCATTAATCATCGCTCTGCCAAGATCTTCTTCCCACACCAGGCTTTACTGTACATTCCTTGCATTTTCATACCATGATGTCAGTCCAGAAGTAGAAAAAAGATAAGAATGGCTCACGATTTTCCTTCAAATGATCCCTTTTCTCTAACACTATGTATAAAATGAAAACCTAATACTCACCATGGAATTCAGGGAGGACCCAGGCCTGGGGATTTACAGTTCTCTCATATTCCATATCTTTATTTCGTGAAAGCTAGGAGAACATAAGCAAAATGATTTTTGAAAAATGATGGTAGGAATACAGTCCAGAGCTAGCAGAGCACAGCTTCATAATCAATGGTAAAGCAACTAGGCAAATATGTAAATGGCATCTGCAAATGTTTTGAAAATAATTTGTCAATTATGCTTGAAAAATTATGCAAATCTTTCACACTTCTGTCTGTTTGGGAAAGTGGGACTGCTGCATACATTTAACACTTTTTTGCCACTGGAAATTATTTTTTATGTTTTAGAATAGCAAGAAGAAAAGGATGCTCGGAAAACTTCCATTTATTTGCATGTTTTAGAGGTGGGATGGACTGAATTTTTAACGATGAACTTCGCTTTATGAAAGCAAGAAAACCCTAACAATCTGGCAAATCACTGTTTTTGGACAAACATTCATCCTACTGTGGTTTTTATTTGACCCAAGTACTCCAAGCAGGTCGCTTCCAACTAAGTTATCATACTAAGTTCATAAACAGTAAAGACTCCATATAATGTCACAGCAGAATATCAGAAGTACAGTGCTGTCAAGTGGCTGGCTGTCAAATATCAGACTATAAAAATACCCAGGCAGCTCTGTTCTTCTCTTGGAGCAAAGAAGAGAGCTGTTCAGGCAGAACAATATTTGTTGTATTGACAGATTTTACTGTTATCTGTTATCCACCAGTGGGCTCCATTTGCAGTTTTCATCACAAAGTAATTGCTTATTAGAGACATTAGCAGGTTGTTTATTTGAAAACTATTATGCTAATAAGGAACAATCATATTAGCAAGGTGTGCTCTTTACAACTTTATTTGTTTATCCTCAGCTACTAAACTTCTGAAACCCCAAATCTTTTTGTTCCTTACTGAAAGATTTGAAAGTAAAACATTTGATTATTATTCTTTTTTTTTTTTTAATGCCTGCGAAATTTGTCCAATAATAATCAGTGGTTTCAATGCCATCATAAATAACAGTACTGACAGCAAGATTCCTAATTTTGGAGGCCATTCTGTATACAAACATTTACTTGTTAAGCATCCTGGAAAAATTATGTTGTTGCTGTATTTGCATATTTTGTTATTATAAACGTTACCATAGCTATAATGTACTACCTTTAGAACATTATTAAGCCCAAAGGAAAGGAAGAAACTAATTGTAGCATAACTTCTAAGGCTCCAGGAAAACACCTGTTTTTCTTATCCCTTGAGCCTCAGGGGATTTCTGACCTCAGACTCACCAGCAAACTCCTTTATGAAATACTAGATTGGGTTAGTTATATTTACACATCCCAAGATCTCTAACAAGCCAAGAAATGCTAACAGCACATTTGCACTCATAAGAAAATGCATTTGCCATTGGCAAAGATTAAAGTTTTTGCTATTTATTATTTTGTTGTGCTGGGGGGTTATTTGTACTGTACACAGAGTAACTTTTGGGCAAAAAATAAGAAAACAGACTTGCAATGGGTAGTACTCACAAGCACAATAGAGCTGCAGCAATTCCAACTTGATTGCACGCCAAAGGAGCTATGCTTATTATTATTTATATTGCATTAGCACACAGATCCAAATTTGGGATCAGAGCCATACTACTAGGTGTAATGTAAACATGCAGGCGAAGAGCCTCCTGATCTAAGCAGCTCATAATCAAAAATGACAACAAGGAAAAAAAAAGAGGAGAGGAAAGGACTGGAGAGGAAAGAAGATAAGAGGAGAAAGAAAGGGAAAAAAAAAAAAAAGGAGAAAACAAAAGCAAGCAAAAGACAGAGCAGGGGAAGAAAAGAGGGAAAGAACAACGTGTACAGGGACTAACCGCACACAGCTCTGCCCACCTCCTGCCTGCTGGCTAGTCTCAGCAGTAAGAGAGCATCAAATGAGGCTCTGGATTAAGTAATCAGACAAGCCCCAATAAAAATGGAAACTGAATAGTCTGGATTTTATTATGCAAATATATACACATAAAGTACTCTAAGTATCATAGTGTATTTCCTATCTCCCTGCTTTTATATACATACAGATCTGTACATGTGCTCACATACAACTCAAGATACAGTAACGTTTATTTATTGAAGTATATAAGCAAAGCACTGTAAAAGGAGGGAACAATGCACAGAATCAGACGTGTTGCATCAGAATTGCATGTGGCTGTGGGTTGGAGTCCAAAGCCAGCAATCCTGGTATATTTTGGAAACTCTTAAACCTAAAACTAGGTAAGCACACCTGGATATCTACCCAAACTTTCACATCACTGACTTCAGATGAGGAAGGAGGAGTAGAAGTAGATGAATTCTTACAACATAGCCAAAAGTCTTCATGCAGTAGTCTTTGCCACAGTAACAGCAAAGGAAGGAGAAATACATAAAAGGCTCAATGCTTTGTTCTGAAGCTTCAACCACTCTTCAGGAAAGAGACCTATCACTTTACATAATACTTTACAAATCAATAGTTGCTTCAAAACATGTCTATTGCAGATCTGGCAGTCTCCCAGTCCTAGCGCTTCCTCTGTGCCAGAGAAGTCTTTCTGAGTAAAAGCTGCTTTACTTCACAGTGAATCCAGAAAGCTCCTAAGACTGAAAGCTCATCTAAAACCAATGTAGTGGGTGCCCTCCCCACCAGTCCAAGCTCCCCCCTCAGGCGCTTATATCACCCAGTAGAAATCCTTCAGAGACAGAAAGAGGAGTAGATATTTATGAGTGGTGTTTATTTTTCTGGAATAGCATAGGAAGTCAGCTGCACATTCTCTTCATCACAAAGTCTGGTAATTCAAACACCCTGAAGCTGATCTCCTGTCTCTTACCCCTCCTTGATCATCTTTTAGAAAAAAAGGAAAAGAAAAAAGAAAGAAAGAACACTATCATTTTATGGTGCTTTTACAAGCACAGTCTTGTTTGTTAGCACATAGTGGGAGTACAGGATGGCTTTGTGAAGAGCTATCTGTTCCAGCAGGTTTATATTTGAAGGTGACAGTAATGAATGGGATCATCCTGTTCCACACTATGTAGAGTTGAGATTCAGGCTGAGACAGGCGGGGCGCTGAGGCAGATCTGTATCCTTTTGGGTTCCAGTACTGCAGCTTTAGAACCCTTCTCTTGGACTCACCCTCACCCAGGTTGTTGCTAAGGAAACCAGCATTTGAGGGCTTGTTTTGTTCCTCCATCTAAAACGTACTGACAGCAGCTCTGGTTGTATCCTAACTTCAGAGAAGCTGAACTGGCTTTATGCACAAATGACAACAACTGAAAAAACACCAGGGATGCCACAACAGACAGTAACAACTCAGCTGAGACCTTACAGCATGCTCAGAAGCACCTATGGGAAGGAAGCAAAGCCAAGGCCAGGCAGCTCCAACCAGCCACCACCACCCCAGGTGGCTGGAGCTCCCAGTCCTGGCTGAACACATCTGGGCACACACAACTCCCGTGAAAGCATCTGCTTACCTCTCTGCTTCATCTGCACATTTGCTGGCTGTAAAGGCTGCGTTGGTCTGACTGGGACATCCAGGGTGTAGAGGAAAATTGTTACACAACATATTTGAACAACCACTGCAATGAGCTATCATGGCATAACTCAGAATTTCAAAAAGAAACATTTTAAATTTTGCCCAATACATCTTCCACAACATACACTGCTGAAAAGTAACTTCCATGCTTTCCAACCTTTTTTGTGCACTTTATTCTTTGTCTAGGTCAGCTCTAGTGTTCAGCAAGGACTCCTGAAGATCAGAGCAAGGTGGAGACTCTCCTAGCCATCTGACTGGACTAAGCTCTGCAGCGCAGCCCCAAACTTTGTATAGGGGTTGGCTTTCCTGCCCCACCCTCCTCTCTGGCATCAACTCAGCCAGTGTTTGGGTTATGTGCAGGATACAGAATTAGTTCTTCATTCTTCTGTTCCTGCAACTCCATTCAATTTCCACCAAGTATTTGAAAATAGCATTATATGCGTGTGTATATATTCAAACACACACAAGCATATAAAACAGAGCTCTCAAGAGTTTGCATCCTGGGAGGAAGCCAACATCGATTTCTTTGAACTCAGAGTGACTCCTGACTTATGAAGGAGGTCATGTGTCTAAGAATCAGAAGTGGAAATTTGTCTTTCAGTGTTTCCTCTTATCACTCATCAAGGTTCTGGAGTACATTCACATCTCTATAAGGGCCCTGAAGAAGCTTTACTGAAAGCCTTGTTCCCATTAGCAAATCTGTGAAATTGTCTGAGACTGACATATGGGAATACAGATAGATGCATCACATTCGTTGATCCTTGCTACTCGCTTCCTAGCTGCAGCGTTTAGCTCCCATACACCATTGCTAAGTGTTAAAGCCCTGATATTTTACCCATTCTTTCACTTGTCACAATGCAGAAGTAGTCTTAATATTTTTAAGCAAACATGTGAGCTCCCAGGACTGAAGAGGAATCTGCCAAAGGTGAGACATGACAGACTGGGTGATGGTCTGATCTACAGAAGCTGCTGAGGAGCTCAGGTAGCATACACACTGCAAACCTGCAAATGTGTTGTTAGCGTTCAAAGAAAAAGACTGCTGCCATAAATCCCCTTGTCTGTGAAAATAGTCCAAAATGACAACAACATTCTCTATATTTGGGAGACAAACTATCCAGTTTCTTCAGCCTCCCTCAAACTTCATCATAGGCATAAAGAAAAAGGAAAAAGAATAAGAAAGCAAGCCATTTGAGGAGCCATTCATTTTAATCTGCCTGGACCTCAAGAATACAATTCATGTAGTTTCTCCTCAGCACTCTTCCCCTTCTTAGAGGCACCACACTTAGGCAGTGAAATACCTAACTGAAGTGAGTGCAGAAAAATGGCAGCTCCTACATTTCTGAAAGAGCAGAAAATGGCGTTGGGTGCAAGCCACAAAACTGGCACCCAAGTCAGGGTTTATTTCTCAAGGCCAGAATTTCTTAAAAGCAGTCCATGGAGATACAGCCCAGATATTGGATCTGAACTAACAACAAAAATACTTGGATGAGGCTGGGTTGATTAATTCACAGGACAGAGAAGTCCTTAGCTCTTTGAACTGAGAACAAAGGGACAGGGATAGAAAACAAGAATGTTTACCTTTAGTAATGTGTGGGTGATAGCACACAAAAACAGCTAGGAAGGTTGGCTTCTGTCTTCCATGCTTCTACTGCTACTTCCATGCTTTCAAATATCAAAGTGTGAGAGCAGGTGGGTCCTTATCCCATTGTACCAAGCATCTGAAGCTCATGAGCTGTGCTCATCTTGGGCAGAATGTGGCTTCAAATGTCACACATGGAATGTTCCTGGGGCAACCTCCGGCCATCACCTCCACAGGCAATTGCAGGAGGAGTCCTGGCCCCTGCAGAAACTCCTGCAAACAAAACCTTTCAGTGGGGAACACCCTCAAGTAAGCATATTGTAAACACGAAAGAACCCCTGAAGTGTTCTTCTCTACTCAGAATAAGGCTGTAGTCAGGTGATTTAACTTCTCTGGTACATTGTATAGTAAAAAATTGCACATAAAGACCATACAACTAGGAAGGAAGAGAAGCTTGTCATTGTAGGCTCTCATTTGGCCTTTATCACACTGTTTTGCTTCATTTTCTATAAATAGATTATGTGCCGTGCTTTTCCTTTTGGCCTCATAACCATGAGCTGATTCCTCACTGGCTTTGGGGAGTCTGAAGAAAATCTGCAGAGAATGCTGTAAGCCTATTTGATAAAAGCTCACGAGTGGATTAATTTCCAAACAGGGCTCCGTTGGCACATTTTAAAATATGTAATAATCAAAGCTGTTTGTAATAGATTCATCTGCTGCTGAAATCAGGACTCTGAATAGCTCGGTTTCTGCAATCTGATTTTAGTTACAGTTAGGCTGCAATCTATTTTTAGTAACAAACTGTTTCCCTGAGACAGATTCGGCTGCTCATTAGCACTGGGAGTCTTCTCTCCAAAAATATATCATGAAATTTCCTTTTAGCTCTGACTAGACCTATCCATTAAAATACAAATTCAGTCCTGCAAAGAGAGAGAGATTTTACTATCCATCTTTTCATTGATGGAAGATAGAGACGCTGGAAATAAATTGTCCCTTTCTCCTCATTTTTTTGGTTAGTATCAGCACACAGTTTCCAGTTAAAAACAAAACAAAACACAGGAAAATCTGTTAATCTGATACATGAATTAAAAGCTTACAGAAAAGAAGCATAATTGAAAGAGTGTTTGAGTAAAAAACAGTAAAATACCAGTTGTGTTGAACTTGTGATTTTATATCACTCAACTACTTTTTCAACACAGAGGGCTGGGGACGATCACCTGCCACGACTCCTCCAGCTGAGATAGATTAACAGGGGCTTGGGATCCAAATCATCACCTTTGCCAGCAAATCTTTCCAGAACAAGTTTAATCTGCTTTGCTTCCTAGTTCACCACTGGTACCAGCCCCCTCTGCTGCAATCCACCCACTTGGTTCTACATATTAATCAGCATTTTCAAGACCTTTTTTTTCTGCAACACTGTTCAGGTACCTCCAGGTACTCAGACTTCTAGCATTCTGATTGCAGGCCAGCCTGGGTCAAGCCAAGACAATTGCTTAATGCATAAGTCTCTCTGAAAGTGATGCCTCCTATTTATTTCCACTGAAAGCTCAACAGCTACAAAGAGCACAAAAACATTACAGCAGAGCAAAGTCTCAGCTACAAAACACTGTTTTTGAACACAGTCACCACCATTAGCTGATTCACACAGATGTGCTGATTGAGATGCTCTTCATTTTGTGGTGTGACAGCTGTGCATGGCTACCCAGAAAGTGGCTTGTCTTTCACATACATCGCTGTCACCAGCACTTAAATGCACCACCCACCACCTCACTGTGCTCACATCCACTGCTTGGTCTCCATAAACATTCAACAAGTGTCAATGAATGTCAGTGGGTACCATTTTTTTCCGCATGAAGGAATTCAGTGACACACCTTTGCTTCACATGCGCTTCCATGTCAGACACCATTCTGGCAGACGGCAACAAAATGTAATGGGATATCAGTGGGAAGGTTCAACCTCTACTCCCATACCACCAACATCCGCCTCCTGACGACAGGCCAACATCATACAATTGGAGGCATTACTTTTGGAGCAGCCCTTGTAGCTATGAACACCTATTCTCCAGGTGAACTTACAATATCTTAGAGTTGCACACAGCAAGCAAAAGAGATTTTCTTTAGTTCACCCCCAAAGGGCGATGAAAAATATCTCCCACTACAGTGTGCTGACAAGCATCAGCAGATGGTGGTCCTGACACAGCAACCTCTTGAGCTGTTGTCTTGACAAAGAAATGTAGCTCCTTGTGTTGCCTCAAATTCTGGACTGAAAGATAAATTCACTTCTGCAAAATATTTGCTTTACTGAAAACTAACTCTACCAGCTGCCCAAAGAAGCTAATTCCAAAACTGGCAAGTGTGAGAGCTCAGATATGCCATTTGGCAGATTTAGTGCTTTGTGAGTTTTGTTTTGTTTTTAATTCTTTAGCTACTACTAATGATGCAGTGTGTTAGAAATTTTGCTCATTTAATGTATTTTCAAGGTAGTCAGTCTATTGGAGTGAATTTCCATTTATGCCTGCTTAGAGTTTCAAGCACTAAAATGACAGTTCAAGTGTTACAGATGTTATAAAATTTAAAAAGCATTACTCTAAATTTGCTTGAATTCCCAAAGGAATGAATATATTTCCATACAATTTTCTAGAAAGAAAACAGTGTTATTTTTAGTTATGTTCAATCACTATTTTCATGCCTAACAACAAAAATAATTCCCACTTCAATCTAAAGTGTGAATGCAATCTTAACTGTTAATTGTGGTGTTGTTACAAAAATACCACTGAACTGAGTAAGAAGATTGCTCAGAGCAATTGACAGAGCTTTTTCACAAACCAGTGCAAAATGTCCTCCGATTCATACATGTTTACACAGACAGCTTTCACATATATGGACATGTTTGATTTTGAAAACAATGTCAATTGGAAAATCATCAACTCTTGATGTAGGGGATGCAGCCTTCATAGATTTTGTCTGAAAGCACACTAGCTGATTCAAAACTCTTAACCCCCTTCTTGTAACTAACCTCAACCCTTCAACCCTGAAAGGTTTCACAGCTAATTGCCTGAACCACGGCACTTGCTTGAGGGAAATGTCTGCAAATGGTGGATTTCAAAGAAAAGCAGAGATCATTTGATATCAAACAGTATCACACTTGCAGAGTATGGCATCCTCCTGCTTTGAATTTGCTTTATTTTGGTTGTCTTCATCTTAACTGTAGTGTTATTTCAACAGGAATTTGTGTGCTTGGCTTTCCTGTGATGGTATCTGTAGTAGCACCACAAACGGCCCTGCATTCTTCGCATATTTGATGGCATGCATCAGCCCAGTTTGGAACAAAAGCTCTTGTTTTGGACACATAGCTGTAGACTGTTGCCTGATCCAAACAGTCTGCTTCCTTCTGAGCGCTTAAACAGAAATGATAGATCAGTTTGTAGTTTTCAGCAGATCTAGCCTCAGAAAACTTATCTGACATTGCTCAAATATGAGTTACATTTTGCATCCCTATTTTAAATTTGAATTTACATCATGTTCTCCATCAGCATAACACCAAAAAGATGATGAAAATTTAAGCTGTAACTGGGGAGAATTATTCTTGCAAAAGAATCTGAATATGTGCAAATAGCCTAAGCCTAGGTGTTACTTGAAGAACTGCTGCAAATGCTAATTAGGAATCCACGTACGTATCAACTGCATAAAACAGCTTCATTTGCAACCACTGGATATTAAATACGGCCTAGCTGTTCACAGCTTGCAGTCTCCCTTGCAAAAAACCCAGCATTTCTCACATTCCATATGCAAGCTAGAATGCTGGCTGCAGCAGGGTAGAGGACAGGTTATCCAGCAGATATTCCTTGACAAACAAGGAATGGAAATGAGAAAATCTTAGATGCAGACCTGGCTGCTTGCCAGCCCAAGAGGTTCTTTAGGAATAAACAGTAGCAATACTATTTTTAAGAATAAATAAATAAAGTTAATCCCTGTGTACCTCAAATATCAACACAAAGCATTCCTACTGAAGAAAAGAAAGATCTTTGAAAAAGAAATCAGATAGGGACATTGAAAGTACATCCTGTGCATCCCAGGTCCCAAAGTAGGAACAAGTTTCTTCATGTCATTCTAGAGAGATATTTCTCCAACCTGTTCTTTATGACCATTGTGGATTTCACAATCAGTCTAGCTATCCTTTCCAGAGCATTGCTACTCCTGCTTTGGACAGGTGTTTTTTCCCCCCCCCTCCTTTGAGTCTCTTCTGCTGCAGTTTGCTTCTATCAATTTTGTTCCATCTACAGCAGAGCTTTTACTCTCTGTAAACAGCATACTGTTCTTCTTTACAGCAGTCTTTTCTGTATTTGATAACTCTTGTAGTGTTTCCTCTTGGCTGTTATTCTTTAAACAATCCAAGTAGTTTCTGTTCCCCTTCTGTGTTTGTCTTCTTGAAGTTCGATCATTTACTCTTTGGAGCCTCTCCAATCAGTCTACATCACACTTAAAACTACCATTCATCTTTGGATTTCCTCTTGGGACACCATTACCATGTATGAAACCATGTTTTCTCAGCCAGGTTTTAAAATGACCTCTATTAAGCAGAGGGTTTCTTCTTCAGTGCGCAGTTAACTTGAGTTATTTGTGCTTGAGTTAATATCTCCCCAGTCAGCTTCACATCACAGAGTCACAGGAACAAAGAAATGGAAGGAAACTCAGGAAACCATCTAGTCCATATCCCACCTCAGAGGTGCAATTAAGTGCTATATATCTGCACTGCTTTTAAAAGACTCCAGCAACAAAGTCTTCATGACTTCCCTTGGCAGTCTTTAGATTAGAAATTGTAAATCCCTGTTTACTAGTTCATCCCAGGGATATCTCGGTCAGTTGTGTGCTCACCTTACCATGTTTTCATGATAGATAAATCATAGTTTGCTTCCAAGAACATCGTGTGGGACTGCATCCTAGCTTATCTTTGGAAAAAGGTTCCACCAAAACTACTAGGCCAGTTGCATGCAGTGGTAACATGATAGTTATTTATCATATTTATAAGGACAATGAAGATTTCAAAGTATCAGCTAATAATTTATGCCATTTAAAAAATTTGATGCTGAATTAGCATTACCTTTCTGTAAATCCTCTATGGCCTCTCTCCCCTCAGATTCTCCTGCATTTTCAAGCACAAGTAATACATTTGCTTTCTTGACATCATCAGGAGGCTCACCCGTCTTCTGCATTTCTTAAAGAAAATGGCAGATAGCTTAGCATTTGCGATTTTTTCATATTCGAGGATATAGTATCATGTCCTGCTGACTTGCGTAATCTGTTCTATCTGTCAAGTACACCTGACCTGTTCCTTTCCTGCTTGTTTTTTGTTAAAATTAACTGCTTTAACATATGGTCATAATTCATCTTTTCTTTTGTGGCTAAAGGGAGAAAGACATCAAATACCTTTGCCTAGGTCACCTATTATTTGCTCATTTATTCATTAACTAATAAAATTCCACTTTCCTACTGCTACTTGATTACTCAGGTACTTCCTTGCTATTCTTCCTTGGTAGCTGCAATTCAGTTTTAGCCCAAGCTTTCCGACTTTTCCCTACATGTCCATGAATCTGTCATATCAGCCCTCAGCAAGCAGAAATGCATATCTTCCATTTTCCTCCCCCTCAACATTGTAAGCCATGCTCATTTCTCACTCACTGGGGTTGTTAGCTGAGAGCAGCCGCACTGCAAAATAACACTTGCATTGCACAGAGGGATTGGATTACTGCACAGAATAACTGTGTTAGCAGCTGACAAACTGTTAACTTGAGCTGTAGCCTGTGTGACCAGACAAGCCAGGCAGTTCAAGCAAAAACACCACCATCCTTATCTTAAAGGTTTCTGTATTTGCACAAGACTTGACTGGAGCAAAACTGATGTTATGTCTCCAGCATACTGCACAGTCAAGGCGAGCTCAGAGAACACTATGAAGAGACATTAAATGAATACATTCCTTCATCTCTATTGAAATAAAACAAAAGCAACAGGCTTCACAGCAGGAGAAGTCCTGCTGCCCACTCACATTTCAGCTCTAGTGACAATGAAAAGGATAAGAAAGTTTGACATTTTCAGGATGCAGTTATTCCTAGGGTTGCTCCTTCTCTGCTTTCACACCAGCTTGCCTGTCCCAGAGGGTGCTCAGGAATGCTTTGAGCCCACAGAACATCCTCAATACACCTGTTAATGAGACAAAAGGCTTCAGGCAAATCCAGAGGAAACACTACACAGCACGGTAACACAGACAGGGGGTCCTATTTATCTGCTTTACAAATGGAAAATACTGAGAAACTGATGTAAATGGGAAGAAGCTCCCAGAGATGTTCTGCACCCATAAATTTACTACCTAAGAGCATGGCAGATGTGATGCTTGTAGTTCTGCATTTTGTTTAGCTTCTGCAGTCGTACAGCTCTAAGAGTTTCAGCGGAAAAGAAAATAAAATCCTCCAGTCCTTGGGGAAAAGTCACAGTTTATCTCTAGAAAGCATGAAGCCGCAAATCTGAAAAGATGCCAAAGTTGACAGTTAACTGCCACATACTACTGAAGCCTTTTTTTCTACTCTTCTTAAACGCTTTCTTCCCACTCCCAGGCCAGGCTCCAGTTTGGAAGTCACTGAATGAATTCCACAAGTACTACAGTTTGTACTTTCACAAACAGCTTAAAAGCTGAGCTATCAGATTTCACAGCTTTGTGAAGAGGCTGGAACAACTTCAAAGCACTTCTGAAATATCTACTACTTTATTCTGGAGAGACAATGGCCTCTCCATAGCTAAGGCTGAAACAGTCCTTCCCTTCAAAAGTTGATTTTGACACACACAGTCTCAACTTCTGCAAAGTAACACCAACATTGACATTTCACAGCCAAGATGTTACACCAAGGAAGAATTCACCTGTAACGTTTGAATGAGATCTCAAAGGTTTTTGAGAAATTATGTGATCTTGGGCAGGTCGTAGCTTGAAAATGAGATGGATCCCAAATTGGCTTCAGTGCATTATTCCTGGTGGAAAGTAGGCACTTTTGACAAGGTTTTTAATTACTAAAAGTAGATCTGTATTACACTATTAGAACAAGATCATCTTTAGTATTTCTCCTGACTTTAGATAATTTTTAAAGTGTCAAATACATTCACATCCTAGAGCTTATAAGGACAGGCTTCATAAAACCTTCCTATCCTCAATTATTTCAGATATAGCTGTTTTTTGAAAAATACAAGTAGGATTTTATATATTCTTTGCCAGTCAGTTTACAATCAAAACCTTTCACCCAATCTCAAGAATGGTTGTAAATGTCATCTCCCATAAAAGCAAGAGCATGCCAAATACATGGATGTTTACTAAGAATAACAAAATGAAATAAGAAATAGGAAACAAAAAATTCCAAAGATACGTTTATATCAAGGGCAGCAACACTGACTAAGCAAATACTGTACTGAGAATACCCTTCTAAGCTCCAGGTCAGTGGAAAATTTTAATTTACAATTGTATAATGTGTAACAGAGCTGCTACAATTCCAAACATGACAACTGGGTGACACATGTCATTTCCCGTGTTCTTATATGTCCTAGTATTTCAGTTATTAAATGACAAGCTAGGAAATAGTAATACACAGACAAGTCACAATGAAGCTGGTGAGTGAAAGGATAGTCAAGATTCATCAGAGTTTGCTGGGAACTACAGAAAGAACAAAACATCAGCTGCACTGATGTTTGGGGAAAACAAACAAACAAACAAAACAACCTCAAGAATTCTAACCAAGGAAAAACCAGACACTAGATTCATTCATGAGGTGAAATGCCATATATCTGTATGATACTTGATAGAAATGTTTACGTGGAAGGGACTGGAAAGGCCGGCTTACAGTATGGCAGTCTAATGCTTCACCATCCTCTCTGTCTCCTCAGAATCTCCTAGAACAAACTGCACACAGCAGGGAAAACAAACTCAACACTGCTGATTAATCATAGCTCTTCTTGCTAAATAGCCAGGGGAGACAATAGCAAAGTTTCCACTGAGTTTATCAGGAAGAGGAATTTAGCCTGATTACTTAATCCCCTTATCCTGTTGATCTGGTGCTTTGCATCTGTCTACTGCCGCCCAGTCCCTGGGCAACAAACTGTTCACAAGGTTCTGCCTCCGCCATCACGCTCACCAATCTCACCTGTTTCATTCACAAAAACAAAGGGAAAGGAATTTCCAACTAAATTAGAAGCTGGCTAAAATTCATACTGGTTTTCCTCTGTGGAGATGGGTGTGGTGAGGATGCTGAGGAATCTACCCTGCTCTGTCATTTCCATCTGTGACTGACATAACTCTAATGACAAACTTCAGGTAGATTACGAAAAGTGTGGAAACTGCCTCTCAGAGCTTCAGCCTTTAAGCCACTTAAAAGGCATGAGCTGTTCTTAGATGACACTACTAAATTTGGGAATCTGTCTCCAGTACTGCATGCAAAGCTGATAAGCCCAACATCCAGTCCATCTCTTGCCCCTTCCTTTCCAATAATCTCATAATGTAGCCTTTATTTTTTCCGGATTTCCAATGCTTTGATGATGCTTCAATCTAAACTCCTCAGGCACTGCACAGTCACAATCAGCTCAGTATTCTGTAGGGGTTCCGTAATCCCAAAATTCAAAGGTAAAACAGAAGAAGAGACTTTGATGGAAATACAGTTTACTTTCCCTAACGACTCCTCCAAAACAGCAATGGAGAAATAAGTTTAAAGAAAGAAAAAAGGAGGAGGGGGATTTTGTTGAGATAATACCTTAAAAATAAAGAAATAGAATCTGAAAAGATAACAGCTAATAAAGATCAGCCACAAGCCACAGAACTGGCTGCAGTTTGAACTTCTTTAAAATAGGTATGCTTTCTCTTCTCCAAGTACAGGGTATTTTGTTGAGCAAACTTTTTCCCATGAAACCACTTCCACATTATGGCTAAGCCATGTTTTTGATGATAATGTTTGGTTTGGCAAGTTTTAGTGTGGTTATCTTGGAAAATAGATATTTCAAGCTATGCCGTTTATTTGGTCCCAGTATGCTCCAAATTATTTTGATGAAACTTCAAATGTTGTATGAAGGGAAAGTTATAGCTAGTAAATCACCTGGAAAATCCCATAAAGGAGAGGTACTGAGTACCTTGCCCTGCCCAAGAAACAACACCAAGTTGCTGATCTGTTACAAACTGGAAATACCTACAATAAAAGGAAGGGTTCTTTTTATTGCAAGAAGGCAAGCAAATATATACAGCACAAAGAATAGTAATATGACCCTACAGCAATACTCACCATCGAACAGAAGGATCGTAACTCTTCTGAGCAGTTAGCACTTAAGTTCATAAAGTTATTGAGGCGGTTCTCACAGCATTCACCTCTCTCTCTTTCCAAAAACTGTTATTTATGTGCATGCACATATAGGTTATGCAGTTTATTGACTTAAGGCGAGAGTCCACACCAAGCAGTGGGAGGGTAGAACTATTTCTTTATCAGCACCATCTTCTTCAACCACAAAAAAAAAAAAACAAAAAAGCACTGCAAATTGTAATAAAATGCAAAGAAGAAGGATTTAAATCCCAAAATGATGCATGATAGCTCACTCAAACGTGATTTGGTTTTCTTTTGGGTCTGTTGCTCTTTAATGGTGTCATAAGAATTGCTATATTTTTCCTGAAAATGCAAGGCTTTTGCAAATAATTTACAATATCAAAGGATGATATAAATCACTTTTTATAGTCCTGAATACCTTAAGAATTTAGTTTCAGAAGTAGCAGCAAATGACTTGATTCTCAGAAATGCTCTATAACCTCAGGTCCCAATGGAAAAGACACTACCTGTCCTTGCCTCGCACTTGTGGAAATCAGGCCAATTCTAATGTCTGGAAATAAATAATACAAATACTTTTAATGTTATAGTATTAAGGTAATTTCTATTGAATTTTTTAAAAATTAATCAATACTTAACTTGAAAATTAATACATTTGTATTATTCACATTGTTTTTCTCACAAATGTTCACATACACCTCTCCATCTTTTAAACTGTCCTCAACAAGAAACGCATAAATGAAATATCTCCTTTTCATCTTCCTGCAACCCAAATGCTGACTGCTTGGGAGTTAAGAAGAGCAGCAGGAGAAGGAGATAGGAGAAGGAGAGCATTTGAAAATTCAAGCTTAGCTCTACAGCATTATCAGAATAGGCTAATGGACAACTATGATAATTTCACATACATTTATAGGAAATTTCATTATTTTGTTTCTTTCATTACCAATAGTACTATAAATATGAACAGGAATTAATATCTAATGGCAATAATTATTTGGTCTCAATTTATTTTCTAGTCTGTGTCAGTCTTTTGTATTGCATATATATCTGAAATATTGCACCAACAAACATCTCAGACATTGCAGAGATGGGTCTGTTACTGACATTGAGGCTTAGGTGAATATTTTACATACTTCAAAGCACAAACAATTCAACATTTCCTCCAACAGATATTCCTCTTTTAAAATGTCCTCTACTAAATGAACATTGCAACTGCAATACAAAGCAAATCATAACTGGAATCCTATACAAAAAACATAACTTGTAATTCACTCTGTAATTCACTAATGAATAAATGCCTACTAGATACAGATGTCAAGGCTGTGATGGCATGAAAACAGTTTTCAAGAATGATTTGTGACTTTTGGTTAGCTTGCAGTAGGTGTTGTTTGTGTATTTGTTGGTTTTACACACACAGATTCCCATACATGGTCTTTGTTAGTCCCCTTCTGATACTTCTGCTGTTTTGTCTTTCCCTATCTACTACACATATATCTTTTTCACTTTTCCATTCTTTTTATTTTCTTTTGGATGGCCTTAGAGAGAAATTAAATACAAATAATTTGTACTAACCTTCATACAGAGAAGCAATGCTGCAATGGATATCATCTTCTGCTTCCAGCCGGTTGGTTTCTTTAAGGAATCTTCATTCCACAAAAGGACTGAAAAAAAGCATTCTGAAAACAAATTAATTAGCTTCCTACAAATCATTTTTTTTTCCTTTCTGCACTCTTAAGGCTTTTATCTACATTTTTGTTTTTCACTCTAACAATAAAATTGATTAAAGTCAAATTACATTTCTGTAGGCATCTATTTCATAAACCTTTTGATACAGCCCATTCTAGATGCATGAGCTGATATGACATATCCTGCCCGGGAAGCTGCCACTGACTCCAAACAGTGTTGGAAGTACAGTTATGCAGTGGGTGCCATGATGCCCAGTCACTCAAATTACTCAGTTTTCACAATTACCTGGTCTTTTTGGTACATGGCTAACTCACACGCATCTGTGCTGGTGTCTGCATACAGAAACTGCGTAACTCTTTGGACAAGGCACAGTTTAATATGTGCTCAGAAGTCACTATATACCGACCACAGGAGTGTTCACTGGGAGCAGTTCAAAACATTTTACAGGAATGCTTTGATGCTATCCAGAGCAGCACTACTGGCCAGTAGCAAGACTGTAATTATGCTAGCTGGATTTGGAACCAGGGTTGAGTTGCGAGAATTCCCTCCTCAGCTCACCCGTTCCAGAACTTTATCAAGGCCAACATACTGTTGGGAAAGTTCAGTTCCAGTGAAAATGTAAGCCTACAGCTGAAAACCTCCTGGGCTTAGTTTTTGTTTTAAAATCTAGGTCATGTCACTCGAAGAGCAGTGGTAGATTTTCCACACAGGTGTAGAGGATGCAGGAATTCTGTATAGAAGAGAAAATACAAACAAAGAAATGTTTACAAAAATCTAACTGTGTATAGGGGAAAAAATATTAACACCAATTCATTATAAGCCTTGTCTCTGGCCTTGCTACCATCTGTGGTGGGGATTTTGTTCTGCAGCAAAAACGACCAACATACAGCCTTAAACACTGCCTGGAGCACACAAACCCTATGTTTATTCCCAGTGACACATTCATAAATTATAAAACCAAACGGGGACCACTTTGCGTAGGCTGCAGGAATTCACTTAGTCATGACATGTTCTGTCTGCTGCTGTGGCCAAGGCAGGCATTCTTGCAGCCAAATGCACATTTGTTTGAGTCAGGTATGTTCACCTTGTATACCTGAATGGTGCCCCTAACTTCCCACCCCAAGTTGATGGCACTCATGTGGCTTGTCACTGCTGGAGCAGGGCCAGGTGGCAGAGTGGTCAGTCACTCACAGCACCTTCACAGGCACCAATGACCTCAGCAGTCAAGCTTCACTCTGATCGTGCAGTTTCTGTGGGCAAAGATGACGGCCGTGGCTTTGGTTGGACTTTTCCCAATCTTTGTTGGCTACAGTTTTTAAACTCTTACTTCCTTGGCATAAACACATGTCCAAGCTTGAGACCTAGAGTCCAACTTTCAGCTCAGCCAAATTTTGCTAGTTTGAGGAACCATTGCCTCAATACTCTTATTCCTGAAGTGACTCTAAACCAAGGGATAGGCTGATCAATATTTGCAACTGGAGAAGTCTTTATTTGCTTTGTGCCTCATGGCACTGGCTTATGGGAGCTGTGTGCATGATGTCCTACCACAAGAACCCAGGTACAGTTCCCATTATTGTCTCAAACACTGTCAAGAAAACACACTTCTCCCCTTGCCTCCAAGCAAAGAATCCTCATGACTCCCTTCTCCTTTATTCAGTCTCAGTGCAAATCTCAGTATTTAAGCAGACAAACATGAATGTCTTATAGATTACTTTGTATGGTATAATTATTTTCAAAAGAAATTACTGACCTAGGGAATTATCTTACTCTTAGAAATGAATGCTGTTTTCCTGCCTTAGGAAGTCAGGATACCTTATCGTGTCTGAATACTTCAGTTCTCTCTGCCATACATTACCCTGATTAATTTTGGCAGTGATTAAGTTGTAGAAGTAATTTCAAGTTATGATCACATGGAACCATTGTATTCATCGCTGCAAAATCAGTGTTCCTGTTTTAGCCCTTGTGCCCCTTCTCCTCTGCAGAAGCATGGGAGGCAAAGCCTACTCCTGGAGGGTTTTTTTGGAGTATTTTCCTTCATCATTAATGAAAATACACAGGGCCTTACTCTCAAAGAGACAACTTATTTAAGAGAGGCAACAACTTTACTAAAAGTGTTGCAGTATAGCATCAAATAAGTATACTAAAGGTGGAATCACACAAGAACAATAACGCTGCTAAATTAAAGACAATCAATCTAAGTTCGCTTTGTCAGTCTTACAGATTACGAATGGAAGCGACAGACATGACAAATCCAACATGTTTGCTGGGTAAAACAAGAATATGCAGAAATACCAGACTCACCATTTATTTCCTTTATTGAGTTTTCTTTCTTGTTTCCTTCTCATTATTGCTGTCTAAGTACTTTTAGGGAAGTATTATAAGTAATGGCAGTAATCTATGTGAATTGAATGCCATTCATGGCTCAATGATTCTTCTTCAGCAATAGCCTTGTCTACTTTCAGACTGAGTATGTACTTTGTGCGGCTTCCCAAAATAACTTCCGGCAATCCCTGCAGCTAAAAGAGCTGTTGATTTCTAGAAAGTGACACATTAAGTGTCTACAGAAAGATCAAGTATGAATTGATTAAAGAGCACCTATCTGAATGTCTACTGTGAAGTGATCAATCACTGACAAGTTTCTGAAAGTGGTTTCAACCCTGCATACATACAAAAGTAATAAGTAGCAAAAAATATCAAGCAAATGCTTAGAAGTGTTCATAAAAGCTCTCCTTAAAAGAACTAACCCATATGACATCAGTTTATATTACTATTATATATGACAAATACTTAAATAACAACACTGCTAAGAAAATGGACTGGTACACCCACTTCACTGTTATCAGAGTGGTATTTGCTTAGTGAGGATATGTGATTATTTTACAGCGATGGAAGTTTCATTAGCAAACAATTTCACTGCAGTGCCAGCTAGTAAAGTGTTTAACGAACACACTGGGCTAAAGAGACTGCTCCCCCAAAAAAGTAGAAATTCACTTTGCAATTAGCCTGCTAATTTCTTGCTACTTCTCTAATAGAGCCCAAATAAGCTTAACAGGTTGCTATGACCCACACTGGAAGTCGCCACCTTTTGAGTAATATTGTGACCTATGTCATCATGTTCCAGATTGTACTTGTGAAAATATGTTAAAAAAAAAAAAAAGTGAGCTCACTTTTTATTTCAGAGTTCTTACAACCCAGTGAAATCAGGGCATATGTCTAATCAGTACCAAAATTACCCAACCAGACAAAGCCACCCAATATTCCACCAGGCCATCATTTCTAATCAAAGGCACCAGAGAGGACAGAGCCTTTTAAATTAAAGTAATTCTAGACTGTGGAGAAATTGTTTTATTTCCAAAAAAGAAAATAATGCTGTGAGCCCACCTGCTCTCATTAAAACTGGGGAGGCTGTAGTTGCACGATCCACTGACACCAAGGGCAATTCCAAGTCAAGAGTTTTGCACTTTTCCCAGTTCTTGGGTCATTTATGCCCAAGTTAATGCAGTGATATTACTCACAGTATGTCTCCAGAAAGTTCTGCTGGCATGTTCTCCTCAGTCAGGGTCAAGTGTGACTTCCATTAACAGATTACAAAGAAGGTTTTTGAGAACTGCAAACCTGGCCCAAATGCTCACATTCCAGAGAGAATTCCTTGACTGTGCAACAGCTAAAAAGAAACACAAGAGCAAGGGGACTTCTGGGCTAATCGTGGGACAGAGAATGGGACCTTCCAGCAGCCAAGTGATCTGAGCGAGAGAGATAACATTAAAGAGAACAGAGGAAGCATTAAAGTGGAAACTAAAACCTGGAGAGAGATGAAGGGCTGAGTAGAGTTACTGCTCTACAGCAATGAATCTCTCTCTACAAGTATTTCTGTGCAGCCCAACACTGCAGGAGTTGAGTGAGTTTATTCTTTACTTACTCCAACATCTCTATGAGAAAAGTAAAAATCACACTCATTTTGCACACAGAAAACTAAGTCAATAATATTAACGGGCTTATCTGACAGTATTCAGGAGGATGTAAGAACAAACGGCTCGCTTGTGTCTTTGTTAGCTCTCGTTTTAAAAATAACGCAGCAGGCAGAAGTGCCTTGATCTTTCACACACATGTGTCATGTCTGGGTCCTTCTTCTGATCTCTCACCTCAGATGACAACCCTCAGGATTACCCACATGACTGAGGGACTGGCAAGGAGCCAACAGATTACCAGGTCACTTCACATTGAGAGAGGCAGGCGAGGAGGAAGCCCGGGCAAATTGCTTTCTGGCAGAAAGAGCAGAATTTCAGCTTACCTTCCCCTGTGGGACACTGAGGTGGCACTGAGGTCTTAGAGGGGTGAGGTGGGACTGCGTTACTGAGGGAAGCCAGGGAGCATAGGCTGCACTATGGTCCTCATGGGCACACTGAGAAGCTGAAATTAATGCAAAGCATGCTGCTGATAAAGACAAACCGACATGTGAGTGAGATTACTCTGCCATGTAGCTGAGGAAAGCCAGACGATGTGGAAAAGCGGCCGCCTTCTCTGAGGAGGTGAGTGCACTCAGCTACAGCACACAGCGGCTCTGGGCTGTGCTGAGGGAAAGATAACCAAATGCTAGTTTAGAAGAACTGAAACACTATTCTTAATTCACCAGCTGAAGGTAAAACAATAAACTGATAAATGGTTATAAATACTAAAACTTCTTTTGGTTAGTGCTCAGAAAAGGGGAAAAAAAACACTAACCTGCTCTGAGGAAATTTAAAGGGGCAACCTCCCACTGTCCAAGTAAAACCAAGGAGGACAATACTCGGACATTTCAATATTTTGTTGGCAATAAACAATCCATAGAATAACTGACATTTTACTTAGTCTAACTGATAATTGAGTATTTTAAAAAAAAAAAACAACAAACACCACCACAAATGGAGAATCAGCAAGAGAGACAGGAGCCATGGCTTCCTGGTTAAGCGGGGCTGGCGCTGAGGCCTTTCCCGCCAGCACCCCTGCACCACCCAGGCAGGAGCAGCGGCCCGGCCTTAAAGCCCACTGCCACATCAGGATGGTTCAATCATGAAAGCAAGCAGTCAGCATTAGATTTCTTCTAAAATTAAAAAAATAAACTATACAAGAATGGCTGAGTGTGTGACTCCCACATACAATTTACTTATAATGCCAGAAAATTTGAATTGTCAAACAGGAACAGACCTTGAAGGAGGAACCTTTCTTCTCCAAAAATGCCACAGATGTTATCCTGTATTTTTATCAATTCTGTGGCATCAGTGCTGTTGTAACTGTTTTCCCTGCAGGAAACAGGAGGCAAGTTCTCCAGTCAGGTCTTTTTCCTCTCAATACTCATTTACGTGCTCCATTTTCATTAGATAAACACAGGGCCTGAGAGCAGCTGAAAAAGCACAGTAACTTTTTTCAGCCATGACACAGTGACCACCCATTGCAGGCATACACAAACATTTGATTATCCCACTGCTACTAGCCCAAATGTAGAATACAAAACTTGCAATCTGAAAACATTTAAACACAGAAGTTCTAACAATGCTTGCTTTTTTATTAGCCTCCACCTTTCCTTCTCATATAGAAATGTTCTTTCAGAACATATATTTGGAAAGAAGTGAACAGGGCAGATCATGGTCCTCCTCATCTCAGCCAGATTCCTCATTTCATCCTTTATGTGAATAGTAGCATCTTAGAGGACAAAAGAAGAAAGTGCTATTCTACAAACTGAAAGTCCTACATTTTTTTTTTCCATTTCCTTTTTTTTTTTTTTTCTTTTTTCCATTCTCCATCCTATAGCCTGGAGAGTTTCATATGGGCACCCAGTAAGTTCAAAAAGAGTTCATTTATGGTATATTCAAAGTCACACCCAAATTAAATTACTAGTAAACAGATACACACAAGGTGAACTGAACAAGTGAGAATACTGTCACTTTACACCAGTGAACCAGTCTCAAGACTTGCAGACCAAAAACATATAGTGCACCCAAAGAGGAGTGGGAGGTCACACAAGAGATGGACAAATGACTTCAAGAGCGAGGGTCCATTATTGCTCATTTTCACTTCTTTAAGTAAGCTAGCTTAGGTGAACTAAATTGCAGAACAAAGCATTCAAACATCTATCCAGACTGATTTAATCATTAGCTGACATGCTGTACTCAAGTTCCTACGAAGCACCAGCTTCAGCTAATCATTTCAAAAGCAAATGTGAAAGCTGTGCATATTGCAGCATTAATCTCTGTTATTGCACAGTAGAGTTACGTAACTAAAATACAGCACACACTGAGTTGATAGGAGCCATTTAAATACATACTACTCATTACACAGCCCTTGAATGTAACAGAGGGCATGAATAATAGCTTCAGCTAAAAGTCACCTGGTAGCAAGATGGACACGGATGCTTAGTTCTTAAATATGCAGAAAGTAAGTCTACAGCACTATAGCATGCCTATAAATGTGGTCTGTTTCCTTTTTCTTTTCTGAATTTGTACTTCTGCAGGAAAAAATTAATAAACATTACAGAAGAGATATGACAGTTAAAATGCTAATTAAGTAGGTTAATATCAAAGACTAAAAAAGATGAACATTTCTTTAGAGCTCTGCAACATGTATCAACTCAACAACAAATTGGGTTTAACACAGCAATCCATGGGAGAAAAAAAGTGTATAAGCATTGCTAGTATTTCTGGAAACTGCTTCAAACTGTTTTTACGACCTCATTCATTTTCAACCAATAGCACTAACAAATGCATTCAGTATAGCCCTTTTTGAAAATCAAAGCTGTCACAGTAATGGAGGCAAAAAGAAACTCAAAGAATAACCAGCAACTTCCACTTCAAAAAAAGTTGAAGCAAAATAAACCCCTGAGCATCTCAGCCTTACTATCTGATGCGGGATTGGTATCATTGTTCATTTTCAAACTTAAAGAAATTACAATATTTTTTGTTGCAGACACAACAACAGAATACATAGAAGGATAAGACAGGATAGTAACATTTGTTGAGGAAATTATACATTAATTTATAAGGGGTAGCTTCATAACAGTCTATTTAATAAAGTCTGGAATTTGTAAGAATATTTTTGCAAAAAAAACCATCAAGAGGATTGTTTGGTTACAGATTAATTTTGCTTTAAAAATATTCTCAAAACATATTTGCTAAACAGGTTTCATTTTACTAAGGAAAATAACAACTACTAACATAAATGCAGAGAATGTTAACATCATTAATAGGCTCATTTTTGACTGTATGTGCTAATGACATGAATGGACAGATCAGCCCACCAGAGCAGCAGCATCCCCTCCGCCCCCCATTACAGTCTTTCCAACCAACATAATCACCTTTGCTAATTTCTGTAATTCTTAAAAAATTCAAACGTTATAAACAAGATGTGCTCATAGATGTATCAATTCAAAATAGTTCTACCTGGACTACAGGTGCTAACTAATGTCTCTTAACATTTAATAGTAGCTTCCAGAACCCACAAATATGTTTTAGTTATTGCTAGAGCATGAGAATTATCTGAAAAAACATACTAAAGCTCTTCGAGAGCAATGGCAAGCTCTTATGGGTTAATTTGCCCCTTCTTACATAAAGAAGTGATGCTTCATTTCTTCTACTGATCAGCATCAGCCTCTTTTGGTGAAGACTGTTCTGTCAGCAAAGGATGAGATTTCCAAAGGCAGCACCCTTGGCAGCCACAGGTCCATCTTAGGCTGCAGCCTCACCATGTACCAACATCCCCAAGTCTGCCAGCATCAGTACACGCATAATTGTTGCCAGCGATCTGTAATAACTGAAATATTTTAAGGTGTAAAAACTTTCTTAGCAGAGTATTTTGACCTGGTAGGTTCAAAAAGTGGTTATGTAAGTGCAACAATACCAGAAGATTTAGGGAAATGATAAGCCTCCAAGCAAAAGGCCAGGTAAAAAGCATTTGAGTAAAGTTCCCTTCATCTATACTGCGGTCAGAAAAGGACAATGCATTAACTTCAGCCTAGCCCCACACACTGTAAACATCTCAGGGGAAAGAAATCCTTTCTTTGAGGGTTTGATAGCCATCCTCCATGGAGGGCTGGTGCACTGAGTGCCTGCCTTTTCTTGATAACAAGAATTCTGCTGAATGTGCCCTGGTCCATGAAGTTGTTTTGCAGAAGCAAGAGGGATGGCCAACAGAGATGTGAAATGGCCTCACGTTCTATTATCGTATCAACAACAATTTGCTTTGAGATCCACAATTTCATTTCTTCTCCAGACCCAAAAAGAACTAAGGCTTTGCAAATACTACATACAAAATAATATTATACACATAGAGCCAGAGTAAAGCACAGAAGAGAGTCACAGAAGAATTATTCCTCATTCTTCCTCTTGCACCAACTTCCAGGCACTCATCTTGGTGGTTGTTTTTAAATTTTATGCTGCTGTCTTGCTTCCAGTGATTTAATTTGCTGAGAACTCTCCCACTGACTTAAGAGGAAGGAGGACTGTATCCTGAAGATTCACCAGAAAAATGAAACAAGAGCTTCAGTGAAATATCCAAGCATACCACAAAAAGGCAGAATGTTTTTCATAGGTCCTTTACAAAGCATACTCCCTCCTACACCTAATTACACTTGACACTTTTATTCTTAAACTGTGGTGATCCACAGCCATTCTTAATGGCACAGTGGCAACTTCAAAGAAAGCTGCAGCGGGACATTTGAGACAGCTTACAAAGAAAAAACAAACAAACAAACTACAGCAGATAAAACAGTATCTAGTTTATTACATATAGAAAGAGATTTCCAGAATTTACAAACACCCACATTTTCATTCCAGGGAAAGAGTTAATTTGAAAAGTTCACCCTTTTTTGTTTTCATTTTCTTTTGTGGTTTTCTGTTGGATGTTTTTTTTTTCCTATTCTTTACAATATATACAATGGAAGACTTTGATTTCTTTTTCTCTGATTTTTTGTCAGTTTCTGTGCAATTGATGAATTCAAGTTGACACTTGTAAATATCATGTACAGTAAAATTTGTCTTCATTGTAGTTAATACAGATTATTATTTTACAAGGAGTACAAAATTACTTTTCTTCTGGAAAGAAATCAGCTCAACACCAGGGTTATTTTACAACTGATAGTATCAGTAAATATGACTGTACAATCAAGGCCCAGGGACCAATGACTTGTATTATATTATTTTCTGAATTACAATCTTAAAACAAGAATAGTACCCTACTCTATTCTTAGAAGCCTTGTTTTAAGCAGGTTTCCCACTCTGTTTACAACAGAATATAGTATACCTCAGTTCCACATCAAAAAAGATGTGCTGTAGGAAAAGTTACATTTTAATTAAAAAAGTACATGTATAAATCAAAACCTATGTTAAATATTTAATACTCTTCAACCAACATTAAGTTTTGTATGTAATAATTTACAAGGATGATTTGTCATACAGGTTTTCAGCAGCAAATGAAGTTGTGTAAATGTGCTAGTAAAATACCCATTCTCACCATGACATAGTGGTGGGCACATCAGTTCACTGTGGCCAGCTAAGTCCTTACGGTAGAGGATTAAGTAAAAGAGACTCATTGTCCAGGTGTCACAGTGCTTCTGCTTGGCACAACACAGGATGTGCAGCTCAGTCAACTAACTCCTGAGGTTTGTGTAAAGTAAACAAACTGAACTGGATGCATCGTACCCATTTACAGAGGAAGAGGAGGAGGAGGAGGTGAGGTCCTAGTTGTGGTAACATGAAACATGTAAGAGTCTTGATACCCATGAGTTAAAAGAAGGATTTGCTGAGGTTGTATAGGTCATCATTCTGAAAAGGAAAGAGAAAGAAAATTAGCATCATGGGCACTGTAAAGTTTTCCTGTAATTATCACATCCCCCCCGAACATCCTTCACCTTTTTTTTCTTTTGAAATGCTATCATTCAAACTGAAAATGTTAGCACCTTGAAAAATTATGGCATACACATTTGAACTGTACTCAAGCATCTGAATCCCAAGAGCATTTAAAACAGATGTTGGCAATGAAATTACAAGGAGTCAGAAATACATTTAGACTTGCAAGAGATTCACCTAAGCAGAAACAATTTGATTGTCTATGCCAATTACCCCAGAAAAGTTGCTGTGACGAAACAAAACAAGCTCAAACAACTACCCTGCTGCTGGCATTTTTACCCAAAATGTAGAAGACTCAGGTCTCCTTGTAGGGCTTCCTAGCCATCTGCAAGTGCCATGTTTTGCTTGAGAAGGATGACTGAAGTACAGAGCATCAGGAGTGCAGCACCACCATTCACCACTGACACACAAATTACAAAAAAATTGTACCCAGGAAATCCTATTAAAGTCCATAAATGTATTTACACTTCTTTTCTATCTCTGACAGAGTACTATGTGAGTAACAAAGTACTGCAACCCTAACAAGGATTACTTACTATGTTGCATAGCACAGGTTTACTAAGGAGCAAATGCCAGATGTTGCTTTTAATCCACATCTTAAGAACTGTGTGCAGTTCTGGACACCATAAGAGGACATAGAACTATCAGAGAGCATTCAAAGGAGGACTACAAAGATGGAGAAGGGTCTGGAGGGCAAGGTGCATGAGGAGCTGCTGAGGGCCCTGGGTTTGTTCAGCCCAGAGCAGAGGAGCTGAGGGGAAGCCTCATGGTGGCTGCAGCTCCTCACAGGGAGCAGAGGGACAGGGCCCGAGGGAACGGCATGGAGCTTTGTCAGGGGAGGGGCAGCTGGGGGTCAGGTTCTGCACCACAGGGTGGTGGACACAGCCCTGAGCTGCCAGAATTCAAGAAGCTTTTGGACAGTGCTCTCAGAGATAGGGTTTGAGTGGTCCTGCGTGGAGCCAGGGGCTGGAATTGAGGATCATTGTGGGTCTCTTTCAACTTGGGGTATTCTATGATTCTGTCATTCTGTGATTCTCATCATCTCAGCTCTAGCCTTCCTAATCTAGCATACAATGCAGATGCCTTAAGTCCTCCCCCAGCTCTGCATTTCAGTTGACTTTACTCAGGTAGGTCATCAGTCAAAGTGCTCTTATGAGGTAAATCTACATGAACAACAGAGGAGGGAGTGAGACTCCGTACTGATCTGCCTTGTGTCCTGCTGAGAATCCCATGGCAGACTCTGCACCCTTGGCAGGACATGATCTCCTTGCTGGAAGAACCAGGGTCAGAGTCATGCATCAGGGTACCAGCAAGAGCTCCAGCTGCCCCTAGGCCTGGCCAGTTGCAGGCCCACACAGAGCCCACCAGCAGGCAGCCACATCCTAGCCTCCAGGCAATACCACACACAACCCCAGAGCTTCTCTCTTCACACTACAGCGGGCTGTAGCCATACCCACTGGAGCCTGAACAACACATCCATGAAATGAATACCGGTTTTGTTTTCACTGGGGTTAGAGGACTACCATCATTTACATTTTGGTAGTTTCACACAAAAACTGATGAAGCAAGACTTATATTTTACATAAATGTGTGTCTATTTCTATATTAAATATTAACTAAGCTCCTGAAAATATAGGTAAATAGTGTATTTTCCTCAGTACAAATAAAGACTTCCCATACACATATTGAAGTATAAAACTGAAAAGACCTCCTGTCCTATATTCTTTAATTGCCCAAGAATCAGAATTTATTTTCTGTGGTCCTTCAAGTGAAAGGAAAGCCTATCCTTGCAAGTGATGTGTGGTATGCTGGGAAAACTCCCCAGAGAATTATCTCACAGATCTCTTATTTACTTTCAACTTTCTTCTGCACTTGTATTGCAACCTCCTGGAATGTTCCGAGCAGAATATCTATATACAGCTTTGCAGAACTTTGCAGCTTTCAAATATGCTTTACCTAAAATTAGCCAGTAATGCCATACCGTATTAATAAAGACTAATGACAAAGAATAAATGGCTTAAATTAAATCAAAGTGTAATGGGTGCATGGAAGTGCACATTTCCCACACAGCCCGGGTGCAGCAGGGCTGCAGGAAGAGTTTAGTGACCACTGGCAGGGCCACCAGTCTCAGCTTCTCTGCATGGTCAAGACAAGATGAAGGAGACATGTGTCCTACATCACTGGAACTTATTGTGTTAAGAGATTCAAAACATGTAAACCATAATTTGCTATGTCAGGACACAAAGTGACACCTCTACACTAGTATTCAGGTAATCTCAACTGAAATATGTAATATGGAAAACAAAATGGTTTGCCTAATGCAATTCAACACCCATTCAACCAACACAGTAAGGATACATTGCAACTGCTATTTGCGACACTCGTTGCTGATTTAGAAGTCAGAAGAGTAGAGGAAGAAAGAGTAACAAGTCTCTCTGAAAAAGAAAACACTTCCCAGAGGAATTCACTAAGCAAATAGTACTGAAGAAAATTACAGTTACAGCAACCCAGACACTTGAATCTTAAAGTCCTGAGTGTGTGTAAATGAGTAAAAAAAAAAAAAAACCAACAACAACAAAAACCACAGCAGGCTCAAATATCTGAGAGCTTGAGACTCTGGATGAAGACAGAGTCGTGCAGGGTGTGAACAGGACTGGGCTGTGCTTCGTATAAACTACAGCTGCAGGTACGAGAGGAGGCAGGGCATGGGCCCCATCTTCAAGCTTGTTATTGCACCTCCAGTATGTCCAGAAGTTAATATGGAAAACTGCTTGTCAAGCAGGGAAAGTATTACCAGAGCACAACTCAGCCCTCATCAGTCATTTTAGAGACTAACAATATTGCAGTTCACAAACCTTAGTGACCTTGTAACCATCATCATTAAGAAGTACTTTTTAGAAGTTGTTTTTAAGCATCTCTACTGCTCACCAAGATACAGAAGTTCCTTAGAAACTATTTATTATTTTGGCCTAACAAAAGAAAACACCACCAACTTTAGCACTTCAGTTTAATACAACAACCCCTAACTCAAGTTACCGGGGCAGTAATGCACATGCAAAAAACCTGCTATATATTTTCTACAATTTAAAAAAGAACAACACAGGAAAAGAGAAGTTTTCTTCTAATTTCACGAGCAGAAAAAATTAGACTGTGCTATGCACCCTGTGAGATTACTGATGGCAATGATTGTTTTCATCTCCCTAATTCCTCCTAGAAATCTCTTTCTGCAAAACAAGAACTGGGTAACGGAGAACAACCACCCCCGCTGCTATTACATGACAGAGGTGCCTGTCCTGCCTTTATGCACAACAGTGCCCAGAAAGCAGTCCTTCTGAGAGTAAGCTGCTGCTCCAGGGTCACTGCCAACAGTCAACCCGGAAGGCTTTGATCCAGGGAATTCTTGATTGTGCATAACTTCTAGCAAAAAGCCTCGTCCTCAATTTTAGCATACATACGTTCTTTGTTAGACTCAAAAGAATACTTCTTAATTTTATGGCATAACAATTTTCTCTCTCTTCAGGGAATTATTACAATATGTTTCAAAGCGGAAGCACCTTATAAGGTATTGAAGTCATCAGCTGGATACCTCATTGTTTCTTATCAACAACCATAAGCATTTCCTTAACAACATATAAAAACAGCGTGGAAGGCAAGTGTTTTAATAGAGAGCACTAGGACTACAGTGAGCTGAGGTAAGGATCATTAAAACCACTGACATCACTGTTGGCAAGCATGGAAAAGGGAAAACCTGTGTTTAATCTATTTCCTATTGACCACAAGCTTTAGCTGGAGTTCCCAATAATGCAGTTCATGGTTGACTTTATGGAAAAAATTAGTGATGCAAGAAAAACGTACTGAAACAAACAAGCATCTTTAAAAGTTACTACAATGTACCTTTGACAAGCAGCCTCTGCTCAACATCTGTTACAACACACACGCAGATAACACAAATGCACGTTCCAGCTGGCAACGTTTTCAGCTCCAATCTATTAGTCCAGGCTGGATACAACACAAACAACTGGAGTTCCTATTACAGCTCAAGTCCCATTCTTAAATCCAGTAACTAAAAATAAGTTGATAGCACACTTTATTTCCATTATGGGGGAGCTGGAGGAAAGGCATATTTAAAGTTCTAACTCTCAATGAGCAGAATGTCTAGACAATTTAACAATATGTCTTTCCTGAAGTTAACTGAATTTTTATACGTAAAGTAGATGTATTGTTGAAAAACAGTCTGAGTGCAACCTCTTACTCCTTCCTTATAATCCACTCTTGATAAAAGATAACCAAAGAACAAATATATCAACAAAAGTAAAAACTCAAGTCATCTTCAAGCAAAAGACTGTTCAATTTAATCTTCTATGTTCTATTAAAAGCTAACAACACATCCCATCCCTAAAACATCAACAGAAACGTTCATCCAAAGCGTCATTCTACTTAAAAAGAAGATCGTGTACAGCTCCTGTTGAAGCTCTGCGATCTATTTGTCAAATAACTATGGAATCTGATGAACATACTGGGGCAAAGTGGTGCTCCCAAATGCCAGAGCTGCTCAGTACATTGTGACACCTCTTCAGTGTTCACTGGATGTGCATGGGACGCAGCGGCTGCAGAGGACTGTGCCACGGTTCTGCCATCAGCCTTGCTCAACCAAATGTATTCTCCAAAACTGTTCCTATCCCCCCAGCATCTTATTGGAAATGATGAGAAAGGAATAAATGCATTTTTATTTGCTTTAGGATGGCATAGTGCATCTTATTCTGTGTAGATTAATAAGTGCATAATGAACACAGCTACTGAGTAGAAAAACAAAAAGGTCAGGAACAAAGGGTCACAATTAAAGGGACAGCCATTATTAAAATACAGCAGAAGACTCCTGCAGAACTTCACAAGCCCCGATCTGCATGTGACCTGGGCCCCCTCTGTCTGGCCAGGTAACTAAGCGTCTTTAGAAATCTGACACGGTAAATCCATTAAGCAGTGCTGAAACACTCATTTATAGCTCTTGTCTGGGTGACATTTGCATGAGTCATCATCTAGCTACAATGAATTGGTGCACATCTCCTTAAAAGCTGAATTTATCCATGTTTTTGCGTTCACCACACTCATGATCTTAAGTAGTGTCTGTTTACATTTTTCTTGGCATTACTAACATGCACACAGATATGGGAAGTATTCCATTTGGATAAATTAAAAACATCAACCAAGGCTTAAACTAGCTCATATAACTCCTTTTCAAAGAGATGCAAATATATGGTCCAATCTTCCCCACCTCACTCAGACCTTGAAAGAGTAAAGGAATGCAAGAAGAAACAATGGTTGCTCTACTATGTTAACTGCGGTCTGAATTCTAACAAAAGGAATTCAAAATAGAACTAAACAAGGTAATTACAACGTTGCTATTTGACAGGCTATAATCTACATTTACTAAATCTAGATGAGCTTTTCTTCATTGTACCCCAAAATGCCTATTTCAGCTTTCTCCTGAATGTTATAAATGGAGAATGACTTGGTTCAAGTCCTTTCCTACCAGACTGAGCAGTTGGATCTGGTGTTTTCATCCCTTTTTCTCCTTCAAATAGACTATCATTTTCTGATGGAGGAACCTCAGGAAAAATAATACGCAGTACAGTCCTTCTGCCATGAGTTAAAAAAAATTCACTGCCATCTTCCCCAGAAAGAGAGAAAGATGGCAGGGAAAAACAAAACAAAACAAAGCAAAACGAAGACTCTTAAAATAAGATGATGAACAGAATCAGGTTCTCACACTTAAAGCAGCTCTTACTCCCATTTCCTGTGCTCTGAGCATAGTGGGAAAACACCAAATAAACCACAAACATTCTTTGGACCAGCTTCTGCTCAGCAAAGAGCTCATACATCTGATTTCAACAGTTCCAACTGAAGTGAATTCTGAACATCTGATTTCAACATCAGTGTGTCAACCTGATTTACGCTCTCACTCACGACAAAACTAAACCCATCACTGCAGTCAGCAAGAAAGGCTGCTGCCACAGGCAGGAAACCAATGACTGACCGCCAGCAAACATCTAGCACAGGAGAGAGTGACAGCGTTAGAGGTCAGATTTGGCCACTTCCACCTGTAAGGAGCAGGAAACAAGCCGGCTGCTGGCACTGGTGTATAAAGACTTTGAAGAAAGTAATTCACAACAGAAGAATTATTTGAGGTATTTTCCTCCTGCTCTATTACACAGTTAGAAGTTTGAGCAAAACTGACTTGACTCAAGAACTGAATTTCTGATGAAATACTTCATCTTCTCAATTGTGGAAGAAAAAAAAGCTATTGAGCTTTTGTTTTTCTTAAGTTTTTCAAAAAGAAAGAAGACATAAATAAGTTTAAATAGAAATACCTTCAATTCTGTATAGTCTGTTTAATAAAGAAATTCTGCATTTTTTCCTCACAGTGATGCAGCAAGACAACTGTCCAGCAATTAAAAGTTACAAACAAACAAACAACAGATGCAGCCTTAGATTCAGGCTGTTTCTTGAGTTGTTTTTTTCTTAATGTTTGCTTTTTGTTGTTGCTATCATTTTTTAATGAAATGTAAAATACAAGAAGAGTATCTCTCACGAAAAATTGCTACACTGTAAGTTTCTTCCCATTTTGTAAGGACAGAAGGTCTGTATCTTTCTCCCTCCTTTGCTAACAGCCCAGGCCAAATAACCAGCTCAGGGTTGAGTGTAACATACATGAAAAGAAATTCCCTTCTGTTTCAGAACAGAAGATATTAACATTACTATGAAGCCTAGGAACACAGAGTCTCTCTAAATTGATACTGACAGTTCATACCAAATCTTCTCATAGTGCTCCTGTAATACACTTGGTAGCACTGTTTGTATTTGGTGTCCCGTGGATAGATCCACTCGTAGCCCAGTGTCTTCCTCCCTCCCCCCAGCTGCAGTAATGAGAAGGAATATCAAACACTAAATGTGCGTCATCTAGTTACTAGCTTCAGCTTTCACAGGACAAAACTACTTCTGTTTTTGAGAGTGAACAAGAGCAGCAAATTTAACAAAAGGGGTCATTTATTTTGGAATTTGTACTGTTCACTTTGCTGAGTTTTCAGTGTCTAACCCTGAAGGATTCGGGACATACATGATCCTCCAATGATCCCATAACCCAGGGCCAGGTCAAGAAAGTAAAGGTGAAATGCACTGTGTGTGCCTGTACCCTTGAAAAAGGAGAACATTAATCAGTATTTATGAGACATATGACCATATATCAACAACTTTACCAAGCAACATCCAGAAACATATCTTCATTATGCAAATTATTTCTCGAAGGAACTTTCTTAGCAGGAGTTTTTTTACTTCATTTTGTTTTACTTATAACTTTTATGGTAGTTCAGAATTCAGTAAAACTCAGCACTGCTGGCAACCACTACAACTGCTCTCTCCCTATGGGGAAGCAGATGATCAACACACCTTTAGATGCACTCACACACTCTCAACTTGGTACCAATTTAAAACTCACACAATTAAATTTGACCAACTTGAGTGCACTGAAGCTGTGCTCATACTATATCAAATAAATTACATCAGCAGTAGAGCTCAGTACCTCATAAAACACAGCATAGCTTCCACATAATCAGAATACATCTTAGTGACTCAACTTTCACATTCATTATCTTTCTGTTAACTTGCATTTCATTTGCCTTTCTGCACTGTGGTCTATTTCCCCATTTCTGCAGCCAAACACTGCCACTTCCCCTTGACGCTTTTCTGACTATTTTATAATGCTCATTTTCTGTCATGTTGTCTTTTTACAGTATGTAAACAATAAAACAGAAACAAACCAAAACAACAATAAACCCTATATAATTAGTTCTAACTACCTTGAAACCATATGATACACACTAAATTGTAAGAGTTCCACCTTAAAGGAAAGATCTGCACCATTCGGATTAACCAGAGCCATTTTCCTCCCAATGGACATTAAGGGGAACAAGGCAGAAGAAAAATGGCATTTAAAAGGAAGACATACAGAAGCCCCGCAGGGGATAACCTGGCCAGTTGACCTTCCCTTTGATATTTTGCCAGTGCAAATTAAGTAGCTAGTCTGCAGCACTTCTGGCAGCAGTGTGGGAAGGAAGTTGTGCAGTGATTTTGGATGAAACACTTCCTCAATTCCCAACAACAGTACCTTAAATATCAAAAAGGATAATAACGATAATAAGGAGGTAGTGGCAAACACATTCTCAAAAACCAGCTAAGAAAGCAGAGGAGGGGATTAAAGGAAATGAAATGTCATTAAGTAGAAAAAATGTAACAAGAGGTTCACAAAGCTAAGGTGGCTGCAAAGCATACGTTATTTTGACACCACTTGCCATGCCTTAATAAAAAGCTGTAACAGAAATAAAAAAGAAAATAGTGCTTTGTTAAAGTAAAAGGAGATGGCTTTTGGTGAGAGGCAAAAAGACACAGTAAAGTTTGTTACAACTTGAAGCTGTACTAGAAAACAATTATTTAACCACAGATTGAGCTTTTCACCAAAATATCAGGCAAGTCTAATACCAAATGAATTGCACTAGCTGCTTTGTCCCATTTTCTTCTTTATATAGCAAAAAGGTAATAAATGTTACAAGTCTATCTGAGAAATTTATTTTAGTAAGAATGTCTTTTCCCACACATCCACAAGTTACTTCTAGTTCCTTGCAAATGGCACTCAATTGACCCGACACCCCAGTGCCTCATGAGTAGGTGCAGGCTGGTGGGGATGGCTGGGGCGATCCCTGCTCCCTCCTAGCAGCTCTCAGCCACCTCCATTTACAGCTGGCACCACTAAGATGGGCCAGAAGCAGTTTTGGCGACAGACTGCATTGCGAATAGGTGCCAGCGTGTTCATCTATGGACTGCATGGGTTCATCCCACAAAGTGAGCTGTGCATACACAGCAAACCCAGGCTTAAGGAGAGAACAACGACACTCTTACCTGCCAAAAGTCTCCAGGAGACGCACCTCCTCTCCCACTGCCACAGATTTCCACTAAGGTGGATTCAAATGGTATTTTCCTCTTTCCAGCACTTCAAACCTGACCTTCAGAATCCTTTGTCACTTAAAATTGACAACTGAAATCTCAAGCATCACAAACTGTGCTCACAACTCCTGAGCAGCAGAGCGCTGTGGCTGGGGAACACAACCTTGACACAAGGGGGTTAAGGACACATTTAGAAGTAGAGAGACTTAACATCTAAAAAGCTGGTTCTCAGTTTGATTCCCTACATCGCTCCACTTATGTTGCTTTGTCTGGGTCTCACGTAAAATAGATAAAATCTCTCTACCCCATTTACTATCTAAATGAAATTTGCTAGTGCGGAGGAGAAGGAAATTGTGATGTCTCAAACGCACACAGTTAGCTGAATAGCCACGGAACGATGTTTGTTCCTATCTTCCTGTCTCTCAGTGCCTTGACCGTGAGTTGAGAACTGCTACCTGATGGAAGAGGGCAGGCTGTCAGGGACCAGACAGCAGGGTGACAAGTGTCTTCAGAGGGCCCACGTGATGACGGATGCAGGGCAGCATCTGGACAGTGTACTATAAATACAGCATTAGGCCAGTCATATGTAGTATATAAATGAATACTTGCTTCATTCCCTCAATACTATTTAAAAACTGAAGAAGAAAGCACTGCATGTGAGGAAATATTAACGTCCATATTCAATTCTATTCTTAATACAGACTTAAACGATGAGAATGCATATGCATTAAGCAGGGACAAAACTATCAATGCTTAAAAAAAACTAATAAGCATTTGAGAATTTCGTGACTATATTCCAAGCATTATTCAACATTAAAGCACATTTGTAAAATTAAGGAAACACTACATGCAAATAAAATTCTTAACTGGAAAAAGAAACAAAATTCCAGCATAAGAAAATACATTTTTATTCACAGAGCACAAGTTTCACCCTTTAATAGCACTGATTTAATGATGAAGATATTCAGGACTGCAATGGGATTAACCTCAAAAATAATACTGAACACTTTAACGAGGTCTGAGTTAGTTCATGGCTGAACTACCCACTCTGCCATTAAACACTGAAATGGATGTTTGTATATAGATTAGGCTCTCAAAACAATTGTCATCCAATTTATTTTCAGAAACCATAGTAACAAAAAAAACAGTAAATATAGGGTGATGACAGGGCACAAAGGAAACCAAAGTCTGATCCAAAACGATGGGGCTATCTCAAGCTGGAAGTGGAGGGGCAGAGGAAGGAGCACCTGGCAGGCGCTCAGGGCTGATCTGGATACAGCTGTGAGTTAAATCCAAATTATAAACACCAATCAGACAACCATGTCCTTCGCTGCTGTTTCTTTAGAGTTCCACTCAGTGAAATCCTAAAAGGCTGAATGACTGCCAACAGTGCATTTTAAAGATATGAACAGCTTAAATGGACTAGTCTTCACTTGCTCAGTTGCTATGATTTCCAATGGGAAACTAATCAACAGTCACATTAATAACTTAATTTCAACACCAATCTAGCATTCTAAGACTATGATCACACAAGTGAAAGACAAAGTAGGTAAAAGTTGTTCTCATCATCAAATTTGCAGCCAAAAATTTTAATTCAGCAATTCTTTCATTTTCCAAAAGCACACCAAGGAGAAATTTTCCCCATATAATGGAAGTTGTTCACCACAGTATCAGTAAGTATCTCACGAGATGATAGATACTGTATTATTGTGACACATAAATCTTCCATCAGTTGTCACATCTAGTATTAAGGATAACCTTTTAGAAGTTATTAGTGTAAGTCAACAGAAAATTTAAAGCATATAGTAATACAGATTAAAGGCTTAGCATGCACACAAAAGGATCTGTACGTGATATTACATCTCATTAAAACACCATTAAGGTGTCTTGGTTAATCAGTGATTAGAAACATCCACTAAACATTAACCCTGACAAAACACATAACAATTTAACTTTATTACGTAGTATGAATACACTATAGAATCTCATAAAATGGGAATTTCTCTATGTTCCTGTGACCTAGGACATGAACTTGGGTATCAAGAGAGGAACTTTAAGTATCTTGGGCTGCTGACATTCTCAGTGATTACAGGTGTAACTCATGCCACAGGTAAACCTCTCAAATGAATAAACTGCATCAATCAGTCTTTTATATCCACTTAATTCAAAATGTTACTCAAAAACACACATTATGTAGCAAAAAAACCCCTGTCCTGAAATGCTATGAAGTTTAATATTATACTGGCTGAGCATCAGTAATAGTTTAGGAATGGTTTCGTGAAGTAGTATCTAACACGTAGTGACTAAAACTACAAGTCTTACTAGTTCAGAGTAGAGCTGACAATGGAACACAGGTTTCTTATCTCCAGAACTAGGCCTGCTCTTAGTCCTGAGCAAGTCGAAAACTGAAATGTGCTAAAGAAGCAAGGAGGATTAGGAATAGACACAAGCTTTACCATGTAAAAGATCCTCAAGACAAGTTACTGAGTCTGACACCCGTGCTTCCTTTTGCCATCAGGTCTTCTAACAACTGTGTATCCCTCCGCTGAAATCTTCAGCAAAGTTCAGCCACATCACAAAAAATCCATTGATTAAAATGCCCTGAAAATAGTATTTGTAGGCACACAGCTATTTTCTTTTCCTTCAGAGTAATTGGATTGCTCAACTGGTAGTTGAATAAGCCAGTCAAAGGGCAAAGACATTCATCTGCAGCACAGCAGAAACACAGTGAGCTAGCGCAAAAACAAAGACAATACAAGCAGCACGGTTGCCAAAAGACAGAAAATACATCCTGCCATGCTCAAGAAACCATAGTTTGCACTGGTTTCTTTAGCCTGGTTTCCTGACGAAATAGAGCTCATGTAATTGATAGACTAGAGAGCAGACCACCTAAACAGGCTATAAAATTCAGCTTAACTTCTGCAAAGACACAAAATTTCAGATATATCGAGTTCTCCTATGCTGTGAAGAACTCCAAGACTGAGAGAGGATTCCTTCTCAGAGGCATAGCTTCAGCAAGCACAGCCCAGAGGCAGCAGAGCTCGCAGGGATCAGTGCTCCCAGCAGCCCTTGTGCCCACAGCACCACGTCTGGCAGGGACTGCAGCAGAGAGGGCAGAGGTGTGCGGAGGCAGGAGAGGATAGTGTAATAAATGAAAAAGAAAGCCACAGGGAGTAGTTCCACTGCTCACAGATCATCTGTTTGCATAAGCAGTTTTGCTTGGAGCAGCATTTTGTCACTACTATTATAGTTATGTAATGTGCAAAGAATGTATTAAATTCTTAAATATTACATGAAAATTCAAGGCTTGTGTATCATATGTGGAAGATCAAACAAGGTGGGAAATGTTCCGCTCAGCCTTCTAGATATCATTTGAAAATCAGAAGTAATACACTTCAGAGTGCAGTCCAGACAAACACCTGCGATGGAAGGAGGCAGCTTGAAAAGCAGGACAAAAATACCTGTGGCTGTGACATGCAATAGTGCCGTTTTCAAGAAAGCTCTTGCTGCTCAGACCTTGGTAACCCAAGCTGCAGTGAGATTACAACTAGCAGCCATGTCCTGGAGTGAGCCTCGATGTAAGTCACTTCCAAATCCAAGGCTTCAAAGCAAGGAAAGTTTCACAGCAAGGTCCTTTCCAAGTACTCTCAGAAATAAGAATTGTCCTGAAAGGAGGAGGAGGAAAAACAAGGAACACTTGTTTCCTACAGAAAACTGCTTCCTGTATTGGCAATGACAGCTTTCTACTACACTTTATCCACAGTTTCAGTAACAGCATCATCACCATCTCTTTTAAAGTTATTCCTTTCAACTCATCAAACTTGCTTCATTTCCAGCCACCAACTAGGCAGAATACTTAATGAAATGTTTGATTTTAATTATGAACAGCGACAACTGGAATTCAGAGCTCCTGCAGCATCTATAGACACCTCGTTCTACAAAGACAACACGAAGAAATACAAACACAAGAACCTTCCCTTTCCATAGGTCAGTATCTTGATATTTCAGCAAGGTACAACCACCTTTCCAACCCTCCTTTTTGTCTCTGATTCTAGCTACAAGTCACAGCTGCTAGGAAAAGATGCACTGAGGCCTGAGGAGCTTGGATGTGGGTAAAGTCCAGCACAGTGGGAGCGAAAGCTTTGAGAAATAATAACTAAGAGGTGCAACGAGTTCTACTGTAAATACAACCTGGCAATTTTCAGTTATTTGGACTATTGACATAACAAAGTATGGCTTTCAAACAAATACAGCGCCTGAAATTTAGAGATAACTTCCTTCCAAACTTCAAGGTCACTGTACAAAACATGGAACACATCAGAGCTGTTCAAAGCATTGGTTGGAAGGTACAGTGGTCCCACTGACAGCACCCCTGAGGATGGTCAGATTCCCTTAGGTAAAGCTTTCCAACGAATTTCCACTGAGGAGGATTGGTACTCAGTCCCTAGCCTTAAACACTGAAAGTTGTCAAAAATATTAGCAAATTAGATGTTCTGGTTTTCTACCACCTAAATTATAGACAGTAATACAAACATTCACATGACTTTTTAAATAAAATCATCTTGTAATGCACATTATTAAAACAATTATAATGATAAACAACTTAGCTGAAAGACCCCAAAATTCTTCAGCAATATCTAGGGAGAGACTCTTTATCAGGCATTGTAGTGATAGGACAAGAGTAATGGTTTTAAAACTTAAAAAAAAAAAAAAAAAGCAGTAGATTTATATTAGACACAAGGAAGAAATTCTTTACTCAGCGGGTGGTGAGGCACTGGAACAGGTTGCCTGGAGAAGCTATGGATGCACCATCCTTGGAGGCGTTCATGGTCAGGTTGGATGGGGCTTCGGGGCTTCTTTTAAGTGTCCCTGTCCATGGCAGGGGATTGGAACTAGACAGTCTTTAAGGTCTTTTCCAATCCAAACCATTCTGTGAGTCTACAATAATTTAGACAATCAAGATTTTTGCTAGCATTATCTTTGCATAATTGTAAATAGTGGCTTTCTATTTAAATATTTAAATAAAATTCTCCTTTGCTACTGCTTCTGTTTGGCAACTATCCCCCAGATGTTTTTAGGATGTATCCATCCCCCTACATTCTTTTCTATACGAAAAGAGCTCCTTGCTGCTATATTATTTCTCAGCTTAAACCTTCAAGAATGAAGTAAACAACACAATTTTTCTGCATGGTTCCTTCAGTCGGAACAATCTTAAAACAGCAAAAAGTAGTCACATATTCAGACAGATGCCAGATTTCAAAGCTGTGTACTGTAAATGTTGAACTAGCCACTTCAAATATATAAAATATTACTCCACTAAACAGAGCTATGCTTCACTGGAAGTCAGATGACAAAATTAATGGAAATGTAGGAAAGGAGAACTGGCTTTTGGAAACATCCCACAGCTCCCAATGAAAGTAATGATTAAACCAGGGAAGAACACAGATGTCCACTGACGTTTGCCTTTAAAAAAAAAAACAAACCATAATGCTGCAATCTTCATTTATAACAAACTTTAAAGCAAGCAAGCAAAATGCATTACTAGCACTGATCAGATGGGCCTGCAGCTGCCCAAAGTACAGCCCCGCTGCAGGCAGAGCAGCTGCTGCCCCGAGCAGCGAGCAGCCCAACGCCAGCACTGCTGGGAGCCGGCACTGCGCCTCTTTCTTCTGACTTGGGAAGCCAGCATGCAACCAGGAACAATATGTTTATAGCATTATAATCCATATTCTGTAATATGTAAACAAGTACCCATTACTTAGAGGCCACAGATGAGCATAATATTAAATAGCAATAGAAAACAGCTGTATTTTCCTTCCCAATTGTTTATATTTCTAAAGCATCCGCTCTTTAAAATATTGTCCATTCAAATCAAAACATGCTGTGCCTGAACGAAGGACAAAACAACAACAGTAGTTTTAAAACACTCCATTTCCTGCAATACTACGCAAATTAAACTTCAGGCTGCAGCCAGAGCAGCTCATGTACTTCAGAGGGCGAAGCGATCACAAGCGTACAGGGGACAAGGGGAACACATGGCTCCGCAGCGCAGGCCGCCCACAGCACCGCCCCAGTAACCCTGACACCACGGTGATGACTGCTCGTGTTTTTGTGTGAGCTAGCCTACTTTTTGCCTTCGCCACAGACCTGTGCTATTATCTTTCCCTCTCTCTATATATGCACAGATTTTGATTACATACTATATATATATATATATATATAAACATATCAAGTACACACATATACATATATAAATCAGAATATCCACTCTTACTTTGTTGATATGGGTTAACAGAAAGAAACATTTTTCTTAGTACTTCCTTCAAATGTCTCCAGTGTGCACCACATTTCCCATCACTATTAACTACAGCTATCAATCATACACAGATTTAATCAACCACTAGAAAATAACCAACCCCAAACACACGATCCAGAAGCTTTCAAAGTTCCTTCCAGAAGCAGCTTATAGGGAGAAAACAGAAACGCTAAAACCTCTTGTAAGCTCAGCAGCTGAGACACATGTGATCAACAACACTGCTTCAAAACATAGCAAGAGTTTTTAGCTATCTCACCTTTTGCCTTCATTTCCAACAAAACCGCGTTCAAACGTAATTCTGTTACCTGCACTACAGCAGAAGCCAAGAGAAGCTGGTTGAGGCTTCTGGGGAGGAGAGGGGATTGGGATACATATGGTTACAAACCTGCAGACACCATCTCCTATCATAAACACATCCACACAGAGCTTGCAGCTGGGATTTCAGACACTTCATAAATAATATCAATTCACTGCCTGCAAAGCTATCTGGAGTCAACAAAACCCAACTATCTTCTTTCTCCTGCAGCACAAAATAACTTGTAGATGCCAAAGGATAGCTTGGCTACCATCTTACAAAATAAGTAACTAGTTAGCAACTAGGTGAGTTAACAACTCCCTTGCAGAAGTTCAGTAGCTTTCCTAATTTTCTTTACTCAGTATCAATTTATTTTAACTTAATAAGAAGACCAGTTCCAGAGAGGCTCAGGGCTCTTGTGAAAAAATACCCCGCACTGTTTGGAGCCACAAGCCAAGCAGCGAGCCCACGTTCCAGCAGGGAGCTGCCCTCGGAGCATGGTACCACTGCATTCAGCTGCAGTACCTGAAGGAGCAGCTGGAACAGATCAGGGTCAAAAGCCCTGTCACGCTTTTGTTTTGCTATGCACCAACAATTATTTCTACACAACTGTACAAAGAGCAGATGAACAGAGGTAACTACACCAGGTATGTCTTCCTCAGGAAGAATTAAATGAACATCAGAACCCCATAGCACCAACACACTGCACAATGACCAAGTGATGGAAACTTCTCTGTTTTAACAAGAGTATCAGATAAGCTACTAGTATGATCACTAGGTCACCATTTTTCTAGTTAGCAGAAATACACCGACATCTGCATGAAGCAGGGTGAGAGCTCTCACGGTTCCATAAAGAAGAAAGTAGGTGAGCTTTCCTCATTGCATCACACAATCTACAGCAGTGCTTCCCAGAGTTCTCCCCCTTCCCTACCTGCTCCATGGCTTACCTGTTCCTTATCTGCTCCACAATTTACCTACACGTATCTGATATCCTGTCCATAAATGTGTTTATAAACCAAATGCAGCACTTCAGAGAGACAGCTGTAATTACCTCAAATTTCTGAGCACACCTGGTGGCCTGCTGGCTCTTCTGCGAGCCCCCACACATCACTTGGGAACCACTGTTCTTGATGTATTTATTTTCGTAACTTTGGAAAGATTACAACTAATCTTTAGAGAGTACAACTGAGCTGTAAATTAATGAAAAATATTTGTTGCAAATAAACACAACAGTGAAATGTCAGACTTGCTCTGTTTTTGTGTTTTTTTTTTTACACCATTCACGGAATATTTTGTAGTGATTTATCAACTTAGTTTCTCTTGCAGTATCCCCCAAAAGACCCTAAGAACAACTATCAATGCAGAACACCATGGACACACTGTTACTGTTTTTCATTAAAAAAAAATCAAAAAGATGAGATATGTGGAAGAAAAGATTGCATCAAGTCAACACGTGGCCACAGCCCAGCGTTAATAGTGTACTCTGCAGCACGGTGCATCTCAGCAGAGCTTCAGTGTTTGCTGAAGCTTTCATATCTGCTTCAGTGAAAACCAATACCTCTGGGTTTCAGTGCTGGCTGTTTATGTGAAACTAAAGTTAGAAGTCAAGCTGAGTTCCATCAGGGAATCAAGACAAGTGTGCAGCCAAGAAAGCTGATGCACAGGGAGCCTGATCTCATTCGTACTTGAGTAAGGAAGCAAAGGAAGTAAATTCTGCCAACAAATGTTACCCTGCAAAGCAGTCTGTGAGAACAATAAGATGTGTATTTTTAAGTAATGCGAAGTGCAAGTGCATGCCATGTGGAGCCAGCTACCCTTTTACAACTAGCCTACATTATAGCAGGCGATTTGGGATAAATACAAAAGTCACAAATCTCACAGATTGAGATAACTTCCAAGGAAGTGCTAAAGTTAACGCTGAAAATGTACAGCACGACTTTGACCTTCTCATAATAAAAAGGTAGCGGCAGAACACAGGAAGGGACAATCACGCCCATCAAAGTACCCCACGATTTGTGGGAGCAGAAAGGCTGAAGAGATTACATGGGTACTTCACTTATTTCTCTGAGAGTAACAGAAGCAGTTTTCTGCTCAGAGAACTTCAGAGGTGAGATCAGTACAAAGCACCACTGACAGGACATCAGCTCACTGCCCCAGCAACCTGTGAGTGGCCGGGCTGCGGCACTCCCACCTGCAGCAGCTGGACACACTGCGCTGCCAGGAACCGCACAAGGCTCAGGAAGCCGCCACAGGGAGAAGCCAGAGGTCCAGACAGAGGTTTGCAGACTCCAGCACTCAATCTCTGTGTTAAAGTAATTCCTCCATTCTAACAGCAAACGTGACAGACAGGCTGCCAGCCCCACGCAAGCCACAGTTACAACCAGAACTCAGAATACCGCTTACTTGACAACTTATCAAATGTTTTTTCCTGTTTCTAACAGGCTCCTTTTGTTTTTGATCCAACCAAGCTGCATCTTTTCTGTCTGCGGTAACATCCTGCAGCAGCAGCTGGGGACATTAGCTCTGTTTGTCCCCAATGCCCGGTGTGGAGCCGTGTGTCTCCCACTGCCTTTCCTGTGCCTCAAGCTGCCTCTAGGATACAGCTGCCCAAGAAGCCCTCCTGACATGCGGCGTTATGGTCAATTACTTCATTATTAGGCAAGAGTATTTTGGACAGCTTTTGCTAACCTCTCAGAACTAAATAAGCAAGCAAAGCTTCCATTCCAACTGCCAATAGGAATGCATATATATTAGGAAGCTGGATTGGATTTCAGTTTCTGCTCTACAAATATAGTTGGAAAAAAAAAAAACAACAACCATCAACACAACAAACAGCTTCCATAGAAACAGAGGAACAGAATTGCTACAGTTGTGCAGGCTGAGAGCTCTCCCCCGTCAGCAGTGAGTAGGCTGTAACATTATCTGTAAGCATCCATCTGCAGAAGAATAATGCCTACGCTTTAAGTAGCAAGGCCACTTGAATGGATATCGAGTACTCTGAATTCATCACCCTTGGTATGCAATTTACAGCTTTACTTAGCCACAGAGAGAATCTCAGCGTCTTGCACTTCTCTTTATGCTGCATTTGTTAAATCCTCTCTCTCTCAAAAGCACACTTGGGTGTGTACTTCCAGTTGCCTTTTTTGTTTCCCCCTCCCCTCCATCCAAAGGTGTTGAAACTCACCCCCACGTACCTGTGGGCAGTGCTGGGACCTGGCTAGGGCAGCAGGCAGAGCCTGGTCAGCGCTACCACAACCCTTCCCCGCCAACTGCAGCAACGCAGCACTGTGAGGAGTGCTGGGTAGCAGCGGAGGGCCGAAGTGGCCCAGCACTTCTTTACTTTGGCCTTCCATAAAAAAAGAATGACCCTGGAGAAAGACTTAATTTCCCCTCCCACTTCCTTCACCATTACAGTTGATAATTTCTAGGAAGCAAATAGAAGCCACAAAACCATCCACCTCATCACTGTTCTCCCTCGGCACAAGAGCAAGAACATGGTAAGGCAGCAGGAAAGCGAACTCTCCTGGGTTGTTCAGCAGGCACATCCTAGAAGGCAACAAGAAGCAAAGGAGGATTTATCCACACACTTGTTTTCCACTGCTGCATGCCATGGCTGGCACCAAGCCACCCGAAATCCTAAGCCTCCTAAGGTCAGGTCTTCAGTGTCAGGGCTCATCATGTTACCAGCCACTCGGGTTGTTCTCTGTAAGTGCTTTCTCCCCCACCCACCAGCAGTGGCTGGTGGATATGTTCAGCATACTCATTCAATGCCAATTAAAAAACAATTTTCGTCAGCGGATACCGCATTGACATTTAACTGCGTTTTCATTGCGCTGGATGGAAACAGCAAATATTCAAAAAGGAACAAAAAAGGGTACAAAGCTGGTTCCAACAGCAAATAGTAAAAATAGTTCACAGGAATATTGACATTTTTATGTACATTTCATAATTTAGTGAGAAAATCTTCTCTTGTCCAAAGAAGAAAAGCTTTTTTTTTCTTTGTTTCTGATGTTATTGAACAAGTTTTACTTTATATGCTTGTATTCTGCACTTAAACTAATCAGAGGATCTTTTTATGTATCCTATGAAGTCAAAGCGTACTGATGAGATTTATGGTCTCTTTCGAGGATGGACTTCCATATAACTTAAGATTTAATTTACATCTCAAGCTATCAAATTTAACTTCAGTGTTGTGGAAAGAGAAAGTGACAGGGAGGGCAGGAAGACAGCAAGAAGCTCTCACTGGGCTCATACCCAGCGTTCTGAGACAACTCTGCCCCAGCAAGAAAAATGCAGATGCATATATCCACATGAATAATCCATTCCACAAATATCCACAAATTCTAGAGCAGTTTGATTCTAGACTAAGCAAGGTGAAGCCTGTCTATATTCAGGTTTAGATAGAACCTAGCTTTTCTTATTAAGAAAGTTTTCCTGCAGGATAAATTAGATCATAGGACATCAGATTGAAAATGGGTCATTTTCTTTTTTTTTAAACAAAGAAAACCACAACTTTGAAAGAAAAACCCTTGCCATTTTTTCCTCTTTTTCTCATGCCACTTTCGGTATTTGATCAGACTGCTTTTTTTTCAGTCTTACAACCTCTCCAATCTTAAAATTATGCAAAAGCTCCAAGTTCTCTTTATTAATCTGTCTTTTAGAAGACTTCCACCCAAATTCAATCTAAAAATATAGCAGAGAAAACCACTAACAGCACTAGGCATACTGTCTTCCAGTTATCAGTGGTTACCACCCTACAAGCCACTGCTATACTGAAGTTCACTTCAAGAGAATTTCACAAAACCACATTCACTTGAAAATAGCGCAATACTTTCTCTTAGACTCTAACTTAAGTACTCAGATTCTTCAGACTAGGATTCAATGCCTTTTACCGGAGGTTTTTACTCTCACTCACGAGCATGGTTCCCCCAACGAGTTGCACCAATTTGCAGCATTCTGCAACCTACTCTAGGGAACCTGTCATAGTAGGGGGGTTGGACTAGGTGCTCTCCAGAAGTCCCTTTCAACGCCTACAATTCTGTGATTCTATGACGGGCGACTCTGAGATGAAGCAGAGGCTGAAGAATCCACACTTACCAAAGTGCAGTGGGACAAAACCAAACACCAAGGACTATGTCACACCGATCAAGTGATGAAATGTATTCAGAGTTCTGTTGTATAAACAACAGTGTACCTGCTCATCACCACAAACTAAAGGAAGCTAAATCTAAATAAAGCTCAACCTCTGGTAGCTGAACACTGTCCTGAACCTTTCCTTGTAATCTGAAAGGAAAATGATAAATGTGACCCAGATGAATCACATTCCCAGATGGATGTCCCAGCCTCTTTTTCCTGGCTAGAAAGAAGAAAATTTTTTCCAGCTTACTGTAAAGCAATAGCCAGGTCAGCTTGCAATACTGATGAATTTAAGTAAGCAGATCAAAAGTCTCCCTTAGAGGTGAAACTCACTAAACGTACAAAAAAAAAAAAACCAACACAAAACGAGAAGCTTTCTTGCTTCCCCCTAATCCCGCTGCAAATGGTAGCATCATTTTGAGTGTGCAGCAGAAGGATGCCACAGAACACAAGCGCTCAGTGTCAGAAATGCCCGTTTGGGTGAGACCAACAGTTCCCACACCCAGAACACATCTCCAGCAAGGAAGAAGGGGCTGTTTAGGGAGAACCTGCAAACCATGCTCTGGGTCCACTTCCCTCACACCACTTGCTGACCACGAGTTTTCCTAACCCTGTCCTGAACCTGTTCAGACCGTCTGTTTTCAAAACATCCTCTGACAGCAAGGTGCTGCTGTGTAAACAAATACTTTTTTCAATCTGTTTCACCAAGTGTCCTGTAATTCTGGTACTGCAGGATTTCCATCAGCAAGAGCTCTGTGTTCACCTTACCCACCACCTTCCTGATTTTGTAAACCTTGATCATACTCCCCTTACACAGCTTCTCCTCTCTTCACTGGAACCTTGTAAATGACAAAACCTGCTCCACATACACAGCAAATTCATCCCCTGGTCTATGAGCTGCCTTTCTCTGTACCTTCCCCAAAATACATCTTTCTTAAGGTGCAGACATCAAAACTGCCCAGTGCTCAAAAAAGGGGCACACCAATGGTTTAAACATTGGCAAAATGACACCTTCTTGTTCACAGTACCTTTCTCTGATGACGCCAAAGGCACTGCTCAGGGTCTTCTGGCTGTTTTTTAGCTGCTGCTGCTCCACATTTGAAGCAATGGCTCTGGAGAACTGTCAGTGACAACATCAAGGCCTCTCCCAGGCTGCAATCACCAGGTCTGAGCTCAGCATCACACTGCCATGGTTTACACTAATTTCTTCCTCACTGGAAAAAACTTACAGTTGAAGACTTATGTTTACCTATGCTGAGGTTCATCTACCACTTTTTTTTGACCACTCAGTTATATGATGGCCTTCTGGAATTTCTCAGTGCTGACACAGCATCTGACTACTTGGTTTTCACCAGAACTGGAATTATTTTGAGGCTGGTGCAAGCTAACAAATCAAGCTGTTGGTTTGAGTAATGCCTAGAAGCCACAGAGAAGGCAACTGAGATCAATCAAGACCACTAGAGCTACTTTATCACTGTGGTAAGACTACTAAATACAGAAGATTTATTAAGTAAGACAGAAATCAGAGACAAATTTTAAAAAGATAAAAAAATAACCATATCTCCATGACAGACAGTAAAGAACAGCACAAAATTCTCTTTTCCTGTCATATGATCCAATTTGGGAAGAGCATCCAGAAGGGTTCTGAGACATTAAAAACTGTTGGCATGAAACAGAGAGTGGAAAGACCTGAATTCTAGTCTAAAAGGATTTTTGTTTTGGGCATTCTGTGCCACTCTATTTACTGACAATAACACCAGCCCCTTGTTTATTCTACAGCAAAGAAAAAAACAATCTTGCTCTTTCACCTATGAAGTTACAGGTTCTTTAGAAAAAAAATAGAAGGATTGAGTAAGAATACTACATTTTCAGAGCGTTTCCTTTGATTTCCTCCTCAACGGACAAATGTTGACCTACATGCTCCTCCAATTTCAAAAAGAACTTACCCAATTCCAATACTTGAAAATCAGCAGGAAACAAACGACTGAGCAAACCCCAGGAGATCACCATGTTTTCTGTGGGCTGTGATGTGCCAAGAGGCACTGCTGACCACACAAGAGGTGGCCTTGTCTTAGGACAAGACATAATTAAGGTCTTACTGTATTACATGAGTCCGTGTTACCGGGAGAAAGTGCACCAAATATTTTAATGTGTATTGAATAAAGTAATTGGAACTTTTTGTCTTTTACTTTCTGCTTGACTTTTCCTTACTTTAGTATTTGACTAGTTTTAAAAATGAGAGTTTCATCAGGTTCTGCTGACTGGACTTTAAAAGAGAAAGCTATTTTTTAGCCATAGCTAGGGGATTTAGCCAACCTGGCATCTAAGTTTGCACTCTCAATGTAAGCAAAGTAGTACAACTTTCTTGGAGTCAGTATCAGGTTAGGTGGCACACAATGCTTTCAACCAAATAGAAGTAACAAATTCCTTTTGTTTCCCTACAAGTCAACAAGTCAGAAGAACACTGCAATATGGCACCCAGTAACAAATACAGCAAAGCCACACTAAAATCACAGAACTTTTGGAACCTGATTAGCCAGGATGACAGCCAGCCCTCTCCTCACTGCCTGCCACAGGGCGCGGGCCAAGGGCGGGCAAAGCGAGGTCCCTGCCCACCAGCTCCTCTCAGCCTGGCATCTGCTGCTCTGCCCCACACACTGCTGGCGTTTCCTCCACACATCCGTCACCAAACAGCTGGATGTTAAAAACCAAACAGTATTTCCGCTCCTAAACAGAAAGAAAGCAAATTATGAAGTGACCGTGCTGCTAGCAACCTACTGCCACAGAACAAGGATGGAATCCCTTTGCAATGCTGTCCCGCCAGAAGGCTGAGGTGGGAGGCACTGCTCGCCTCCTCCTGTCCCTGCAGAGCAGACAGAAGGTTCCTCTGAAGGAACAAGAGCTGGCCTGTGGCTTCCCAAACAGATGAAAATGGCAAGCCAGCCTGTGGAAGGAGTGAGAGGTTTCAGAGCAGACAGCTATAACATGGGAAGCATCAATAAGACCAGGCAGGAAAAAAATTATCTGTATAGTAAGAAATTTCACAAAGTACATATTAACACTGTTGTAGTGCCTACTGAAGAAGATACAGCTTGTGGCGTTATGCTGTGTGGTGCAACATGGTGCAGTCTCTCAGTCTTGACCACACAACCAGCAGCTCCAAATTCCTCTGGGAAAAGAGGGAAAGGAAAGAGCAATTTGGCTTCTAATTACCATGCATCACCCATTCCCTCGCATAATGTGCTTTGACTTTCCAAATCTGCACAGGGAATGGTGTTGGCTTCAACATACAAGTAAAAACAAATTTTCACATTATTAAGGGACAAACTTCTCTTGAAGGAGAAAGAAAAAACAAAACACCTTTCCTACTTACATAGATTTCTATCTTCCCTTTTCCCTATAATTTAAATACCTTTACAATCACGATAGTCTGTTTACATTTTTAAACAAAGATGAATTAGTTCATTAAAATGAAGCCAGTCTCAAATGCTCTTTCATCCTACAAATCATTTCCTTCCTTATCCAACTCCAGATGTTCTGTCTGCTTTGATCCCATAAGGCATCACAAAACCTTAGATACAATTTCATAAACTGAAGAAGACATTCCACTCTCAACATCACATTTGCTGTCCTTTCCTCGTGAATAGTGTCTTAAGCAACAAGTCTCTCGCTTTGAAATGGTAACATAGCTTCTATTTCAGTCTCATTTTCCTTACTACTTTTGTATGAAGAAGGTGTTTTCAAAACATTTTGAAACCTGTACATGCAACAACTTGTTAGCGATAAGTTGCCAGCACACACTTTTGATATAGTAGCATATGCTAAATCACACTTTTGGTTCTAAGGACCTGACCCCGCACATCTCCAGTTTGGCTAACGTAGTTAAGAGGACAAAGACTGCTACTATCACATTTACCCTGGCACAAATACTCAGCCCTCCACAACAAGTCAGATTCAATAAATAACATCATTTATAATCTCTTTAAGATAGGCAGTAACTGTCTCCAACGTTATAGCTCATCCCTCTCCTTTCAACTTCTCTGCTCCGTTTCAAATCTTTTGGATTCTTCCATATGCGTTTACCATTAAAAAACATTAAACCCCCTTTAAAACATGCAGTACTTTGCATGAGAAAACTGAAGAGCTGACAAATGAAATGAAGGCACTATCTGAAAGACACACATACAACTCTGGTATTTGCCACTTCTCAGAGCTTGGCCTTAGCCCACCTCACTGACAGACCACAGCATGGAGAACACATTTGCCCTCAGCTGACCAGCACTGCTCATGTCCTTTCATTTGTATCTGTCCTGCTCCACTTGAACCAATTATTCATTTGAGGTTCCCTGGACCAGGACTTTCATCTGTTAAGGCATTAAGTTATTAAGGGAAATGAGGCACATGACGATGACAGGTCAGTGAATTTAAGATGATTATTTATTATCCTACATCTTTTATGAACTGGTCATGCTTGACCACAAGGATAATGGACGCCGTAGAGAGGAGCAAACTAAACACCAATCTCATCCCAGTTTGGTGAGATCAGAGCACAGCACTGTCAGTCAGGTGCAGTCTGGCCTGCACACAAGCACAGGTGCTGTCAGCAGCCCTGCTCACAGAGGTGCAGCACTGCAGCTTCCCGTGCAGCTAACCCTGCTGCTTGCTCTACTGAAACACAGCCCATGTGATTGACACGGAGCAAACACACAGGCTGGTGGTCTAAGAAGGTGGTATTCTGAAGCAAGGAGAAGGACTTCAGTGCTAATTAGTGACTCTGAAGAAAACAATTAGAATGCAAAACAAGTTGTAAAATTGCAAAAGAAACAGTAGGTATATTGACAACGATAAAAAAATACTGCACGTGCACTTTTCAAGAACATTTAATTTAGTGCTTTTTGTGTTTGCTTGAATCTGAGCTGCCTGCACCTATGGTGCAGGTTCTGCTGGTGCTGTTGACCTCTCTGCTTGCTGGCAGCTCTCCCCGGCTTCTCCAGAAGAAGCAAGGCTGTCCTGGGGGCCAGCTCGAGCGAGCCCCAGTGTCTGAAGAATACCAACAACTCAGCACGCTAACAGCACGCATTTCGACTAAGGGAGCTGAAGAGGCAGAACGACAAGGCTGCAGCTGGGCGGCAGCTGGCGCGACCGGGCGCAGTGCGAGCTGCGGTGAGCGCCTGAACTTTGTCCCATTTCCCAAATCCCTGCGGCTCCTGCTGCGAGCAGGCAGGCAGTGAGGCTGCTCTCTACGCGTCTGTCAGCAGCACGCTGCCAGCAGCAGCACCTTCCAGAAGGAGCTCGTGGCCTGCCTCCCCATCAGCCACCCCATCCCTTCTGCCACGTGGAGCCGAGGAGGAACAACCCCAGCGCCCCACGGAGCCCGCGGCACCACGGCTCATGGCGCTGCACGCTGCGCTGCCTCACCTAAAATGGCTTTTCAGCTGATACAGGAGAGGCAAGCTGACACATACCCTGCAGCCCCCCAGGTCACCTGCTCCCAAGTCCCAAATCCCCTCCTCCTGCTTCCCAGAACACTCTGAAACATTTTTCCATCCTTTACGTGACCTCACCCTTAAGGACACTTTAGCAAACAGTGTTCGATGCCTTCTGACTCACAGCCAGTGGTTTCACTGGCAGCCAAACATGTGCACTCCAAAACACTCTGCAATCTAAATTGCAAATACAGTACAAGTATATCAAGTTCCCTTTACAGTTTACGGTTTCGTATGCGAATGGAAAAAAACTCAAACAGAATCAAAGCTATACTCTACGTTACAGAAAGGACTTCAGCTATAGAAGGACCATGAACATTTTGTCCAAAAAGATATTCCAACTATCTGTGCTTCAGGAACGCAAACAGCTCACAGCAATAAACATGGGGGAAGAGCTGTAGATGGCAGTGGGTAAGAAAGCTAGTATAAAGTCACACTGAGAAAGAATAAAGTAAAAGAAAACACAGGGGAAAAGAAAACACCACCTTTTTTTCCTCCAAAATGCAAGACGAAATAAAAAAATTCTACTAGTGAATGATGGGTTTTGGCATGAAAATTCATAATTATCCGCTCTCTTCCTTTCACCTCTCTGAAATTCTAAGCTAACTTCAGATCTCTCTGAACTTCTTCCCCAAGGCAAAGGTAGGAAGCAAACTTCCACTGGAGAACTCCCTGCCTCTCCTCCATGGCAGAACGCAGCTGGGGAAGGGAAGGGTGTGCTCCCTTTGAAGTCTAGTTCCTGGCCCCTCTGTTTGTTAAACTCAGCTCTCCCTCTTGCACCGCTCAAGTGATCACACTGTGCGCTTTGATGCCTTTCGCCTGCCTGTGTCAGTGGCCTGGTGCTCTCTCAGGTGCCCCCAGAAGAGGAACCTCCCAGGCTATCCAGATTCATCACAGCCAAAATCACTGAAGATTGAAATTTAAATGACCAGGGTCAGAAAATGGAACAATTAGAAGCTCTTCCTCCCTTTTCAAAATGCTGAGGTTCAGGCAGTTCTCAGGGCAGAGACCAGGTCTGTCTGCTCCATGCAGAGCAGCTTGGGCTCACAGGGAGAGGAAAAAAAAAAAAATGCAGATTGTCATTTGCTTTTTAACTAAACATCACTTGACATCAAAAAAGACCCAGTTCTTACAGACTAATGAAAGATGGACTTCTTAAAAAGCTCTCTGTTATTCTTAAATTCCAATCAGCAAGTAGAGGCAGCAAGACAGATTACAAGGTAATGACAGAAATTACATGTGTGATTCAAAGTTAAACACAGAGGAAAGGAAGCTGGTACACACGTCGTATTCCTGGTTATAACCTTGATGATGCAGGCTTGGAAAAAATCCCTCTGCCAGCACTTCTGGGCATGTTTTGGCAGAAACAGATACTGGAGGGGAGGAGAGGGAGGAGGCCTGCCAATGGCACTCAAGGTCTGTGAGCACGGTGAGGCTCACTGCTTTGGGTCTTCGGAAGACATGGAACCTCAGCAGTATGTTACAGGTTCAGGCACGGCCCAACACAGCAAAGGAGCGGATGCAACCACCAGCGATAGCAGTTAGTGTTGTGCTTGTGCTGCGATAGCACATGGCAGCCTCAGCCACAAGGCCTCACTTTGCCAGCTGCTGAGTGAACAGAATAAAATGACAGCCCCTGTCCCAGCAGATCTAGTGGGAGAGAGAAAAGAGACAAGCAGATACATCGAAGTAGAGGGAAATAACAGTGTGATATTTGTCAACGTGTCATGAGCTGCATGTGCAACTTGCCAAGGGATGCAGCTGGGCTATTTCTCATCAACTAATGAACAAACAGCTGCGGCACTGCAACTACTCACACTCCTTCCCACATCCCATCAGAGAACTTCATCCAAAGAGTGAGGTCTCCTATCTCTAACTGTGCTGAGCCAAGTAGTACAGGACACGCAACTTTATGAGAGAGTGCCACGGGTTGGGCCTGTAAGCGACCAACACCTTGCACAGACTAAGGCCTTAGAAACACGTCTTCGCAATCACGATAGACCCGGTAACATTTGGACAGTCAAAAAATAAGCAGTGGGTCACAGTGGCATGGCCTTATTCATTCCTTCACAGCCAGAGGTCAGGGATGACGTGGTTTCTGCTTCCCGCTGCAGAGCTCGCAGCACTGTCCATCAGTTATGCGTCAATCTCAAGGTTTCTCCTTTTGAAGTAAAAATTTCATTAACACATTTTTGGTCTTTAGGACCTCCTCTTTATTTATCCAGAACTTTTTCCCTTGAAGTTCATAGCTTCCTAGTCCTGAAACACGAGGAAAAATCTTTATTTCTCCCAGTTTGAAAGAATGCTTTGAGTTTTAAGTATTTCATCTTTGTTATAAAAAAAAGGAAATGCACATCTGTTCTTAACTTTCAAACAAGTAATGAGATGGTAAAGAGCCCAAACTAAAATAGTTGCTTGTGGATCTTAGAAACAAGACGTAGATAGAATCTGCCTCATGGCATTAAAAAAGTATCACTCTAGTGCTTCACAGAAAAGTAAATTACTAATCTATCCTCTGTATGTCAAAGGCGTGCACTGGGCAACATAAACTACCAGTTCATGTGTTATTGATAATGACAGGTTTATAGAATAAGCCTCATTGTATTTGTTCTATTAGTTAAGTGAACTGCGCATGAATTAAAAATTGATTTCTCCCCTCCCCACATCAAGGCACTTTCAGCCCAGAGCCCTGCCCTAGGCGCCTGCTCAGTGCCTGTGCTGGGAGGAATGCCTCTGTAGGCCATGGGGACATTCCCATGTGCAGCAGTGGTTTCACATGCCAGTAAGCCCGAAGGGCCAGCTAGGGCACCCACACACCGGTACCACCCATGCTCTGGGCTGATGAGGTACAAACTCTCTTGTCTAGAGGCTGTCTGGAGACCTTTTGGTGTCTCACCTGCTCCAATAACACCTTCCTCCTCTTGACATGATGTGCAAAGAACCCAAAAAGGAGCAGCGCTCCAGAGGAGCGGGCTCCTCCAGCCGACAGAGATGAGCAGCACTGGGGAAGAAAGGCAGAAATTAAGAGGAAAACAATGAAGTCTGGAACACAGTAGGGAACATGACCTCTTGTCTGCCATCTGGACAAAGGAGAGGTTTAAGGTTCTGTAAGCAAACAAGGCATTTATTTTTGATGCAGTGGAAAAAAACAAGAGCTATCAACAGGTTGCAAAAGAAGAATAAATATAGTTGGCCCAACAATCTAGGATAATTGTATTTTCAGCTACATACGGGATTAGATAGAGGAAAAACAATCAAGCTGGGGCTGAAAAAAGAACAGCAGATAGTTCTTACTTCAAATGATAAAACTCCGGATGAAAGCTGAATTGGGAAAGCAAGAAGAAAAAGCCAGCTCTTAAATTTTACAGTCCACAGAATTTAGATGCACAGCTGGAGAAAGAGGTCCAAATCAAAGACACCATGTGCACATCAGCAGCTCAATTCAGCACAGGAATACAATGTCAGATGCTGCGATCAAAACCGAAAAGGGTTTATATGGGGGGCGGAGTGGCCTGGCTGATCCACATGGAGCTTGAGCTGACGACTGAACCTTACATAGCTATTCATACCTGTGGCCCACAAGTAAACAGTCACTGAGCCTACCCTGGTTAACACCATACCCAGTTGTAAAATATAAATAAATAAATAAAAATTTGATCTGCTATGGAATGTCTCTGTGTCTTCCTCAAAGGTTGAAATGAATATTTCCCTTTATTCCATGGCTTTCTTTTTGCCCAGACCAGCCACTATTATACATGGTATTAAAACACTTAAATAAAAATGCTAACTTCTTGAATTCACACTTTTTGTTCCTCCGTGCAAGCTTGTACACAGGCCAGCCTTTAAAATCACAACATTTTTTCCTTGCTTAATCAAAGCCTTGTGTGAGGACATTGACGCACAATAACTTGGTACTATGCAGCCAAATCAGAGCACCCCACGTTCAACAAACAGAAGTATGAAACAGATTTTACAAATCTATTACATACACGTCAGAAATATTTAACACGTGATTTTCATTTCCAATCTTTGATGACCCTTTTTCTCCAGAAAACAATGAACTTGAGCACATTGGCTTCAACAGCACAGAGCACACAACCCTCCTTCTGATGTACGCATACGCTCCAGTACGGGAAATAAGAACCAGAAAAATTAAGAGTTCAGGAACATCTGCTATCAACTTTTAACCACTGATAAAGGGCCCATGGAACATTTGTGGACATAGAGCAGCACCAGAGCACTGGAAGCACTATCTGCTTCCATCCTCTCTGTCTGTAGGGCTGAGGACGCACCCCTCCACTCAAGTCAATGGAAGTTCCGCTACCAAACTCTAAAAGTCTGACATTCCTCCACAGTGTGCAAACACATGAGCAAAGCCATCCCTTCCTGCTGCCCTCAGGATAATGGTACAAAGGACAACCTGGTTTTAAAACATCACAGCATTTCTCAGAAGGCAAAACAAAACCTATCTTCCTAAGGCACTGCAATTCCAACTACAAATGGACCCCAAAGGCGACCGTGGAGGTGGGGTAGACCCGCAGAGCCAGGCCTGCAGACTGGCCGGTGAGCAGGTGCCACAGGAACCCAGCCTGCACTGCACATCTGCAACAATACACTGGCCATTCTGGTCCTGCTTTTCCTATTGCTTGTTTCCATACCATCGCTAGTAATAAACTGCCAGATGGCAAATGAAGAGTGCGCTGTGTGACCTTCAGCTGCTGCAGCGGAGTGAACCAGGGGGAATCCTGTCTCTGACAGGCAAGCACACTGACCAGAAGGTGCCAAAATACTTGCACTGTCAGTGCCCCTTAAGATGGAAGAAAACTGCTCAGCTATATGGACTGGCGGATTACTACGAATCCATGAACAGGAGGAACATAACCTAAACGCAATAAGACAAGCTCATAAAAAATAAATAAAAAAAACAACTAAAGTTTCTTTCGGCAAAGTTGTAAGAAATCTGTGTCCATGCTCTTTTCCATGTTTTTTGGAAACACCCAGGACACACCTTCACACAAAGAAAAGGGGAAAGAACTGGAGTTCCCTCGCTTCCTTGCTCAGAAAACATTCATTGTTTGGATGAGCCGTTAAATTAACTTCAGCTGTAGAGAAAATGACTCATTAAAGAGAACAATCAAAAATTTCACTGGAGAGGGGGAGAAGGTAAGAAGGAACTTTAACCTTCCTCCTCTCTGGCCAAATTAATGACACAGTAGTTTGAAAAAACAAACAAGAGTGCAGTAATACTTCTTAATAAATACGGCTTAAAACAGAAAGTTACAGAAAAATGAAGTAAAGGAAGAAACAAAAAGTCAAACCACAGATGATTCTGTGTTCTTGAGGCATGCTAATTCTCCAGCTGCACCCAAACTCCATCTGGAACCATTCCGTGGAGCAGCAGAGCTATCTTTAAGAGCTTACTTCCTAATGCAGATCGGAGTGCTAGAAGCTCATCAAATAGTTAAAGCCAGCTTTGTTCTTACCATCATGTGTCTGCTGGACAACACGCTTTTTCGGTTTTTACCTCACCCCACAGGGGAGAACAAGCAAAAGATTTTTTAATGAACAGACAACAATTTTCTTCCACAGGCTCATCTGAGCTCCTGCTACATCAGCAGGGTATGTTTCAGAGAAAGTGATTCTTCCTTGTGTCAGTCAGTGACTGGCTGAATCCTTCTATAACCTCTGAATGTGAACTAGGGCTGGGGGCAGACCCGCTCTGCTTCCGCATGCCATCTGGAGCGACTGCAGCAGGGCTGAGAGGCACATTCACCTGAAATTGCTTTCCACATACACATGGCCTTATCTAAACTAGAAACTTAGCTTGTCAGTGAGGTATTTGGTCCGGGGGAAAAGATTTGTTTGAACAGATATCAAACACAGATAGCTATACTAGTATGGACACTACTGCAGCAGCTTTGCCAGTGACAGATGCCTTGTCTCAGAAACACCCTGCTATTTTTCACCTGAACCAAAACAGACCATAATGGAAAAGTGTTTTTTTCAATAGCACACATGTAGCTATACTACATTCCTATTTTATAGAGGTGCCTCCAAGAAGAACAAAGAAGCAAACCCACTTCGATAAAACCACTGAGAATCAAATCCAGCACCAACACTCCAGCACGCAAAGGCTTCTGGGACTGACAGACCCAACCCACAGGTTGCAAAGCCACAGAAACCATTCAAGTCCTACAACACAAACACTACAATTAAGTGTCCTGTAGTCCCATTTATTTGGAACACTCAGCATACAGCAGACTTTTGCCTTTATTTCTTCAGCCTAAATGCAAATGCTAAGATGTGACCCAAATCCATAAAGTACAATTAACATCACAGGAGTTATTTGCTAAAGGAATAACAGCTGATGAGCTACTCTAACAAACGTAGAAGTAAACAAGCTCCAATCAAGACAGATCAAATGTCTTCACCAATCTGCAGGGGAAGAATTTTCAGAAAAGATGAAATACCCAAGGTAGAAGATAAATTAGACACTGAATTACAGATCATTTTGTAGCACTTTAGAAGTAACTCGTTAGCAGAGCTAATTAAAATTAATGGGGACTTGTTATTAATTCAAACAGAACAATGTAGTAGCAGCTTACAGAGGAAAAAAAAAAGTTTAAAGCGACACACTCCGAAAGGAGGTATGTTGCCCTAGTCCCATCAGCTTCAAGTGGGCTACAACAATTTATCAACTGAAGATTCCTCCCCCTGCCCCACCAAGATGAGAAATATTTCATAGTACTCATGCAAAAGGACCATCATGCAAACTTTCCTCCAAAATAAGTTTGCAAAAATGTTAGCAACATCTTATACCATTTTTTTTCCTCTTTTCCTCTAACAATCCTTGGCACATCCATGCTTTCTACTACCGCAAGCATACAATGAAATCAGTGTAAGTAACTTCATTCATACCTATGTTTAAAATTTTATAATGACCTATCAAGCTAAGAGATTACGAGTCATTCAAGTCATTAAAGCCCAATTACACTGACTGAAACGTGAGCTTCCCAGCATTATTCCAATTCCTCCTCCTGCTCACTCATCCCCCCTGCACCCCTTCCTACACAACTTTGCCTTCTCTGACTTTGTGAAACTCCTCTCAAAGATGACCCACTAACAGGCCAGCCAAGTAACATGGCCTGCCTGGCTCTCTTATCCTTCCCTACATTTAAGTATCACTTCCCTGACCTTGTGGTTGGTCCCCTTCTCGCACCCTCCCCGTCTCTTACTGTGTTATGTTCTGTCTGCTCTCCTCTCCAGATCACACGAGGTCCTGGAACCAGGTCTTTTCTGTGGCTACGCTCTATTTCTGCATGACCGTATCAGTTCAAGCATATTTAATTATCATGTATATACTGACACTTGACTTCATGGTGGATTAATTCAAATTAAAGTGATTAAAATAATCACATTTAGATTAGCAAATGAGGAAACTTATCTTTTTATGTTCTTAATGGTCATTCTCAAAGAGTGATAACCACTACATCATGCTGATTTGCAATATAACCTTTTAATTTAGCATTTGGTGTAATTCCCAGTTAGATAATACCATTAGTGTATATTTATGCCGATTCTTGACCATTAAAATCAATGGCCAATACAAGTCACCATTTACTAGTTAGTTCAATTTCCTATTTATGACTTGTCAAGCTGAGTTTGAATGAAAATCCTAATGAAATGTTGAAATACATGAATACATAAATAAGTTGCTTAACAAAATAAACTTTGCATATGACAGCAATTTATTGTATTAAAGACTCCTCTATATTTAGTAGTTGAAACTGAGTGGGCCTGTTTACTGTGGATTTCCAGATTTCACATTTAATAAAGGTGTTTTTTGGAAAATTAAACAACTGAAGAAATGAAATCCATTTTTCTATCTTCTCAGTTTCAGCTGATGTCACTCAGCTTTGAATAAACCACTCACGTAATTACACTAGTCATATACTGAAATAAACCCGAAGTTCTCTGGGTATCTACTGCGGTGGCTGCTGTTCTCAAAAAATGAGCGTTCAGTGCTTGAAACCCCATTTCTGGATACTCCACCAATCATACCCACTACAGCGATGGCATTTGAGAATTGCTCTGACTGAACAGATCCATCTTAGTTTAGCTAACACCACCATATTAAAGCACAATTAGTTCTGAATGCAGGTTTATTTTTCAGAAAACGTTCCAAAGGTTATTCCAACCTGAACCACCCTGCTTTCTCAGCCTCTGCTTGTCTTTCCCTCCAGGGGCACGCTGCCACCGTATCAGGGTCAAAACAGAATTTCAGAGAAATGTAAATACTTATCCTTTTCCTGGGAAAGCAATTCATAGAGAGGAGGGAAAAAGGGGGACGTGCGTACAGAGAATCGCATCAGTGTAATCAGAGAGATTTGTTAGGCTGGTACACTTCTGTGCTGGCAATCCCTTTGCTCTAAAGGGCATTTCCTAATTGAAGATATGCCCCCAGTTTCCCAGAGCCTTGTGACTAAGGAAACACCGCTGGTGGCCAGCAGCTGTGCGCGGGGTGGCACTGAGCCATGCCAGTCCCTGCACAACACGGCTGCGCGCACCAGGCACTGAAGACACAATAACATTCCTCTCTCGCTTCAAGCCTGCAGGCTAAGAGCACCAAATAACTATTCATTCTTCCATCTTGAGACACATTCCTAACCTAGTTCAAAGGCCTGAAAAAACATGCCCTAGCTACATGCCCGCACACCTCCAGAAGGGCTTTTCCCTTGTACCACAGCTTGTGAGGAAAAGAAGTTGCCTATCCAAAAGAATGAAATGCATTGGAGAGCTTTGTTTCATTAAGAACACTGATATCGTTTAAAGTATTCAAAACTAGCTTGCGTATTAATTAATCGGCTCCATTTAAGAGTGAAGTCTCATCAGCTGCACGCTCTAAGTACAGTGGCAGGCACAGCACACCCATGGGCCGCCCTGTTCTATTTACCTTCTCCTGCCTCTGCCTCCCTCACAGACAGAGGTACATCACACTGGCTACCCACCCACATCAGCTGTCCAAAGAATTCAAGGACATTCAGCATCACGTTCACCAGATGATTATAAAGTCAACAAAATACAACATTATTTCCAAAATACTGACACTAGAGCAAATATTAACTTTCAAAAAGAAAAATATTTACAGCTTTCAACCTACAGCTTCCTAAACAAACCGAATTCCTCATTTTATTTTGCAGTTTCTCAAAAATCTGAATGCTGCTACATGCAAAATGGAGAAATATAAACAGCTGCTAACTAATAAGCCAGCCTAACTACAGCCACCATCTACATGTATAGGATGAGTGAAGACAGGACCGCTGCAGACACCCTGGCCTCAGTCCATCTCCTCCCAGCACACCTCAGCAGCTCCCCAGTGTGCCGCAGAGAAGCACCCCAGGAGGACATGGGCAGCACAGGAGGAACAGCGGGAGCAGAACCTTTCAGCACAGCAAGCTGCCTCAGTCTGCCCAAATGGCTTGCAGGGCCACACCCAGGATGCAGCAGCTTTTTGAGATTCCTCAATTACAGGTTTCTTATATTTCAGTTAATTTCAGCACACCTAGGCTTTAGAAAGACCTGTGCCTGTGCTGTGTGAGCAGGGACGCCAAAAACAGAAATAGGTTAAATGTTGCAGGTAAAAATGAGAGGCGCTTTTCTCACTTTTTTCAAAGCAGTGACCTGCCCATAACACATTTTTGACCATCACAAGGATTTGAAGTGCCACTTATTTTCACAAGACGAAAGCTGTTCAGCTTGAATTTACCAGCACTGCAAGATGAGCATTGCTCACTGCTCTTCATACAGCCATCATAAATGTCCTCATTCCCACCACAATAAGCAATCTATTACCTCACTGAAATCTAAGTCATTCCAAATCCTCTGAGCAAGCCTAGTTGTCACAGAACCATTGAATATCCCGAGTTGGAAGGGCCCCACAAAGATCGAGTCCAACCTCTGGCTCCACGCAGGACCACCCAAACCCTATCTCTGAGAGCACTGTCCAAATGCTTCTTACACTCCCGCAGCCCGGGGCTGTGCCCACCGCCCTGTGGTGCAGAACCTCTCCCTGGCCCCACCTGGCCCTCCCCTGACACAGCTCCATGCCGTTCCCTCGGGCCCTGTCACTGTCACACAGAGCAGAGCTCAGCGCTGTCCCTCTGCTCCATGTGAGGAGCTGCAGCCACCATGAGGCTTCCCCTCAGCTCTTCTGCTCTGGGCTGAACAAACCCAGGGCCCTCAGCAGCTCCTAATGCACCTTGCCCTCCAGACCCTTCTCCATCTTTGTAGTCCTCCTTTGAATGCTCTCTGATAGTTCTATGTCCTCTTATGGTGTCCAGAACTGCACACAGTTCTTAAGATGTGGATTAAAAGCAACATCTGGCATTTGCTCCTTAGTAAACCTGTGCTATGCAACATAGTAAGTAATCCTTGTTAGGGTTGCAGTACTTTGTTACTCACATAGTACTCTGTCAGAGATAGTAAAGAAGCGTAAATACACTTATGGACTTTAATAGGAGTCCATAGCAGCTCCTCACACCTCATGCCCTCCAGACCCTTCCCCATCTTCCAACCTCTTTCAACAATTGTGCAGCTGGGCTACCTGCGTTGGTCTCTTCCAAGAAATGCAACCAGTCTACAGAAGGAAATACACTCAAGGATATATCCTCAAGGATATATCCCAAAGTAAAAAGTTGCTTATTCTTGTTCTCTATGGCTAAAAAATTTCCCTCCTACCTAGCTCTTTAAATGCAGGCCAGCTATGCTGAAGACAAATTACAACCAAGTGTTTTAATTCAGATTTCCTCACTGACACCATCAGCTGTTACTTCTGATCTCTCCTGCACCTCTGGAATACAGCACAGGGAACGGGAAGCTTGAGTCAGAACTGAAGCAAGGAAGCCCTGGCTGCAGCCACAGTGTCTCCAGCTCCACACCTCTGCTCCACTGCCCTGCTGTCACCTACAGACTGGCAAGCAAGACTCAAACCAAGATACACAGTAAGAGGAGCAACAAACTCATACCATCTTCCACCTCAATCTACGCTTCTGGAGGTTCTTTCCTTCTCTTGGCCAAGATATGCGTTTGGACACAGTGTTTAATGATGATTGTTACTGGTGATGTCTACATGTCTGTTATCTCTTGGCAGGAATAAAGGATTGTTGTTTGGTTTTCTGTTGCTTTTGTTCTTGCTGTTTTGTTTTGGTTTTTGTTTGTTCTGCTTTAAGTGTAAATTCAGTCAAATATGGGCAGAAGGAACTCTCAATCACTGGCCTACTCTTCACTTGTTGGGAGTGTTTTTTACCCCTTCAGAGAACTGCTCCACTGAAGGAAAGCTTCCCTGCAGAGTCTGGTTATGCATTTTATTGAGTTGCACAGCCAGCTTAAGGAGTTCCCGCCTCACAGTTATGTTTTAGCAAACACTTGTGCACCGCATGGAAAGCCACATCACTGAAAGAGGACAAGAATCAAGGCTGATGGGTATTTCCTGTTTTTCTTCAGATTCTGATTTTCAAAGAAAGCTTGTCCAATGCTTAGATGCCCTAGTGATTTACAAATATCCAACCTACACAGACTTGGAAAATAAAAAAGAATATAGCAAATTAAATTGTAGTTGTAGATGTTCCCACACTGAATTTATAACACGTATAATCGGACAGATCAAATGTACAAGCACACTTCAATGGTTTTGCTAGCTGTAACGAGTGAAACACCCCTATAACCTAATTCCTTTCCTTCTGAAGTGTGGCTTTCTTGAGAACTTAATCGGTCATTTCTTTCCACATCCCTGGTTTCCAAATAAATGGGATCTTACAACAGTTGACAAACGGTACAGGGGCAAACCTCCGTGCTACGCCACAGGCAGGGTGCATCTCATCGTACGGTTCAGGTGGCTGACAGCAGATCCCCTAACCAGACTCCCAAATTAATACAAACAGTTGAACACAAACAAACTTTTGCTGCCCCACGTACCTGATCAAACACTACTCTGAAGAAAATACAGTTTGCAATTACCCACGGTTAAATCTCTAATAACAGCCTTCAGAGAACATGACCTAGATGTGTCAAACACGATCAGAGAGATATATATCAAGACATCTTTTAGTTAGTTAGTTAGGAGTGCCAGACTTATTTAAATCTCCTTTATCTGTTCACACCTTGCCTTTTGTTCTATCTCCCAACATTTCTGTAAGCAGAGAATAAAGCTGCTAAACTTGAGAATCTTTTTTAAGTTACCGACACCTCTCCTTCACTACCTTTATCTCACGAATTCAAAATAATAACTATCACAATCACCATTTATCTAGAAGGTAGAATGAGGTAAAAATAGAATAATGCTACTCACTTTTATGAATGGGTACTCTAATGCATTATGTATAGAAGACCAAAAGCCAGCTTTTAGCATTCTGACAAACTGGGAACTCAGATACATTTGTTAATATTAACATTTTTGCATTGCAGCTCTTACCACAAAGTGAAAACCCCAAGATCTGCTGGAACAAGCCACAACATTTTTGCCATTTAAGATTTTCTTTCATAAGATATTATTTACGTTAAAGAATTTTTAAGGGAAAAGAATTTTAAAGGAATCTATACTTCCTAAGAAGTATAAGAAAAATTTTCCTAAGAAAAATTGTGAAACTGTGAACCTGTTTTAATAAAATTTATTGTAACTGTCCAAGTAGTGCAGTGTAGAGAAGAAAATACTGCAGTTAAAGAAAATCTATGTGAATGCAGTTCTCCTTTCACCACACATTTCATAATAACAATACTTTTTTTGGATGTCAAAGTTCGCTGAGTTTTATTTGTTGTGTACTTAATTTAGGAGTTGTATTTCTCCACTTACGAGCGTTATCTAAGGAAACACATGTGACTCTCCACAGTTGCTAGTTAAGAATGAGTGTCGTCCTTGCCCTGCAATGTTGTGTTTCATTCTCAAAATTAAATCATATTCAGAAACCAGTTAAAACATTGACACTGGGCCCCTCGCTGCAAGAAAGACACTGAAGCCCTGGAGTATGTCCAGAGAAGGGCAACGGAGCTGTGAAGGGTCTGGAGCACAAGTGTTATGAGGAGAGGCTGAGGGAACTGGGATGTTCAGACTGGAAGAAGCTCATGGGAGACCTCATCACTCTCTACAACTGCCTGAAAGGAGGTTCTGGCGAGGTGGGGGTAGGCCCCTGCTCCCAGGTAACAGCGACAGGATGAGAGGGAATGGCCTCAAGTTGCACCAGGGGAGGTTCAGGTTGGATATTAGGAATAACATTGTCTCAGAAAGAGTGGTGAGACACTGGCACAGGTTCCCCAGGGTGGTGGTTGGGTCACTGTCCCTGGAGGTTTTCAAGAAACATAGAGATGTGGCACTGCGGGACACAGCTCAGTGGGCATGGTGGGGGTGGGCCAATGGTTGGACTAGATGATCTTAGGGATCTTTTCCAACCTTAATGAGTCTATGATTCTATGATAAACATGAAATCTATGGGGTAAAGAAGTCCAGATAGTTCTTCATTATCTACTGCACTGGTTAATAAGCCATAGAACTGCAATTTTTAAGCCAGGAAAACAAAAAAGAGAAGTCCTGAGAAACTTGTCATTAAAACCAAAGGAGGAGGGAATAAATGAGTACTAAAATTTAATGTAGGAATGGATCTACTGTCTAAATAACAAAAACAAACAAATAAAAAACAATTATAAGCTTGTGGTTTTGTTAAACAGGACAACTGCAAATATGCAGATATGTGGAGACAGAGGCTCAATTTTGGCAAATAACTAGGTATGGGGAAAACTGGTGTGCTCATACAGTAAGTAATGCACAGTTTTCACTACAGTAATGCCCACAGAGCATGGAAAACTTTCATCATGCACTGGTATTCGTGTTCATGCACTGGTATTTGTGTTGGTGCTGACCCAAAGCTAGGGAAACTTCTGTTCTTTCAGTTCTGGAAAGAATCTCACCCCACAAACTTATTTTAATGGTACACGTCTTGTTTTGGTAATCGTTGTGTTTCAGTTGTTCCACCTCAACCTTTTAACCTGAGGAAGCAAATCCAATTATCAAAAATTAATAAAAAATAAAATAAAATACAAAAGAAAGCAATGTCCCAAGAAGCCATTGCAGATATATCAGACACTAATATAAGAGTAATTTTCTATTTACGCTAATGTGTATTTTCAGAAGACACAAGAATATTTTAATTTTTCACCTCAGGAGAACTCTGCTTTAGCTGGAGCCTGACACAAGGCACAACTCCCTTGCAGGTCTTGTTGCACCGTGTCCTGCTGTCCTACAGCAGCAAAGTCCCACCACACATTAAGCAAAGAGGCATCGCTACAGCTGCGAGGGAGCCAAGTTACCACTTGTTTGGGCTGCACATATTCTACTCAGTGTTATTAGCACACACTTTCACAAGTTCTCATGCTCATCAACGAAATGGAAATGAGGCAGGGGAATAACGCCTTTGCTTTGAAGCTCCAGAGATCAAAGCCACATACCTGCCTCATTTTGCGATCCTGTTTCAGCCCTTCCTGTTTCTTGAGAGCCAACTCTACTGGCTTCCTTTTTGGACTATTTTTCAATTGCATACTCTGAACACAAGCTATCTGCAGTTCATCTTCATACCCCTGCTACTTCTAGGAGGTTTCTCTTCTCATACCAATCCCCAAAGTTGAGGATGTGCTTCCTACATCTGCTCACCTGCGCATGCAAAATCCTAAACAGGAATAAAACGCCTTACAGCAACACTAATCCCCAAATCCCCAGCTATGGCCTCAGCTTCATGCCACAGGCTGGTGTTTTCCAGCAGGATTTAGCGACTGCAGTACAGAAGTCCTCCTGCCACAGGATCCAAGCACCGAGGAGCCACGGGCTGGACTCAGCACATGCAGCAATCCCCAGTTCTCCCACGCAGAAGAAAGCGTGTGGACAGGGGGAGCTTCCAGCAGTTTTACTGCCGCACTTTTAAAAGAATGAGGAGAAGAAAGCTACAAAGGCTAAGACAGGGCCAGATGTTAGGAAACAGCCCACAGTGTGTGACAATAGAAGCAGTGGGATTTGAAAGAGTGCAGAGAAGTGCTGTGGATGGGTGAATTTTTTTTTTTTAATTTGAAAATCTATGTGATTTTTGTTTCAGCCAGTATCTTTAATGTTCAGAGAAACAAGTACACTTTAAAGAGGTTAAGAGAAACCTTAAGAGCGTAATGCCAGAGCAACCTGGAAGTAGCAGGGACTGAGGAAGGATAGGGCAGCAGAACAAGGAGAGGAGCTGCTGGCTTGCAGCAGAGCAGCAGCAATCATTTTACCCACTGGGAGTTGAATGACAAACATGTGAGGTCCTTGTCTTGTAGTCTGGAACAAGAAAACATTCCAGAATGGATAAAACAAGAGTTATCCAGATAGTTTTGGCCTTTGTTGGGGGGAAAGGGGAAAGAAGCCTGCTCTATGGAGAGGGAGGAAGAAAAATGAATAGGCACAGTTCTTCTGCCACTTCTGAGATTAAAAGGATAAATAATAACCCACAGCTATGCAAGAGATAGAGAGCAAAGAAAGGGCACTTAAAGCAGCCTTCCCTGTCCCTTATGGATACCTGCAGCTTCAGCTCTCCCTCACCAGGCCTGGTGCTGTCTCCCTACTGTACCTGCAACATTCCAAGCCGCTTTTCCTTACTCCTCCATATTGCTCAGGCAGCAGAAAGATCAACAACAGCTGCCTCCTTGCCCTTCCAGGCAGCATCTGTGTATCCACACCACAGGAGCAGCGCAGGGTGACACAGGGTGAGACGGAGTCTGCACAGCTGCCCCTTGGAAAGGGTGCACAAAGCTTTGGATCTGGAGCGCACTCCCTGCTCATGCCATCACAGAACATTTTACCTTAAGGTTCTCCACAACTGTTGCAGGCATGTGCCAGCACACTGTCTGCAGGCCAATAAACCACTCACCTCCAGGCAGAGTTTCTCAAGCATGGCATAAGATATACTGGCGTAGGCTGATTCCCCTGCCAAACCCCAATTCCACCTCCAAAGCAGAAAAGGTCTGAGGACTTGACAACAAACAGATGTAAGCATGGTCTAACATGGACATTTTGATTTTTTTCCTCTAATGAACTCAAGAAGGTGAGCTAGTCAGGCCGAACTTTGTGAGAGAAGCTCCAGGTGATGGCAAGGAATTCAGCATGGGAAACAGAAGCCTGATGGGTTAACATCTGAGCAGGCTGCAAGCAGCTGAGCTGGGTGATGGAGAGGGCATGGGGCAGCATGGCTGCAGACTCCCCACATAATTACAGATTGACTCTTCCCGGCCTCCCAGGAGAAGCTCTACTTGCTTAGCCCAATCCTAATTTTGGGAAAGAAGAGTCAACTTCAAACAGCAGTTCCTCCATTAGACAACACCTTTCAACATGCTCCCCTGCAAGCAGCTGTGTGGTGCTTTCAGCATGTTCTTGGGCCAAGTGGGCACATTCTGATTTCACTGAGCAGCACAGCCCCAGCAGGTACCTCCCTACCACCAGGATGGAGAGCTCTGCCACAGCCTTTGTGTTAAGGTGCCATATGGGATCAATTAAAGCAAGGCGTCCACAGCAAAGTAAACGCATCTGTGAAAATCTGCAAGTGAACAGCTGTGGCACTGCTGCCCCTCAGACCTGCAGTCTCTGACTCCTGCACACGTTCATCATTCCCCCAGACCCCAGCGGTGGATTTCTCTGGCACCCGCTTCCATACTCTTAGCACGGAACGGGGAAGAACAGCAATACTCTTACGAACGGAAATGGCAACACAGCACGCTGTATCCCCTGGCAAACCTCCCCAGGAGCTCAGGGCAATGCTGACTGGGACATCCCAGAGCCCTGGCAGCCTCCCCAAAGAGTACGGTCCAGCGCAGTGCATCTGCTCACTGAGCACTGTAACAGCCACATGGACACAAACAGAACATTACTATTTCCTTCCTGCCTCCATCCAAGCCAGAGCAGCAACACCTGCACTGATCTGAGACCTCTCTTTGGACTCTGAACTGGCTCTGGCATCCACAAGTCCTGCAGGACCAACATCTAGCAGTGTATTGCACTAACAGGCAGCAAATGCAGACAGTCTGTTCTGCCTTTGTTCAGGTTCTATGAACATTGCCTCCATGCAAAATGGAAGCTCTGGTCCTGAGCATCCCACCCTTGCACCAAGCGAACACATGATACAAGCAGTACATTTATCATATTTTATTATACTTATGATAAAATAATAAAGAGCAGTATGAGACTCATCCCCTCACATCACTGTGTACACATCCTTGCCAACACCCACTGACACTGCTGGGACCGCTGCTGCTCAAACACACTGAGAGCTGCTAACAGCACGTGTCATGGCAGAGCTAACCAGGGAGCTGGCTGCCAGTGCACGATGGCAGTCACCTTTCACGGAGTGACTCCAACACCTGCACTGTGCTGCACCAGCTCCTGGACAAGATATGTTTGCTCTGAGCTGCATCAAGTTTCTACAGAGCAGAAATGTGGCACTGTTGGTGGCAACACCTCTACTCACCAGCCACCTGCAACCATGATGCAACAGCCCAGCAAAGGGCTTTCCCAAATGAAAATTGGAAAGATTTAGGGAAAAATGGAACACACCACTTTGGCCTATGCCAAAGGCACACTTTTGGGGCCTGCTTCTCATGCTGTCCGCAACACTGCCGCGAGCACGGGGCAGCCATACTCCACATCGGCTGAAACACAAATGGTGGACACAACGCTTTGGAGACTCCCAAGTCTTCCTCAGGCTCAACGCACTTTCCAAACCGTGCTGAGTTCCAGCTCAGCGCAGCCCCGCAAGGTGATGCTGCCAGCAGAGCTCTGCGTGTGGGAAAACACAAGTAGCGTGGCTCGCCGCCCTTCCGAGCCACAGGAACAAGCACTGGCCAAAGGAGGATTAAAGCTGGAGCTTCCTATTTCCAGCCCTATGCTCTCAGCCAATTCACTTTTGCATTTTAAACAGACCACACCATAACTACGCACCACAACACCGCACCCACGCAGTCCAGACACGGTGTCAGCGGGCGCGTGCAGGCGCACCTCGGGAGCATCCCCCGGGACGGGACTGCAGCAGCCGGTCCGTGCTCGAGCACCGCACTCCGGGCACGGGCCCGAGCCACCGCGGGGTCACGGCCCCCCTCGGCCCCGGGGAGCCCAGCGCCGCGTCCCACCCCGTCGTGAGGGCACCACGGAGCGCCCCGCGAGGCCGCGCCCCCGGAGCTCACCTTCCCGGCCGGCTCCTAAGGCTCCTCCCGCTTCTGAAAGCTGATGCTGGCGTACGCGCTCAGGTCGTCGCTGGAGTGGCTGCTCCCGCGCGGGGAGCGGGGCTGCGGCGGTTTCCCCCCCGGCCCGGAGGCGCCCTCCGCGGGGGGGTGCAGGTGGTGGCGGCGGTTGGTGCAATCCTTCACCAAGTCCAGGTCGATGTAGTTGAGTCCGTTCTCCAGCGCGGCTCCCGGCCCCCGGCCCCCGGCGGGCGGCTCCCCGGCGGCGGGCCGCAGCCACACGTTCTCGAAGGAGGCCGAGCTGTGGCGCTTCACCTCCTCGGCGCCCCCCGCGCCGCCGCAGGAGAACGGCGCCCCAGGGCCGCCGCCGCCCGCCGCACCGCGGGCGGTGCTCGGCGTGGACGAGAAGGTCTCGGAGCTGTGCCGCCGGCGGCCGCCCTGCGGGTCGGCGCGGATCACCTTGGCGCTCTGGTTACGGCCGGGGCTGAGGCTGACGCGGGTG